>NW_018744249.1:600000-1145416 GCF_001683475.1 Chenopodium quinoa
GTGCCGTGTGCTTTTGGGAAACCATTTTCAAAAAGAAAAGAAACAAAGTAAAATACGAGAGAATAGCAGGCGGTTACCTTTAGTTTGAAGGTACTGTAGGCGCTTGAAAAATTCTTGAACGGCTATGAAAACAAGGGGTAAGGTACAAGCGGCTGTTGCTTTTCTCAGAAAAAGACAATGTTCTTTTCTAAAAAGTCCAAGGATTCTATGTCCGAAAATCTTGAGAATGTGTGAAAAAATGATTGGGGCATGATCCTTATATAAGGGACAAGAATCTTAGGGGGCACCCCTAAAGAATGTTTAAAAAAAAAAAAAACCGTTCGCCTATCCGCATGTGACACATGTCAAAGACGCCACGTGGCAAGCCACATCACCCCTATGAGGGGCAAATTATTAGAGGATTTTTACCCCGCCACATGGACCAACCAGAGTCCGCCACGTGTCACCCAGTGAGGAGTCCAAAGTGGACCAATCAGGGCACGACACGTGGCAGACAGATATCCAACAAGGAAGGGCGGCTTTCAAATGCCCAAACTCCTAGGCAGCCCAATCAGTCCTAGGTTTCCGTAACCTAGGACTGGGCACGCAGTTCGAGACCCTATAAAAGAGAGATGTTCCCACCTAGGGAACGGGAGGGGAAAAATACATTCAATCCACACAAATTACGAGAGTAAAGGCTCAACGTTAAGGCTGTCTATGATAGCCGGATGATCATTTCTCACCATAGAGAAATCTGATCCCACTTTACATTCCACACTTTTTAGCTTCCGAACACGTTCTAACTTGATCGTTGGAGGCGGAACTCCACCCAATCAGAGTCTCCGTTTTTTGCAGGTACAGGCATCCGGAGTGTAGTCTTAATGTTGTAACTCTCCCGAGTGACACAGAAAACCCTGAAATAGAAACAATTAAGCATTTGTCTGTAATATTGGTAATTTTTTAAATTTTTGCTAAAGTTATACTTGTTTTTGTAAAAGTTACACTTATTTTGGTTAAAGTTACATTTTTTTTTATTATATGTTTAATTATTGTACTTTGTTCTTCCTTTTGTAGTGTGATCATTTGAGCACATTATTCAATAGTCTTGGTTATCCTGAATTTAGTGAAGTTGGAGATTATGCAATGGAGGAGGTGATGTTTAGTTGGAAGAATAGTAAAGGATATGATCAAGATTGTGGAATATATTCTATGATGTGTATGTTGTTTTTTTGAAGTGCTGTTTTTAGTTCTGATGCGTTGATGCGGGTTAGTTGCAAATTTTTTAGTTAATATGTTTTTTTTTTTTTTTTTTTTTTTTTTTTTTTTTTTTACATGATAATAATATATATAGTTCTTAGATAGAGGCAAGTTCAAGAGTTGTACTTCAAGCAGAGATATGTGCAACACTAGTACTGTCTAATATGAATGATGGTAGACAATTGCTGTTGAATTCTTTATGCAATTTTAATTCGTGTCGGTGGGAGCTAGCACCTGAATTTGCTAAAAGGAGAAAGCTGATGATGCAACAAAAAAGGAAAGAGGTAAATGCGGCAAAAAAAAGAAGTAAAAAAGAAAGATGCCAATAAGAAAGAAAAATCTGCCAAGGGGAAATAAATATTTTATTAGCAACTGTAGGATTTGTTAAGGGGAAGCTAATGTAGTTAGAACTTACAGTAATTTCATGCTTTTGTAAGTATATACTGATGCTTTTTTTATGTCTATTTTCTAATTGGAAGTCTTGGTTTAATTAATACCATGCTTTTGTAACTACATAATTAATATTTTGTCTATGAAATGGATGGATATTATGGTAATTCTGTTAAAGTTAATGTAATTCCATTAAAAGTAATGGCTAATTCCCTTAAACTTTTAGAAATTATTTTTATAAACAGGAAGGAATCAAGATTATTAAAGTGTTAATATAATAGTTATGGATATTTCATAAAAAGTTATGGCTAATGCCATTAAAGTTGTGGAAACTTTTTTTTTTTTTTTGTAAAAAGAAGTTAGAATCAAATTTATTATAACAGCTATGGTATTTTTATTAAAAGTTATGGATAATGCAAATTAAAGTTAAGGATACTATTATAATAGTTATAGTAATTCTACTAAAAGTTATAGTTTTTTTTTAGCAAAAGTCATCATTACTTATACAGGGAAAAAAAAGATCAATATATTGTATTGAAAAGTTCAAGAATAATACAATAGTCTCAAATAGTCTAAGATTAATGAATGTAGTTCAAAATTAAAGAACAATGTATCTAAGGTCAATCAAAATAGTCTCAAATTAGGGGTTATAGCTCCAAACTCAAGTGGTGATACTACAGTCTTCTTTCTTTTCTTCTCCAGTGGTCCACGTGGCCTTTAATTCCTTCCTTTTGTTGTTGTACGTTCAGAATCTAATATAAGAGGTGCCTCGGTTGTTGTACTTGATGATGTAGCTTGGTTAGTCTCTACTTCAATAGCTTGGTTAGTCTCTGCTTTAGTATCTTGGTTGGTCTCTACTTCAATAGCTTGGTTAGTCTCTACTTCAGTAGTGTCGTTGATGGTTGTTAGTAGTTCTTTAATAAGATAAAGGCTAGCAATATAACTGTCCTCGATAAGGGTTCTCGCTTCTTCATTCAATTGACTATTCAATATTAGATTATAGAATTTTTTAGCCATGGTTTGACGCCAAGGTGTGTATTGATGTTGTTCAGGTTCTTCATATTGTTACGTCTTTCCCAAATTGATGATTTTGCAAACTTTATCCATTTCTTCTTTATATATACTGATTTGATATTCTCATCACTGAATGTAAGTGTAATATTCTGATGCAGTGGTAGCATAACCATCTAGAAGCTTCAAAGTTCTTGCAAGTGCATTTAACTTAGTTGCTATCAGATTCAAAAGTGACTTTTTGTTGCAACCAGCTTAGAAGAAGTCTTTGCTTAGAGCTGGACACCACTTTTCTTTTAAATCATAAATTCTTTGGAACCAACTATTTTCTTTTAAATTATACTTCTTAATCATTGAGTTACGTACAGTTTCAAACTCAACTTCAGTTACACATCGTTTCAAACAGTAGGAGAATGTTCTCTTAAAATACTTGTCTCGTTTCAATGATCCAAATCTTGTAATAGCATTTTGTTCCAAATGCCATATACATAATCTATGTCTGACCTCTGGAATGACCTGAATTATAATCAGATATATTTTTAGAAAAAAAAGGTAACTACATAATAGAAACAAGGTAACTTTAACACCTTTATGTATAACTTTAAATGTTACCTTTTGTATTGTAGAGCACATTGCTTGATCTTGGTTTGTGAAGATTGAGATTGGGCATTTCCCTCCCATTGACTTTTTGAATGTCTTAAGAAGCTATACAAATAATTTTTCCAATGGTTATTAATTCCAACAATAGGAGCACTTATCAAATTGTATCTATTTGTCCTATATGTAGTGTCAAACACTACAACATCTCCACATATACTATGATCTTCTCTCATCATCGAGTCTCTCCAAAATAGTGCTCTCAACTTGCCTTCTTTATACAATTTAATCTATAGAAAAATTCAGGATCATTAGCAAGTTCAATTCCTGGTACATTATTTCAGAGACTGCTTGCGCATCACCACCTTCAATATTTTTCATTTTCAACCTTGTCCAATAATTCAGATGGTCGTTCTTTGTGTGTCCCAATTTTTCTTCACCTCTAACTTCATTGCACATAGCTCGATATGAGTCCATAGCTGAAAGTCCTGGTTTTTGCAAGTTTTCTATTACTTGTTCCTTTTCTTCTATCATCTCTCTTTCAGATCAATGAAGATAGTGCCATTGTTTTCTTGTGAGTTCATGATTATGTACCAAAACATGTTGTACTACTTAAAACAATCCATCCTCATTCATCTTGACTCTTATACAAGATCTACAATCTGTTCTTGTGATAGGAACTTGCCTTGGTTTTCTTTTCTTTTTCTTTTCTGCATTCTCCACAATTGCTTCTATTTTTTTTTCTTTTTTCTTCCTCTAGTGTTTGTTTTACCTTGTGCAGAACAAACATAGTATTTCTCTACAATAACTTTTCCAGTTTTATCCCTAGTCCTACCTGTATGTTTCCTTATTAAAAATCCTATAGTTGATGCACGTTTTTTGTAAATCTCATACATTTCTTCTAAGGTTTTTGTTCAGATGCCTAATAGTGTTCTCCCAACATTAATATTAGTTTCAATGACTGCAATTTAAATAATATAGTACATTTAAGTTTTAGGAAAAATGTGTAACTATAATTCAGTAATACAGTAACTTTTAAGCCATATCAGGTAAGAAAACAGTGTTATCACCAACTTCACTATTATATTAAATTATATAATATATTTTCTAAGCCATATTATGTAGCTTCAACAATAGTAACTATAACTTTTAAGCCATAAAAAAAAACAACAATTATATTTCTTAAAGTTACACTTATGTTTCTTAAAGTTACACTTCTATTTCTTAAAGTTACACTATAAATTAAACAAGTATGCAATTTCAATTTTACTTGTACTTTTCAATATTAAACAGAAACTTCAATTTAGAGGTGGGCATGGGCCGTGCCGGCCCGTAGGTGGCACAAGCATGACACAGTTGTGGCACGGCCCGATACGAGCCTGCCATAGGCACAGCACGGAACGGTGGCCTAGCAGTGGGCCGTGCCGTGAACAAAATTTTGAAAAATCGGCACGGGCACGGTGGGCGGCAAGGTTGTTTTGCCCGCAGGCTGGCCCGCGAGCATGGCATGCGGCACAACCCAGCACGGCACGCGGCCCGCCAGGCACGGCCGCCAAGACACGTCCCATGCATAACGGCTACTTTTCTGCAGCTTCCAACAGCCATAAAAGACTATATTGTAACAACCATTTTAACGGCTATATTCCAACAACCACTCTAACGACTAATTCATCATTTTTCCTATAAATACTTCACTTCTTCCTCCATTTTTTCCCACAATTCATCATCTCATCTATTCTCAAATCTCCTATTCTCTAATTCCTACTCTCTTATAATCTCTAATTCTCAAAAAAAAAAAAAACTCATATAATCTTTAATCTCTAATTCTCTTAATTATAAAAATTAATAAAAAAAAATTATATGTTCTGGAAATTAAATAGCAGAAATCAATCAAAGTGTCGTTGTAAGATCTAGCTCAACGTTATTTTAATTTGTTATTGTTATTATTATTATTATTATTGTTGTTGTTGTTGTTGTTATTGTTATATATAAATTTATTATTATTGTTTTTGTCACTATTATTATTGTTATTGTTATTATTATTGTTGTTATTATCATTGTTATTGTTATTATTATTTGTATTATTGCTATTGTTGTTATTATTATTGTTCTTGTTATTATTATTGTTATTATTATTTGTATTATTATTATTGTTGCTGTTATTATTAATTTTATTATTATTAATCATGGCATCAAACTCGAACCCTTCCTCCTCCTCTAGGAAAGCCAAGTCAAAATGTACTAGTACTAGTAGGGAATTACCAAATGCAAACACTTCATTGCCCTCCCTGACATGCCCATTCAGAACACTTCCACCCCCTTATTTCATCCCCAAACCATGGGAGGATTCGAACAATGTGACAATATGTCTCCTTGGACTGTGTCTAGTTCAGGATTTCAACAAAACCAATTATCACCTCATTTATACGGCTCATAACATGAATTTTCTTATCCTACTAGTCAAGGTAGCCAAACACATGCCGCCGAGTCGAGTGAACAATCCACCCAAATTCCAAACACATTAGAATAGTGTACCAAAGAGGAACATGCCGCTACCAGCCAAAAGAGTTATGTTTCGGCACATTTTCGATTAAGTAGAGATGGAACCAAAGCTAAGTGTAAGACATGTAAGAAAATTTACTCGACCGAAATCAAGGGAGGGATAGGACACCTTACTAGACTTGTAAAAGAATGTGGTGAACCATCTAGTGATCCAACCCAACCCAAAATTTCTCTATTCCATCCACATGGCTTCACTTACAATTATGAGAGAGATAGGGATGAGCTTGAAAGGAATGGTGTCCTTCCAACAAGTGTATTATTCTGATAGAGGGTTCAGAATTATTACAGAGCTAATTCTTCAGTAAGGTCAAGTGATCGGAACGCCTAGGTGGAGGCCGCTTCCGATCTGTAATATTAAGGTATAATTAATATTACAGCTTAATCTTAACTGAACCCTTCGGGTTGAACCCAATCGAACAACCGATCCGAGACGACGAATTAATCCAAAGGATTTAATGAGTCGACTGAGTTTTACGAATACAGACGTTGGATATCGAGCCTAGGGCGTCGAGACCGAGCGTCGCAAAATCACAAGTAACAAGTACGAGCATAGCCGTAGCTAGGCTAGGCTAGCTCATCGCAAGCCTAGGCGCACCATGGTGTGCTAGGCGCGCCATGCGTGCTAGGTGCACTAGGCTGCCCATCGCAGCACCACCTGCGTGTGTGCGTGCCTTCACATGGAACTACAGCACCGCAGCGTGCGTGCATGGGTGCCTAGGCACTATCGCAGCCCTTCGCACCATCGCAACATAAGCACATCACTATCGCATGGCTAGGCCTGTGCGTGTGCTTGTGCCTTAGCCTATCGTACCATTGCAGCAGCATGGCTGCGCATATGCGTGCCTTCGCATGGCACTGCACTACAACATGCGTGCCTGGGTGCTAGGCACCATCGTAGGCCCCTTGCACAAGCACAACAATATCGCATGGCTAGTTTAGTGCGTGTGTGCGTGTGTGTTGAGGGCATCGCAGCAGCGGCACGAGCCTCGCTCAGTGCGTGTGCATACAAGCCATCGCAACATCACAGCACCAAGCTTCGCATGCTTGTGCATGTAGCTGGTGAGGCGATACCCAGCATGTGTGGCTCGGTAGCAGAACGCATGCTAGGAAGTGCGAAGGGGGCATTGCGTGTACGAGTGCGATGGCGAGAGAGGCAAGGGCCAGTACTAGCAGCTAGCAGCGCCTAGCACTAGCACTAGCATGCAGCAGCAGCAGCACAAGCATCGCCTAGCACAACACGCATATGCTGGTTGGGGAGATGCGGGGCTTGCTGGCTAGTGCTAGCTGGCAGCACTAGCTGGCATGCTAGCTGGCTGCCAGTTCTGCAGCCCTTATGCCGGTTTTGTGAGGGTGGGGACCAAGGCTTGGGCAAAGCCTTGGGGAGCAAGGCAATGGTCCCCCACCTCTCTTGGTCCTCACTTAACTCTCTCTCTCCCCTTGACACTTGTTGCATTGTGATTGATTTGATTATTAATTTAATTTGGAATTAAATTAATTATCAAAATTATTCATTCTCCCACATTGGTTGGGAAATGAAGATCAAGGGTTCATTTCAAAGTTTGGGTATTTAGGAAAGAACAACCTTGAGTGGAATTAAAAGGCAACTCTTGATTTGAGTAAACCTTGATTCGTAAAACTCATAGTTTTATTTGTCCGAGTCTCGACTAACCTTCGAGACTTAGGACACTCGGGTCGGGTTCGAGGGTACGATCCCGTTGGAGACCTCGTATTTTCGGGGTTCAAGTAAGAGCTCATAGTTGAGCGAAGCATGCGTCAAAGGTATAATATTTTATCCTTAATTATGTTTTAATTATGTTTTGCTTGTTAATTGCATTTATTATGGGGGCGGGTCTTGGCGGGTTTCATTCCACGTAGTGTGGGTCACTACGAAACCCTACAGCGGTATCGGAGCCACGCTCCTTTTAATTTTTGCAATTATTGATTAATTAAGGTGTTTTAAAGTAAGATTAAATTTCTGGTTTTGCTTTTCTAATTAGATTAGAAGCTCGTTTTAATTAATTTTAAAACTCGTATTTTTATCAATTTGGCTGTCGAACCTAGATTTTGGCTCAATAATAGTAATTTTTGGGTGGAATTGACATTCTGAAACTGATTTAATTCTCTTTGAGGGCTGTTCAGAAGCCAAATTCGAACCAGAAACCCAAGTTTTTGGGGTTTTTTTTGTTTTTCAACGAAAATTTTAAATCTTTTTAAGCCTTGATTAATGCAAGCATTACAAGGTTAGATTAAATGAATTATTGCATCCCTAATCTACTGCTATTTTAAATATCGTTAAGCATAATTATGGAGTTTTAATTAGTGCTTAAGTTGATAAGCTATTTGTCACACAAACTTGATTTCTCACAATTTTGCAAATAAATTGCATTAATGTGTGAATGTCTTATGTGAATGTGTAATTTTTTAAGTTCCTAATATGTTAAAGTTCTAATCTTTAAAGGTTTAAATGATTGGAACTCTAACCCTAATTCCATATTGAAAAAAGTTTGGATTTTTCACTTTGGTTGATTAAAATCCATGAAGTTCAAATACTTGTGAGTAAAATTTTGATTAATCTTTATATTGGAAGATGTAATCTTGGTATTTTACACAACTATGAAGGTTGGAAAATTTTTATCATTAGATGATTATTTTGTTTTTCCAACTCCCATTTGTCAAATCCATTATTAATTTGCATATTGGCTAAATTAATTATGGACATATCTATTTCAATTTTAAGCATAAAGGAAGACCTAAATTATTTCAAAAATGAATTTTTGGATAATTTAGGCTTGTGCACCGTTAAAATTGAATTTAATTGAGTTGGACTTATTTTAATTTCATTTTTTCCCTTAAATTAATTCTAAAATAAATTTATATTAATTTTATGTCACACGTAAATCGGGATTAAAATCCTGAGAAATGGCACGCAAATCAAGGCAAAAACACCCAAGCGCCACCAAGGCTAGCCGGGCTGCTTAGGAGCCTACATGTGGCTGCCTATGGTGCGCACAGGGGTGTGCCTTGAAGGGCTGCTGTGTGGCAGTGGGATATGCGTGCAGCCGTAGTGCTAGGTGCATGGCAAGGCTGCTGGAGTTGCTTGTGCGTGCTGCTAGGCAGCGAGGCAGCAAGCCCCAGCCAGCCTGCCAGACGCTGCCAGGCACCAGCTACCAAGCTAGCATGCGCAGCATGCATAGCGAGCTGCTAGTGCTGGCTGGCGCAGCATGCTACGCTGGGCGTGGATGCTGGCACACATCACAGTAAGCGCAGCACATGGGCTGACTAGCAGCCATGGTGCGCACCCACCAAGTGCTTGTATGGGCTATTATGCTTAATTTTTGAGCTATGCAATTTTACGAAAATTTTGTCGTTTTAAATATTTTATGTGATTAATTTAACGAGGTTAGACCTTGGTTTTTCCGGCTTTTGCAAAATTTTGATTTTGACGAATTATGGGTTATGCCGACTTAATTAATCGGATTAATTAAGTATGGATGCAGAATTTAGTGGGAGCTTATTTGATTACGTGAGCATTTTGTTTTTTAGAAATAATGGATTAAACAACTTTGACTAGTTTTAATTAGGCGCGTTAATTGGATTAACCACCTAAGTTAGTTACTAGTTTTACGTGTTTAATTGTGTATTTCGTAAAATGCATGGGCCATTCACAAATAGTGAATGGGTGAGTGAAAGATTGTTTTCAAAATAGGTTATTGAAAATGGCAACTAGTGGGACCCGACTAGGATAGAAAGTACGGACTGCGTTCCGTTATGTATTTTTGTAAATCTAAATACGGTCTGCGAACCGTTAAGTATTTTTGTACTTTAGATTAATCTTATTCGTACTAGCTTGTTATTTTATTTTGGCCAAGATGTCTCAAGACGACGTTTCGATGAAGACGAGCTAAGATGAAGACCCATGGAAAATGAACATTTCAAGGGGTCATGCTAGTTGCCAAATGCATCTATTTTATGCTTTATATATTATTGTTATATATGAATGTTAGATGCATGTCTAGGATTTCAAATGTTGCGGCGATTAGTTAAGTTCACTTAAATCAACCGACATAGAAACCCTAGGTCCCTTAATAATATTG
Organism: Chenopodium quinoa; assembly: GCF_001683475.1. Lineage (NCBI taxonomy): Eukaryota > Viridiplantae > Streptophyta > Magnoliopsida > Caryophyllales > Amaranthaceae > Chenopodium > Chenopodium quinoa. The sequence goes on from NW_018744249.1 coordinate 609,891, forward strand.
AGCTAAAATTTGCCGTTCCAAGAACAACACTTACCGAACTAATGCGCATATGTGATGGGCTATGCCAAAGCGAGGCATCAGTACTTCCCTAGGAACGTAAGGTATACTAGGTATACGAGTTGTCTTGGTTAAGCTCAACGATATCAGTAAGGAGTCCTTAGATGTCGTGGCAAAAGAGATAAAATGTCAAGGATGCATTAGATGCGACATTTTATCAAACCGAGAGTAGCTTGGAGCTATTAGCAATTAGATTGCTTACCTTAAGATATTTAATGATTAAGACAAGCCAAAGCATGCTTAACCATTACTTGATCTTTGGGATCTCGGAATCATTTTATTCTCACCCATAAGGGACAATTTAATAAATCGTGGATAAAATGCTCAATAAGATTGAAAATATGCATGAACGCTTTTAAATTCCAACTTATTGATTTATGATTTGTTTTTCATTTCAAATTTTTTCAATTGTGGAACAATGTCTGCAAGTAACTCAAACAACAACCAATTCTCTTTACGCTCAATTCTCGACAAGGTGAAGTTGAGCGAGCCAAATTTTCTTGATTGGCAAAGAAATTTACACATTGTACTAATGCAAGAGCAAAAGGAATACGTCCTTGATGAGGAAATGCTCGACGCTCCTAATGAGGAGGTCACTCAGGCTGCCCTTAATCGATGGCAAAGTGTCAATCGGGATGTCAAATGCATCATGTTGGCCACTATGTCTCCGGACCTTCAAAAGACTTTCTTTGAAAAGGAGACGACTTTTGAAATCATTTCTATGCTTCAGAATATGTTTCAAGAGCAGGCCCGAGCTGAAAGTTTCGAAACCCACAGGCAGATCCTTGAGAGAAAGCTCAAGAAAAGAGAGCCAGTTAGCCCGCATGTCCTCAAAATGATTGGATTATTTGAGAACATGGAAAGGCTTGATGCTGGGTATTCAACCGAGATGACAATTTACATCATTTTCCACTCGCTTCCCAAAGGCTATGATTAGTTCAAGATGAACTATAATATGCATAGCATGGAGAAAACCCTCACCGAGCTTCATGGTATGTTGAAGCAAGCCGAGAAAACCCTCAAGGATGAGGGCAAGCATGACATGCTCATGGTGAGGAAGGGCAAGTCATTCAAACGCCCGGGCAAGAAGAAGAGCTTTAAGGGGAAAAAAAGAAATTTTCCGCCTAATTCAAACACTGCCAAGGGCAGCAAGGATAAGAAGGTAGCCTCTTCCAAGTCCGATTCCGAATTTTTCTACTGCAAGAAGAAGGGACATTGGAAACGGGACTGCCTCAAATTCAAGGAAGATAAGAAGAACGACACCGTTGCTTCTTCATCATTGTTATAGACTTAAACTTCGCTAGCAAAACATCATGGGTATTAGATACCGGATGTGGCTCACACCTTTGTTCCAATGCTCAAGGACTAAGGATAAATAGGAGGCTAGAGAAGGGAGAGGTCGAGCTTCATGTCGACAATGGAGCAAGAATGTCTGCCATCTCCGTTGGAACTCTCAGTTTGTCATTGCCCTCTGGGCTTATTTTAGAACTTGACAATTTCAATATCGGCGTTGGACGCCAAAGGGTTTGAATTTCGAATTAAGAACAATAGTTGTTCATTTTATTTCGATAATGTTTTATATGGTAAAGCATATTTAGAAAATGGTCTTTATGTGCTTTCTCTTGACAAACAAGTCTATAACACTGATTGTACCGCCAAAAGGCTAAGACCATCGAGTCAAATCAAACCTACTTGTGGCATTGGCGTCTTGGCCATATTAACGTCAAACGCATCAAGAAACTTCTACAAGAAGGTGTTCTTGACTCATTCGACTTGGAGTCGTTTGAAAATTACGAAGGATGTCTATTAGGCAAGATGATAAAACAGCCATTCTCCAAGTTGGGAGAAAGGGCAAGTGACTTATTAGGTCTAATACACACGGATGTATGTGGACCAATGAGTACACCCGGAAGACAAGGTTACCGATATTTCATCACTTTCACCGATGATTTTAGTAGATATGGCTATATCTACTTAATGTCGAATAAATCTGAATCCTTTGAAAAATTCAAAGAATTTCAGAAAGAAGTTGAAAATCAACTTGGCCAGAAAATTAAAGCACTTCGATTGGATCGAGGTGGCGAATATTTAAGCCATGAATTCGACGATCACTTGAAAGAAAATGGTATTCTTTTAGAGTTGACACCTCCCGGAACTCCTCAATGGAACGGAGGAATCAAACCTTGTTAGACATGGTTCGATCAATGATGGGTCTTAGTGAAATTCCTATCCACTAACACTGAACCGAGCTCCGTCAAAAGCTGTGTGTTGAAAAGACTCCATATGAATTATGGACTAAGAAACCTCCAAGGTTGTCTTTTCTCAAGATTTGGGGATGCGAAGCATATGTCAAGCGATGAATTTCGGACAAACTTCCCCCAAATCGGATAAGTGTTTCTTTGTGGGATATCCAAAAGAAACCAAAGGGTATTACTTCTACAATAAATCCAAGAACAAAGTGTTTGTTGCTCGTGATGGTGTCTTTTTGGAGAAGGAACACCTTTCCAAAATGACAAGTGGGAGGAAAATCGAACTCGACGAAGTTTGAGAGGACGAGCAACAATGTCAACCTGATAAAACTGACAATCTAAGTGCTTTAGAAGAAGCTGGGAAGATTGGTCAGAATCAAATAGACAATGTAAATGCTCAAGCTATTACCCTTCGTAGGTCGCAACGGCAAAGATCTCAACCAGACAGATACCTTGGTATTGTCTTAACCGATGATCAAGACATCCTAGTTATGGATGGAGATAAGCCAGCGACTTACAAGCAAGCTATGATGAGCCCCGACTCTGCTAAATGGCAAGAAGCCATGAAATCCGAGATTGACACCATGTATGAAAATCAAGTCTGGGACTTGGTGAACTTTCCTGAGGGTTACACACCCATTGGTTGCAAATTGATCTTCAAATTTAAGACAGACAAGGATGGAAATGTATTGATATACAAGGCTAGACTGGTGCCAAAAGGTTATACACAAGTCCACGAGATTGACTATGATGAAACCTTTTCACCGGTTGCAATGCTAAAGTGTGTCCGGATTATTCTAGCGATTGCTGCATATTACGATTATGACATATGGCAAATGGATGTCAAAACCGCCTTCCTAAATGGGATTTTGGAAGAAACTGTGTACATGACACAGCCAGAAGGTTTTGTCGATCCAAGCAACGCTGGAAAGGTTTGCAAGCTTAAGAAGTCCATTTATGGACTAAAGCAAGCCAGCAGGAGTTGGAATCTGCGATTTTATGAAGCCATCAGCAAGTTTGGTTTTATCAAGAATCCAGATGAATCTTATGTATACAAGAAGGTCAGTGGGAGTGACATCGCATTCCTAGTCCTATATGTCGATGACATACTGTTCATTGGAAACAACACAAAATTACTGGGAAAGTGCTGGTTGGGAAAGTGCTTTTCAATGAAGGACTTAGGAGAGGCACAATACATATTGGGCATCAAGATCTACAGGGATAGATCTAAGAGGATGATTGGATTGAGCCAAAGTACTTACATTGATAAAGTACTGGCACGATTCAACATGGAGAATGCCAAGAGAGGGCATCTACCCATGTCCTATGGCGTAACTCTCAGCAAGAAACAGTGTCCACAGACACCTGTTGAGCGAGAGAGAATGGATCAGATTCCATATGATTCGCTAATTGGGTCGATCATGTATGCCATGATATGTACCAGGCCAGATGTCTCGTATGCCTTGAGTGCTACGAGCCGATACCGATCAAACCTAGGAGAGGCGCATTGGACTGCGGCCAAGAATATCCTGAAGTACCTAAAAAGGAACAAGGATAAATTCCTGGATTATGGTGGCCATAAAGATCTGTTTGTTGAAGGTTACACCGACGCTAGCTTCCAGACTGACAGAGATGACTTCAAGTCACAGTCAGGGTACATATTTTGCCTAAATGGAGGAGCATTTAGCTGGAAGAGTGCCAAGCAGAGCACAAATGCAGACTCTACAACTGAAGCCGAATACTTGGCTACTTCGGAAGCTGCTAAGGAGGCTGTTTGGATTCGCAAGTTCATCAATGAACTTGGTGTTGTACCCTCCATCAAGGGTCCGATAGATCTCTACTGTGACAACAATGGAGCTATCGCTCAAGCTAGAGAGCCAAGAGAGCACCAGAAGGTCAAACACGTCCAAAGGCGATTTCACATGATAAGGGAATGGAAATCTGAAGGTGAAATCAGAATTTGCAAGACCGCAACGGATGATAATGTGGCCGATCCTTTGACTAAACCTTTGCCTCAAGTGAAACAAACCAAGCACGTTGAGGCAATGGGAATCAAGCACGTGGGAGACTGGCTTTGAAATTCCCTGTACATGTGTTTTAATTAAACTGGTTGTTTTAATGTAAGACACTGTATTGAAACCATTCATTAATGGAGTAATTAATTTTTGTGCAAAATTATTGATAGGCGTGTCACGTACCTATCAAAAATAACCTAACAGACCAATACTAATGTAGACTGGCAAGCAAGGGTCGGATCCCAAGAGACTAAGGTTCAGAAATAATTAAATAGACTCGAATTTCTACTAAGCAAGACTCAATTATAATCAATTATCTACGGAACTAAGTATGAGAAGAATTCGAAAATAAACTAAATGAGATGATTAAATCAAGTACTTAAAACATCCAAGATCTAGTTTCACCACAATCATTATCGATGCAATTGTAATTCTACCCTTAACATACGATTTCAATCGAACGGGGAAAAGTAAACCCTAATAAATACCAAGGATCTCTCTCGAGTATCAATGGCTTCCCTAGAATACAATCAATCCTATTCTCATGGTATCATGCATATTAGAGACATTAAACACATTACTCTCACTTCCCAATTATCAAACATAATTACTCTCGTGATATGAATCAAACCCTAAATTAATTTACTCAAATCCGTTTATACCCAACTCTCGCTGTGATTAAAACAATGGAATAATCGCAATACTATAGTTACGTCTAACCTAGCATTGGCATAATCACAATCAATTTAGCAATTCAATTGTTGAAGTTATTAAAGAATTTAAAGATTTAATTCATGTATCAATAATAATAGGGCTACTCTAGATCTTGAATTAAAGAATCTACTCACACATGATTAAAGAAACAAAAACAATAATAAATAATGAAAACATAATTAAATAACAAAGGAAGAAAAATAAATACCAAATCTTGAATAAAATTGAAAGTAGAAAGCTTGAATCTTGAATTACAAAAACTTGGAAAATAATAATGGAGAACTAGTTCTTAAGGAGAGAAAAAAAAAAAATAAATAAAAACAAGACTTAATTAATGAATAATTCGCTAAAAAGAACAAACTAAAGAATATATACAAGCCTAAAAAGATAAGAAAAATCGGCTAAGCTTGGCGCACAAGATTCGCAGGAGGCACGGACGTGCCCCTTGCTAGGCACGGACGTGCCTCTGTACGTAGCATAATTGTTGCAGCTTCTATCTTCCAGGCACGGACGTTCCTGGCTGCTCTGATGGGCACGGACGTGCCCTCCTGCTAGGCACGGATGTGCCTAGGGTCGAAACAAAGGGTGCTGCATATGGCTTGGAGGCACGGACGTGCCTCAGAGTAGGCACGGCCGTGCCTAGCTCTAAAATTCCCTATTTTGCCTTTTTTTCAATCATCAAGCTTCATGGGCCTCGGTTTAACTTCATGGATTCGTAATGGATTCAAATTAACTTACCTACTCTGAGGGGTACATCCTCAAGTACACCCAAAGAAAACTTCACTGACCTGTCTGCAAGTTGTAGAGATATTCGTGTGGGTTTAAGCTCACCCATCTGTAGCTTCTTGCATATGGACAGCGGCATAAGGCTCACACTTGCACCTAGATTGCATAGTGCCCTATTGATCTCAATATCTCCAAGCTTCACTGGGATTGAATAGCTACCTGGTTCTCCTAATTTCTTAGGGAGAGTGTTCTGCAAAATAGCACTACACTCTGCATTCAAAGCAAAGTAGTATTCTCTTCTAATTTCCTCTTGTTAGATAACATATCTTTTAAAAATTTTGCATAAGAAGGTATCTCAGATATGGCATCTAGGAATGGAATATTAATATGAAGCTTTTTAAGAATATCGAGGAACTTACTGAACTTTTTCTCAAGTTTAGCTTGTGCTAACCTTTGAGGAAAAGGAATCTTGGGCACATATGGAGCAAGTGGCTTTAGTGGTGTTTCCTTTGATGCCTCCTCAACCCTAGCATCTTCTACTTCCTTATCACTTGCCACTGCTTCTTCATTGACCTCCTTTGATGGCTTGATGGTAGGAGGATCGTCCAACTGCCTTCCACTCCTCAGGGCTACAAAATTCATTTGGGCTCTTTGAGGTTGTTCTGTCTGGCCCCGGAAGGTTCTCGGAGTCTTTAGAGCTTGGTTGAATTGGTTGGCCAATTGGCTTATCTGATTCTCCATAAGTTTTCAGACTGCCTATCACCAAGAGAAAAAAGCATCAAATCATGTGCAAAAATAAGGTTATTAAGGGATAGCATGTTGCATCTTTGATGGAACTTAAAATCCCTTTTCCTTCCAATCTTTTTTAGCATTCTTGTCAAATATTCCATAACAAGAACAAGCAAAATTTGAGACATAGGATCTCCTTGCCTGATGCCCTTCTGTACTTGAAAGATACCATGAATCCCTCCATTAATCATTAGAGAGGAAATAAGAGTGGTAACATAAAGCATAACCCATTCTACAAACTGAGCAGGGAAACATAAAGCTTTAAGCATGGCACTAATAAATGATAAGGTAGGTTTCCTTCTAATTTTAATCTCATTTTAGCCCCCTTTTGGCATGTTCTAGCTTTATTTTACTCCTTAGTCTTGTTGATCCTTTTTGAATGAATTAATGCCTTTCTTGTAGAGTTTTCTTTTGCTTTCTTTTTTGTGGTTTTTCCTCCTCTATCTTCTTTCCTTGGTGTCTTTTGCAGGCACTTAATGAGTTAGCTTTGGAAAGGAATCAAGAGAAACTATAAGAAGAAGCAAAAGCACTATGGCGTGCCTCCGGAGAGAACGCGCAACACCTGAGCTGGTCACGGGCGCTCCAGAAGGCACCACGGGCACTTTGAGCTGGGAGCATTTTTAGGGTATTTTGAAGAAGAAACTAGGAGCGCCTGCACCGCGCCTTTGCCGAGGGCGCGACAAATTGGAGAGGGCGCACACCTCTGATCAGCTATCGAAGTAGGACAATTGGAGCGCCCGCTCCGAGCCCTAGCCGCGAGCGTAGCAAATTTGTGCGCGGGCGCGACGATTTCCCAAATAGGGTGCGATGGTTGTTAGCCGTTCCGTACCCACATTTCCGTGGGCACGTAATTCTATGGAGAGGGAGCGCATGATTTTATTTTGATCTTTCTCTATATTTACTCTTATAATTCCTTTTGGAAAACCACTTAGAAAATATCTTTAGCTTAATTTTCTGATTTTCTTTTTCTTAGCTTAGCTTTGTACAGAGAGAAAGTGAGGTTTTCACCATTACTGAACTTGGATTTTGAAGAGGAAGATTGATCATCTTGCTTGTAGACATTCACCTTCAATCAATGAGCATTCTCTTACTCTTTTCTCTTTACTTTTGTTAATTGATTTTGCTTTTGCTTTATTAATTTCTTGTTAACCATGCTTTTGCTTGTTGATTGCAATTATTAGTGAGTAATTTTCTTTCCTAAGGGTGTGGGGATGATGTAGTTAAAGCTTGATCATGCTTTTGATATAGAATTAGATTTGATTGTGATTTAAGTCTTTGTATGCTTGATGTTCTTCAATTTGCTTGCTGATGAGGGATACTTTAGGTCATCGAGTTTTAAAACACCTTCAATCAAACATAAATTTATAATACTTAAACCTAAAACTAAACACAAGGCTAGTGGAAAGTCAAGGGTCGATCCACGGAGAACGGCTAGTCACCAAAACCATTACCAACAAAGCTAGGCGAAAAAGGTAAAAGAAACGATGACTAACAATACAAGGCTATACTAGACTAAGACAAAAGCTAAAATGCTAAGGAGATGGGTAGGTATAAGCTTCACTCAAACATGCATAGGTATAGAATCGGAATGATCACAAAGTAAGTATATATGAATGCCGAAATAAGGTCCAATCTAACCACCAATCGGGGCCAAAAAGGTTTCTCCTAACATAGCCTCTATGTCGTCGCACTATAACCATATATTAGAAGGTACAATCAAGCATAATCGATGACAATGAATCTAGCAACATCCGGTATCGCATCATCAAGCATTAATTCACCTTCAATTCACAAACCACATGCATTTTGCAATCAAATTGAAGAACTTGAAGCATACAAAGACTTTAATCATGATCAAGAAAGATCTTATATCTAAAACTTGTTCAAGCTTCAATCATACCATCCCCAAAACCTTAGCAAAAGAGATTACTCCATAATCATGCCAATCAACAAGCTAATCCACAAATCAACAAGTAAGAGCATGATTAACAATCAATCAACAAAGCAAAATTAAAATAAAGCAATAAATATAGAGAAGAGAAGGTAAGAATTGCTCATTGATTGATGTTTGAAGCTTCCAATACAATTGTCACTCTTGCATCTTCATCATCTACAAACTGTCATTGAATAATCCTCACTTTCTCTCTCGAAGCTACTCTAATCCTAAGCAAAACTTAGAGAGAGAAGCTCTCCTAAAACTTGAGAAAAAGTTCTAAAGAATCCATCGTACAAAATCAAGCCTCGTGTATTTATAGAACCGCGGAAATAAGCCGAATAGGGGCTGGGCGCACCCGCACACATGGCTGCGCGCCTGCATTTTCTAGGGTTTGTGCAGCTTGTGTGCCGGCTACGCGCCTGTGCTACTGGGTTACGCACCCGCGCACTGTAGGTGCGTGCCCACGCAATGCTCGCGACTCCCCCACATAAACATTCTGTCTCCGCTTTTGAAATTTTCCTTCTGTATGGCGCCCGCGCATCTTGCTTTCTTTGAATCGTCTCTCATGCTTCCTTGAATCCTTTTTTACAAACCTTGACTTCAAAAACCTAAGAACAAACACCAAGGAAAGCAATAAGGTAGGGGCAACGGTATAAGCACGCAATAGAGGCAAGCATTCAAGCACATACGCGATTTCATCTAAAATACATCGAGACATGATTGCACGCATTATTTGAACAAAACAGCTATAAAACAACCTAAGACAAGCTAAAATGAGGCATAAACTCTACCCTAAGAGTTACATAAATGTCACTCATTAAACTCCCCCAAGCTAAGCTTTTGCTCGTCCTCGAGCAAAACAAAAACAAAACACAAGGGAAGATGACTCAATTTATTCAAATAAAGATAACAAAGAGAGAAAGAATGTACACTAACTCACTATCGTAGGAATCACGGCTGTTTTTAGCTACAACAAGCCCTTAAAACCCCAAAGTTGCCTATGAGGACGAGTGAGGTCTCGTAAGGGTTTCTTAAGAGTTTGACCCATAATTATAGCAACCAAAGCAAAGCAAAGAAAATAAAAACAAAGAAAAGAAAAGAAAACAATGAACTTAAATGGACAAAGAGATAGGAACACGCGCCAATGACTGTGAATCTTTCTAAATAAACAAATGTATGCACATTCCAAGATGTCAATGGTTGATTAAAACATAAAATATGCTTACAATGGAGAACAAAAGGAGACTCAATCCGCCCTCGTTCCAACAATACTTCCACGTTCTCTCCACTAGTTTCAAACCAACCCCCAAGCTAGCCTCTCGTGATTCCTCGAAGGAACCGGAAAAGGAAATAGAAATAAAAAACATGAGAAGGTAATCCTGACATCTAAGATATGCACACTTTGTAGGGTTTCGTAGTGACCCACACTACGCGGAATGAAACGCGCCAAGACCCGCCCCAATAATAAATGCAATTAACAAGCAAAACATAATTTAAAGCAAAAGAAAGGATAAAAGATTATACCTTCGACGCGTGCTTCGCTCAACTATGAGCTCTTACTTGAACCCCGATAGTGCGAGGTCTCCGACAGGATCGTACCCTCGAACCCGACCCGATCGTCCTAAGCCTCAAAGGTTAGTCAAGCCCCAAACAAAATAAACTAGAGTTTTACGAATTTCAGGCTATGCTCAACAATGGAGTTTCCATTAATTTTCAACTCAAGTGTGTTCTTTCCCAAATACCCATGCCTTGGAATTTATAGGGAAATGAACCCTTGATTTTCATTCCCCAACCAATGTGAGAGAATGAGTAATTTTGATAATTAATTTAATTCCAAATTAAATTAATAATCAAATCAATCACAATGCAACAAGTGTCAAGGGGTGAAAGAGAGTTAAGTGAGGACTAAGAGAATGTGGGGGGACCATTGCCTTGCTCCCCAAGGATTTGCCAAAGACTTGGTCCCCACCCCTCACAAAATCGGCACAAGGGGTTGCTGGGCTGGCAACCAGCTAGCAGTGCCAGCAAGCCTTACCAGCTAGCACCAGCCCAGCCAGCACAAGCATGATGCGTGTGGCTGTGCTGGGCAGTGCCTACGCTGCTGCTGCTTGCTAGGCGCTGGGCGCTGCTAGCAAGCTGCTGGCCCCTGCCTCCCTCGCCATCGCACACGCACACGCAAGGCCCTCGCACTCCCAGCATGCGTGCTGCTAGCGAGCCACGCATGCTGGGCATCACTTCGCCAGCCACACGCACAAGCATGCGATGCTTGGTGCTGTAACAGTGATTCTGCGATGGCATGCATGCACACGCACTGAGCGAGGCTAGTGTTGTTGCTGCAATGGTGCGAGACACACACGCAAGTGCCCAGCAATGCGATGGCTATGCTTGGTGCGTGTGGCCTGCGATGGCGCCTAGGCACCCAAGCACACTCGTTGTGGTGCTGTTGTGCCATGCGAAGGCACGCACACACGCACATGGTGCTGCGATGGGCAGCCTAGTGCGCCTAGCACGCATGCCTTGCCTAGCACACCATGGTGCGCCTAGGCTTGTGATGAGCTAGCCTAGTCTAGCACTTCACATGGCTAGGCCAATGTGATGCTACGGCTATGCTCGTACTTGTTGCTTGTGATTTTGCGACGCTCGGTCTCGACGCCCTAGGCTCGATATCCGACGTCTTTGTTCGTAAAACTCCGACAACTCATTAAAGCCTTCGGATTAATTCGTCGTCTCGGATCGGTTGTTCGATTGGGTTCGACCCAAAGGGTTCAGTTAAGATTAAGTTGTAATATTAATTATACCTTAATATTACTGATCGGAAGCGGCCTCCACCTAGGAATCCATATCACTTGACCTTACTGAAAAATTAGCTCTATTATAATTCTGAACCCTCTATCAGAATAATACACTTGTTGAAAGCACACCATTCCTTTTAATCTCCCACTTGTCCTTCTGAACAAGTGTGCACAAAGTGTATAGCCCATTTCCTATGTCACTTAATGTCTCTTCGTGAATTATAAGGTAAGATTCATCGTCATCCTTATTACGTACAGAAGTGTTTCTTGATCTCCGAGTTCGACTGTCAATAAGCAGATGATTTCTAAAATCCATCTGAGCATGGCCATGCATTTTCACAGTCTCGCTCTTCGAGCGGCCTTGTAAACAACAAAGACATGTTCCCTATTGTTAATAGGGGGTCATTCCCAGTCTTGTATTGTAAGTTTCTCTTACTAAGATGACCTAATCTCCTGAGTGTTCCCGTTATGATCCCTAGTTACGGCAGACACTAGGAAACATCAAAGAAAATTTCACAATACTTATGGTCGAGGAAACGAGTTCCGATAGCTATAATGAGAAATGTACTTATGACAATTTTGAATCTCTTAAAGTACTCTCATAGGTCGATCCAGCGCAGTTCCAAACTAGCACCTGTGCAAATGATTTATGACCATCATGTCCTTGCAGCACAAGAAACGGTGCTGTAAATATTTCTTTATACAAGACATGGTCTTGATACCCTGTTTTGAATATTTCCATAAATCGAATGGACTGATTATATAATTCTAAACCACAATTAAATAGCAATGGAGTGAATGATAATTTTGCACAAAAAAATTAATTACTCCATTAATGAATGGTTTCAATATTGTGCCTTACATTAAAACATCTAGTTTAATTAAAACATATGTACAAGGAATTTCTAAACCAGTCTCCAACGTGCTTGATTCCCATTGCCTCAACGTGCTTGTTGTGTTTCACTTGAAGCAAAGGTTTAGTCAAAGGATCGACCATATTATCATCTGTGCCGATCTTGCAAATTCTAATTTCACCTTCGGATTTCCATTCCCTTATCATGTGAAATCACCTTTGGTCATGTTTGACCTTCTGGTGCTCTCTTGGCTCTCTAGCCTGAGCGATAGCTCCATTGTTGTCATAGTAGAGATCTATCGGACCCTTGATGGAGGGTACAACACCAAGCTCACTGATGAACTTGCGAATCAAAACAGCCTCCTTAGCGGCTTCTGAAGCTTCCAAGTACTCGACTTCAGTTGTAGAATCTGCAATGGTGCTCTGCTTGTCACTATTCCAGCTAAACGATCCTCCATTCAAATAGAATATGTATCTTGACTGTGACTTGAAATCGTCTCTGTCAGTCTGGAAGCTAGCGTCGGTGTAACCTTCAACAACCAGGTCTTTATGGCCACCATAGACCAAGAATTTATCCATGTTCCTTTTCAAATACTTCAGGATATTCTAGGCCGCAGTCCAATGTGCCTCTCCTGGGTTTGATTGGTATCGGCTCGTAGCACTCAAGGCATACGATACATCTGGCCTGGTACATATCATGGCATACATGATTGACCCAATTAGCGAAGCATACGGAATCTTATCCATTCTCTCTCACTCAACAGGTTTCGGTGGACACTGTTTCTTGCTAAGAGTTACGCCATTGGACATGGGTAGATGCCCTCTCTTGGCATTCTCCACGAGGAATCGTGTCAGTACCTTATCAATGTAAGTACTCTGGCTCAATCCAATCATCCTCTTAGATCTATCCCTGTAGATCTTGATGCCCAATATTTAATGTGCCTTTCCTAAGTCCTTCATTGAAAAGCACTTTCCCAACCAGCCCTTTACGGACTCCAGTAATTTTGTGATGTTTCCAATGAGCGGTATGTCATCGACATATAGGACTAGGAATGCGATGTCACTCCCACTGACCTTCTTGTATACACAAGATTCATCTAGATTCTTGATGAAACCAAACTTGCTTATAGCTACATCAAATCACAGATTCCAACTCCTGCTGGCTTGCTTTAGTCCATAAATGGACTTCTTAAGCTTGCAAACCTTTCCACCGTTGCTCGGATCAACAAAACCTTCTGGCTATGTCATGTACACGGTTTCTTCCAAAATCCCATTTAGGAATGAGATTTTGACATCCATTTTCCATATTTCATAATCGTAATATGCAGCAGTCGCTAGGATAATCCGGACAGACTTTAGCATTGCAACCGGTGAAAAGGTTTCATCACAGTCAATCCCGTGGACTTGTCTATAACCTTTTGCCACCAGTCTAGCCTTGTATATCGATACATTTCCATCCTTGTCTGTCTTCAATTTCAAGATCCATTTGCAAACAATGGGTGTGTAACCCTCGGGCAAATTCACCAAGTCCCAGACTTGATTTTCAGACATGGAGTCCATCTCGGATTACATGGCTTCTTGCCATTTAGTAGAGTCGGGGCTCGTCATATCTTGCTTGTATGTCGCTGGCTCATCGTCATCCATTACTAGGATGTCTTGATCATCGGTTAAGACAATCCCAAGGTATATGTCTGGTTGAGATCTTTGTCGTTGCGACCTACGAAGGGTAATAGGTTGAGCATTTACATTGCCTGTTTGATTCTGGCCAATCTTCTCAACTGCTTCCAAAGCACTTAGATTGTCAGTTTTATCAGGTTAACATTGTTGCTCGTCCTCTCGAACTTCGTTGAGTTCGGTTTTCCTCCCACTTCTCATTTTGGAAAGGTGTTCCTTCTCCAAAAAGACACCATCACGAGCAACAAACACTTTGTTCTCGGATTTATTTTAGAAGTAATACCCTTTGGTTTCTTTTGGATACCCCACAAAGAAACACTTGTCTGATTTGGGGTGAATTTTGTCCAAAATTAATCGTTTGACATATGCTTCGCATCCCCAATTCTTAAGAAAAGACAACCTAGGAGGTTTCTTAGTCCATAATTCATATGGAGTCTTTTCAACAGCTTTTGACGGAGCTCGGTTCAGTGTTAGTGCCGCGGTTTGTAGCGCATATCCCCAAAAAGAGATAGGAAGTTCACTAAGACCCATCATTGATCGAACCATGTCTAACAAGGTTCGATTCCTCCTTTCGGACACTCCGTTCCATTGAGGAGTTCTGGGAGGTGTCAACTCTGAAAGAATACCATTTTCTTTCAAGTGATCCTCGTATTCATGGCTCAAATATTCGCCACCTCGATCCGATCGAAGTGCTTTAATTTTCTTGCCAAGTTGATTTTCAACTTCTTTTTGAAATTCTTTGAATTTCTCAAAAGATTCAGATTTATTCGACATTAAGTAGATATAGCCATATCTACTAATGTTTGTTAATGAAGTTGAGTTCTTAGATGTCTTAGTTAGCGGTATCAACTCTTGTCTAATCATATGTAAAACATGCAATTTCCGTTGAACATATATTTGCAAGACAATTTTCAAACAACTATTGTCAAAGTCTTACATTCAAAATAACTAGGTGTCCAACACCATAGATCATAGTATGTTCAAAAGTATGATGAAACTAAGATTAGTTTAATTACATGTCATAAACAAAATAGTGCATGCAAGCGTGATCGAAAAACCATCTTCGTCGTCTACTTGTCCTTGCACCAACACTTGATAAGCTTCTCACTTGGTCCCTGAAAAGGCAGCATTAAGTGAGTCATACTTGGTATCTAATACCTATGATAAGCTTAATTCACAAGTGTTTAGGAAGATACCTAAGGCAGATGCTCCATTTCTCTCCTCCTCTTCCCAAAAGAGCTTGCATTCTCTCTTGTAGTGGCCTTGCCCACCACAATAGAAGAAACACATCTTTGCCTTGACCTTCTTGAACTCCCTTTTCCTTTATCTCAAGGGCCTCTCGATCACTAAACATGCGGTGGCTCGGCTTAGTAGTTGCACCACCTCCATTAAGGAGCGTGTCTCCTTTCCCGCAGCTATATGCACTCTAAGTGCATCATAGCCCGAGTGGAGTAAAGCAAGTAAGATATGCCCCGCCATCTCATCTTCCAATGGGATTCCGAGAAGCTGCATGTGTTTGAAGAGCCTAGTCATTCCAAGCACATGAGGTCGGAGGGGCGTGCTGGGTCTCAATTTGGCATTGTAGACCTTTGTCCAAAGCCAGCGCCTTTCCTTGGCAAGACAACCTTTATGCGGTGGCCTTATCTTCATATTCGAAAGTGACCAAGTAAAATCAAACACGAGTCCATCATAGTTGCCACTGTCACTCTTGGTGACTCTTACATTGACAACGTCCTCAAGAGCTTAGAGGAACATTTCCTGGAGATAGGAGGGAAGACTTTCCTTCCAATCATCCGGGATGGAATTTGCCATAAGTCGTGAGACTTTCTTTGCAATTGGAAGACCATTCTTCATGAGCCTCTTCGGTCATGATTTCTTTAGAGAAGAATCTTTGAATGGGAGTGTCAAGAGTGTACTCCAAGGAACAATTCCAGAGATTTTTCCTGAGTTCCTCCTCCCATTCCTTGAATTTGACCAAGTTTAAGGAAAAAGCAAACTTTTTGGGGAGTTCCGGGTACATTTGGTTGTTGTTTAATTTGAGTTACTTGCACACATTGTTCTACAATTGAAAGAATTTGAAATAAAAAACCATTCATAAACCCATAAGTTGAAATTTAAAAGCGTTCATGCATATTTTCAATCTTATTGCGCATTTTATCCACGCATTGATAAAATTGTCCCTTTTGGGCGAGAATAAAATGATTCTGAGATCCCAAAGATCAAGAAATGGTTAAGCATGCTTTAGTTTGTCTTAACATTAAATATCTTAAGGTAAGCAATCCAATTGCTAATATCTTCAAGCTACTCTTGGTTTGATAAAATGTTACATCTAATGCATTCTTGACATTTTATCTCTTTTGCCACGACATCTAAGGACTCCTTATGGATATCGCTGAGCTTAACCAAGACAACTTGTATACCTAGTATACCTTACGTTCCTAGGGAGGTAGTGATGCCTCGCTTTGGCGTAGCCCATAACATACGCGCATTAGTTCGGTAAGTGTTGTTCTTGGAACAGTAAATTTTAGCTCAATATTATTAAGGGACCTAGGGTTTCTATGTTGGTTTGATTTAAGTGAACTTAACTAATCGTCACAACATATGAAATCCTAGACATGCATCTAACATTCATATATAACAATAATATATGTAAAGCATAAATTGATGCATTTGGCAACTAGCATGACCCCTTGAAATCTTCAAATCTTCAAGGGTCTTCATCTTGGCTCGTCTTCATTGAAACGCCTTCTTGAGACATCTTTGCCAAAATAAAATAACTAGCTACTATGACTAAGATTAATCTAAAGTACAAAAATACTTAACGGTTCGCAGACCGTATCTAGATTTACAAAAAATACATAACGGAACGTAGTCCGTAGTTTCTATCCTAGTCGGGCCCTACTAGTTGCCTTTTTCAATAACCTGTTTTGAAAACAATCTTTCATTCACCCATTCACTATTTGTGAATGGCCCCTGCATATTACGAAATACGTAATTAAACACGCAAAACTAGTAACTAACTTAGGTGGTTAATCCGATTAACGCGCCTAATTAAAACTAGTCAAAGTTATTTAATCCATTATTTCTAAAAGCAAATTGCTCAAGTAATCAACTAAGCTCCCACTAAATTCTGTATCCATACTTAATCGATCCGATTAATTAAGTAGGCTTAACGTTCAAAATCAAAAATTTTGTAAAAGCCGGAAAAATCGAGGTCTAACCTCGTTAAAATAATTACATAAATTATTTAAACGACAAAATTTTCGCAAAATTACATAGCTCAAAATTAAGAAAAATAGCCCACACAATTGATTGGTGGGTGCGCACCATGGCTTCTAGGCAGCCCATGCCTTGTGCTATGGTGTGTGGTTCTAGCATGCAGTGCCCAGCACAGCAAGCCACGCTGCTAGCACTAGCAGCCTGCCTAGCATGCTGGCGCCTGCCAGCATGTGGTGCGCTTGGCTGGTGCTTGCTGCCATGCTGCCCAGCAGCATCCCCTCGCAAGCCAGCTCCCAGCCACTGCCCCACGCACATCAGCCCCTAGAATCCCTCGCCACACAGCCACGCACCTTCGATGCTTAGCCCGGCTAGCCTTGGTGACGCTTGCGGTTTTGCATTGATTTGCGTGCATTTTACTCGGGATTTTGATCCCGATTTATGTGTGGCATAAATTAATTCTAAATTTTATTTTAGAATCAATTTGAGGAAAAATTAAAATAAAATAAGTCTAACTTAATTAAATTCAATTTTTAATGGTGCATAAACCTTAATCATTCAAAAATTATTTTGAAACAATTTTTAGGTCTTTCTTTATGCTTAAAATTGAATGAGCTATGTCCATAATTAATTTAGCCAATATGAAAATTAATAATGGATTTGACAAATGGGAGTTGGAAAAAATAATTTAACCATCTAATGATAAAAAAATTTCCAACTTTCATACTTGTGTAAAATACCAAGATTACATCTTTCAATATGAAGATTAATCAAAATTTTACTCACAAGTATTTGAACTTCATGGATTTTAATCAACCAAAAATGAAAAAATCCAAACTTAGTTCAAACATGGAATTTAGGGTTAGAGTTCCAATCATTTAAACTTTTAAAGATTAGATCTTTAACATACTTGGGAACTTAAAATTACACATTCACATCAAACATTCACATATTAATGCAATTTACTTGCATAATTGTGAAAAATCAAGTTTGTATGACAAATAGCATATCAACTCAAGCACTAATTAAAACTCCATAATTATACTTAAGGATATATTTAAAATAGCAGTAGATTAGGGATGCAATAATGCATTTAATCTAACCTTGTAATGCTTGCATTAATCAAGGCTTAAAAAGGATTTAAAATTTTCGTTGAAAACCGAAAAAACCCTAAAAACTTGGGTTTCTGGTTCGAAAAGAGGTTTGAATCTATTTCAGAATGTTGATTCCACCCAAAAATCACTATTTTTGAGCAAAAATCTGGGTTCAACATCCAAATCGAGAAAAATACAAGTTTTAAAATTAATTAAAACGATCTTCTAATCTAATTAGAAAAGCAAAACAAGAATTTAAATCTTACTTTAAAACACCTTAATTAATAAATAATTGCAAAAATTAAAAGGAGCGTGGCTCCGATACCGCTGTAGGGTTTCGTAGTGACCCACACTACGTGGGATGAAACCCGCCAAGATCCGCCCCCTTAATAAATGCAATTAACAAGCAAAACATAATTTAAAGCATAAGAAAGGATAAAAGATTATACCTTCGACGCGTGCTTCGCTCAACTCTGAGCTCTTACTTGAACCCCGATAGTGCGAGGTCTCCGACGGGATCGTACCCTCGAACTCGACCCGATCTTCCTAAGCCTCGAAGGTTAGTCAAGGCCCGGACAAAATAAACTAGAGTTTTACGAATTTCAAGCTATGCTCAACAATGGAGTTTCCATTACTTTTCAACTCAAGTGTGTTCTTTCCCAAATACCCATGCCTTGGTATTTATAGGGAAATGAACCCTTGATTTTCATTCCCCAACCAATGCGAGAGAATGAGTAATTTTGATAATTAATTTAATTCCAAATTAAATTAATAATCAAATCAATCACAATGCAACAAGTGTCAAGGGGAGAAAGAGAGTTAAGTGAGGACTAAGAGAATGTGGGGGGACCATTGCCTTGCTCCCCAAGTCTTTGCCCAAGCCTTGGACCCCACTTCTCACAAAATCGGCACAAGGGGCTGCTGGGCTGGCAGCCATGTAGCAGTGCCAGCAAGCCCAGCTAGCTAGCACCAGCCCAGCCAGCACAAGCATGATGCGTGTGGCTGTGCTGGGCAGTGCCCACGCTGCTGCTGCTTGCTAGGCGCTGGGCGCTACTAGCAAGCAGCTGGCCCCTGCCTCCCTCGCCATCGCACACGCACACGCAAGGCCCTCACACTCCCAGCATGCGTGCTGCTAGCGAGCCACGCATGCTGGGCATCATTTCGCCAGCCACACGCACAAGTATGCGATGCTTGGTGCTATATCAGTGATGCTGCGATGGCATGCATGTACACACACTGAGCGAGGCTAATGCTGCTGCTGCGATGGTGCGAAACACACATGCACACGCACACACACGCAAATGCCCAGCAGTGCGATGGCTGTGCTTGGTGCGTGTGGCCTGCGATTGCGCCTAGGCACCCAAGCACACTCGTTGTGGTGCTGCTGTGCCATGCGAAGGCACGCACACACGCACGTGGTGCTGCAAGGGGAGCCTAGTGCGCCTAGCACGCATGCCTTGCCTAGCACACCATGGTGTGCCTAGGCTTGTGATGAGCTAGCCTAGTCTAGCACTTTACATGGCTAGGCCAATGTGATGCTACGGCTATGCTCATACTTGTTGCTTGTGATTTTGCGACGCTCGGTCTCGACGCCTTAGGCTCGATATCCGACGTCTGTTTTCGTAAATTTCCGACGACTCATTAAATCCTTCGGATTAATTCGTCGTCTCGGATCGGTTGTTCGATTAGGTTCGACCCGAAGGGTGCAGTTAAGATTAAGTTGTAATATTAATTATACCTTAATATTACTGACCGGAAGCGGCCTCCACCTAGGTATTCCGATCACTTGACCTTACTGAAGAATTAGCGTTGTAATAATTCTGAACCCTCTATCAGAATAATACACTTGTTGGAAGGACACCATTCCTTTCACACTCTCTCTATAGGATTGAAATATATCTCCCTGATAAAGGGTTTTAAACACGTCGTTAAATGTTCAATTCCTTATCAACAATATTTGTAAACATTCGACTATCCTAACATGAGTATAGAGGTAAGTCAAGGGTTAGTCCACGAGGAATGGGAGAAAGGTTACTAAAGTCTAGGGTCAAGCCACTTCGAAGCTAAGAAAGGGGATTTGTTATGTAAGCTATGGTATCAAAGCAATCTCAATCATAAGAGAAAATTAATATCACAAACACTAGAGATTAGGATCCACATGCAATCAAGATAGAAGTGCTAATTAAGGGAAATCGAATCAATCAAAATAGTGTAGGACTAGTAGCAATTGCAATTGAAAGAGTCAGAAAGGTAATCTCCTAGAAGTCAAGCTTGGTTTCCTAAATCACAATTAAAAATCAATCAATAAATTCAATCCCTAAATCAAGTGGTCATGTCATTAGGAATTACAATGCAATCTTACTTGGAATTCAAGGTTGATCACTCCTATCAAGCCAAACACATGCACAAATCTACTAATTACAACATTTAATCAATCAAATTCCCCAAATTAGCAATTATCCATCATTCATGAATGCTCCCCCTTCACCCTAGCAAAGAATCTACTCACTAAGCATGTTGAAATTGAAGAACAAAGCTAAGTAAATCATAATCATCATCATATTCAACTAATCAAGAAGAAATCCAAATCAAATAAAGTATTAACCAAAAA
Organism: Chenopodium quinoa; assembly: GCF_001683475.1. Lineage (NCBI taxonomy): Eukaryota > Viridiplantae > Streptophyta > Magnoliopsida > Caryophyllales > Amaranthaceae > Chenopodium > Chenopodium quinoa. Next base: position 630,617 of record NW_018744249.1, read on the forward strand.
TCAACAAATCAAACAATCATTCATGAATCAAAAGCAAAATCAAAGCAATAGAGAAGAATTAAAGAAGGGAAATCTACTATATATCATTGAATGAAAGAAGTCCAAGCTTGATTGAAGCAAATTTGAAGTACAGATCGAAAATCCAAGAGTTTCTCCCTCCTCTTTCTCTTTCCAAAATCTAAGAACTAAACAAACTAACTCCTAAAAATTGCTTAATGAAGAAAAAGGAGAAAAGGTATTTATAGTATAACTAACTAAAAATAAAATAAAGCAATATCCCGAAATAGACCCAGCCGGACACGCCCTCTCACGAGCTTGCGCGCTCGCGATAATTGTGCTACGAAAACAGAACTCAAGGTGGCGTGCCCGCGCAAACCAAGACTGTCGTGGCGTGAAAGAATTGTCATGGTGCGGTAGGAGTTGTCGTGGCGAGACAGATCTTGCCGTGGCGCGGCGAAACAATTCCTGCGCGCCCACACACTTGGAGCAGGACATTTCTTCGGTGCGTGCTTTATGTAGATGGTGCGCTCCTCGTGATCCATACTAGGTATGGCAGTCCCAAAATGGAGTTTACGGTGGGTTCAACACCACAATTTCATGCAAGTGCAGCATGAGAGCACAATCACCAAGTCTTGGAGCCTCCACCTTGCACTTTGAGCCTCTCCAACCCGGAAAATCATCATGATGGGTCTTGGGCTTCACCTTCCACCTACAAATGAAGAAAGTAGAGAAAATAAAGGAGAAAAAGCGAGAAAATCTACAAAAATAGGAGAAAGTACGAAATAAGCAAAGAAAAGACAAACTAAGGAACAAAAGATCAATATTAAGCAAAAAGAGAGAGAGAGGAAGCTATAAAAAGAAACCAAAAACATCCTAAAATATCACCATTTGAGTGTCATAAATGACACTCATCACTCCCTCCACCGATTGTAGACTCAACCCTCTAGGGTTTAAAGGACTTTATAAGGTTGTAATCTCATGGCTTAGGGTATAGGTGGGGTAAAAATTTGAAAATTTGGAGGTATTTCTTAAATGAAGAAAAAGAGTGGCCATCTCTCAAAAACCAACTTAAGAAGTCACTGATTATTAAACAAAAATGCTATCTCCCCCAAGCTTATTCAACAAACACCAAATGTTAAACACAAAAGCGTAGGAACGCTCCCCCAAGCTTAAACAAAGCATTGTCCTCAATGCTTAATCTAGGAAAATGATCTCAGTTAAAATATTTTTTTTTTGTATGCACTTTTCTCATCTTCCTTTTACTTGTTCCTTTTTTTTTCTTTTCTTGTAGCATTTGCAAAACAACTATATGCACAAGTCTCAATCTTGCCATACACTTTGAACTTAAACCAACATGTAGTCACTTGATCATCAAAATAAACATCCAACCAAAATTTGTTTCACAAAACTAAGGGTTAAAGTCGTAAGGCTTGTAATGTGGCTAGTAACCAAGAAAGGAAATAAGCTCAAAGGGGTAGCAAGAGGGTAAATGCAAATGAAAACAAGAGAGTAACAAAATAAAAGGAACACAAAAGAAAATGAAAAGTGCCTTTTTCATCCCCTAAAGTGGCTCGGTCACGGTCTTGGGAAGCTAGAAGTCAAACCAAATATTAAGACATGCATAGATAAGGTTCTAAAGTTGTCGCTCAACAAAAATGATAAAGGCTTGAACAAATTAACCTCGCACGGGATGTGTTTAACAAATACCAACTCAAGGGCTTGAACAAATTAACCTCACATGGAATGTGTTTAACAAATACCAACTCAAGGGTTTTAAATCCACTATGAAATGCAACATCATCTTACCACATTCAATGAACTAAGGTTTCATGGACCCAAGAATTCTTATACGCGGCTACCTTAGCATACGGTATCCTAGAATCAACCAATGATATTCTCAAACCGTGTAAACATGTACCACTCAGGAAGGTACACATTCAAGAACACAAGTCCAATTAAGAAATGTCCAAATAAGAACAAACAAAACACACTTTTGCTAAACTTGCCTTGAAGTAAACAAAAATCTTTTTGGAGTTTTCAAAAGCATGAAAAACATGGAAATGCATATGCTCATGAGCATGGCATATATGAATCAACATTCTACCCAAGCATGATAGAAAACCCTCCCCCAAGCTTAAATGAGACTAAGTTCTCAATTCATAAACAATGAAACCAAGAAGGGCAAAACAAGGAGTTTTCCAACCAACCAACACATGATCCTCAAGCCACAAAAAGATAGAGTGAGGGAAAAAGAAGGATATTACCGGATATGAGATAAATGCAAAATCACACAAAAACCCAAAATAACCTCATATGAACCACAATCTCCAAAAATATGTCTTAAAGTCCACATGGTAGGGAGGTTGAGGCATATTTTCCTTGATTCTTGATCTACACCAATACATAAGAGTATATTGAGTAGTGTACCTAGCAAGGAACACAAACACGTCCATGAGAGAAAATCCAAAAAAGAAAAGAAAATGAAAGCAATAAAACATGGGTTATTTCCCGAGAAAGGCTTGTTTAACGTCCAAGCTAGACCGCCCTAGCAAAGAATAATTCAACGCATGTAAGAGCTTGTCAAATGCACTACTACACATTTCACGGGGGTGAAGGTAGGCAAATGACGGGGAAGAACGTGTAACAAGATTATTGAACGTAAGTGAGGAGGGAGATTCCAAAAGAAAGAAGAAGAATCAAAAGAAAACTCGAGGAATTAAAAAGAAGAAGAGGGAAAAGAAGAAGGGAAAGAAAAGGAGTGAGGAAAATCCTCCTCACAAAATTTTTGGTTAGCATACTTTCTCTCCTCCTCAACAATGATGAAATGAGGAACATGATCAGGATCCATAGAAGGGGGCTCCCCAATAGGCTCTTTGAGGTAGGAAGGGAGGGTAATAGGATAAAGAGGAATGTGGTCAAACCCTTGAGAAAAAGGGGAATAAGAAAAGGGAAAAGGTGTAGCTACTCCCTCACCACAAGGTCTCACATCGCCAATGAGGGCATGGAAATCAATCATAGAATCCTCAAATGAAGAACACTCACGATCTACATCTCCCTCAAGCTCAAAAACTCCAAGGGAATCAACCTCAACCTCCTTATCACCTCGATGAACAACTTTTCCCTCAACTAACTCAAAACTAAGGTCTCAAAACCATGAATGAATTGAGGTAAATTCATTTCAAACTCATCTCTCTCACACAAAGCATTCTCAATGAACTCATTCAAAAGGCTATGATGTTTCATTAGAACCTCAAAGATCATTTTGAACATAACCTCAAACAAGTCCAAATACTCATGGATAGAAGAATCACTGTCATGCACTTGAGACTCATCACAATCAACAAAGGAAGGGGAGTTTAGATTCACAAAATCATCATCATCATCACTCTCAACTCCCTTACTTCTCTCCTATGCTCACTAATAGGATCCTCACTCATATGGGGAGGGGAGAAGAAGAATGGGAATTTTCTTAGGAGTTGTCTAGATGGAGAACTTTGCTCTCAAGCATCTTCATTCTAACATCCATTTCCTTATTCTCAACTTCCCTCATCTAGTTTAACTTCCCCATTATCTTCATCATCTCCATCAACTTATCTTTCTTCAAATTTTCCATAAAATTACCCTCATAAAAGGATTCATTGGAAGCATCAGGGAAACCATTTGAAGCCATATAAGAACAAAAAGATGTAGAGGGAGGATTATCCATATTATAAACATGAGCATCATCACATTGGGGAGAGGGGGCACAATCAAACACATGAGATTCGTTATTAAGGGAACAAAGCACATCACAAGAAGGCATGCTAAATAATGAAAAAAAATTGAAATACACAACTAGCATCAACTTGAGCATGTACCTCATTATCATAAGCAATAGGGGAAACAGAGTTGAAATCATTTATTCTAGGTTCACTAATGGGATCATGAGACAAATCTGGGAAGTCATGCTAACATTAGAAGAATCAACACATTCCACATCAAAATTAGAAACATGATTACCCCTATTATAGACATCCCAAGCAAACCAAACATAAAAATCCCAAGCATCATCAATTGATGATGCTCTAAATTCACCATTATGCATGCTTTCAACTATGTCTGTAATTTGCTCATTCAAACCAAAATAACAAATCTCACAAGCCTCCCAAAGACTACAACAATAATAGTCAAGAATTCCCTCAAGTCTATTGATATATTCACAAAAAGGCTCATTGTCATATTGAGGAAATGAGAGACAAGCCATTTTTTTTATCAACAAAAACAACACAAAGACAAACAAAAAAATAAAAAGAAAACTATACACAAAGTCCTAGACTTATTAAGGTAATGACATGCTATGTAAGTCGTTCTCCGGCAACGGCACTATGTTGATGAGCGATATTTTAGGTCGTTGGGTTCTCAAATACACCTTCAATCAAACACAATTTTATAATACCTAAACCCAACACTAAACACACAAGTCATGTGGCAAGTCAATTCAAGGGTCGATCCACAGAGAACGACTAAAAACCACAACCATTAACAACAACTAAGCTAAGCCAAAAAAAGGGAAAGAAACGACGACTAACACTACAAGGCTGTACTAGACTAAAATAAAAGCTAAAATGCTAAGGAGATGGGTAGGTATAAGGTTCACTCAAACATGCATAGGTATAGGTACGGAATGATCACAAACTAAGTATATTTTATTGCCAAAATAAAGTCCAATCTAACCACCTATCGAGGCCAAAAGGTTTCTCTAACATAGACTCTATGTCGTCGCACTAGAACCATATATTAGAAGATACAATCAAGCACAATCGACGACAATGAATCTAGCAAGGTTCGATATGGCATCATCAAGCATCAATTCACCTTCAATTCACGAACAACATGCATTTTGCAAGCAAATTGAAGACCATCAAGCATACAATGACTTGAATCATGATCAAACCAAATCCTATAGCTAAAACATGCTCCAGCTTCAATCATACCATCCCCAAAACCTTAGCATAAGAGATTACTCAATAATCATGGCAATCAACAAGTTAATCAACAAATCAACAAGTAAAAGTATGATTAACAAGCAATCAACAAAGCAAAATTAAAATAAAGCTATAAAGATAGAAAAGAGAAGGTAAGAATTACTCATTGATTGATGTTTGAAGCTTCCTATACAATTGTCACTCTTACATCTTCATCATCTTCAATCTCTCATTAAATAATCCTCACTTTCTCTCTCTTAACTACTCTAATCCAAAGCTAAACCTAGAGAGAAAAGCTTTCCTAAAACTAAAGGAAAAGCTCTAAAGAATCCTCCGTACAAAATCAAGCCTCACGTATTCATAGAGCCGCGAAAATATACCGAACAGGGGGTCAAGGGCGCCCGCGCGCTCGTGTTTTCGTGGGTTTGCGCGACTTGTGTGCCGGCTACGCGCCCGTGCTGCTGTGTTGCACGCCCACGCAATGCCTGCGACGCCCTCGCGCAAACATTTTACCTCCGCTTCTTAAATTTACCTTCTGTATGCGCCCACGCACAGGGTTGCGCGCCCGCGCATCTAGCTTTCTTCGAATCATCTCTCTTGCTTCCTTGGATCCTTTTTTGCAACTCTTGACTTTAAAATCCTAAGCACAAACACCAAGGAAAGCAATAAGGTAGCACTACACGAAAAGAGCAAATTGGCAACGGTTCAAACCCCCCCCAGAGGCAACGGTTTTGAACCGTTGCGTATTAGAGGGTTGCCAAATCCCAAAATAATTGGCAACGGTTAACCGTTGCCAACTCAATGGCGCCTTTTTTTTAGTTAAATTTAATGTAGTTGACACCGGTTAACCGGTGCCATTGACTTGTTTTTTTTTTTTTTACACTTCAAAATCAGCAGAAACATACACCATAATCATTTCCCTCAAAAAAAAAAAAAATTAAACACCAGAATCGTATCAGCAGTAATCACTAATGAACAACAATGAACACCATAATATACATGAATATATTATATTAAATAAATTGTTATTTTACAATTTATAAATAAATTATATAAATAAAAACGTAACAATGAACAATAAAACACCAAATCCTTGAATCTTGAATCCTTTGTCTATGAGCAATCGTTGTAGTTGTAATACTACCTGCATCAATTAAATTAAAACCCCAAAAATCAGAAAAAATTTCGAACCAATAACCTGGAAACTAATAAACCCAGAACTTTAAACAAAAAAAACCAACAAAAATAAAAAACCTAATAAACCCAGAAAAAACTAACAAAAAAACTAGAAATAAAAAACCCAGAAAAAACCAAAGGAATTCGAACCTAGAAAACCCAAAAAATTCAAAAAAAAATCTGAACCAGAAACCCAGAAATTTAAACCCAAAAAAACCCAATAAATTCAAGAAACTAAGAAACCGAGAAAAAATCGAGAAAAAAAAATAAAAAAAACAGGATTCCAATTCGAACCTAGAAAAACCCTAAAAAATCGAAAAAATTCGAACCCAAAAATTACCAGCAAGTGCTAACAATGGTATATCTCCACCTGGATGATCTTTCGCCCAATTTGTAACTTCATAAACTTTCCCTTGAATTGAAATCCATAGATCTCCTTCTTTGTTATGATTCTTCAGTCATCAGATGTGATATATTTCTTTGATTCCGCCATTGTTAAACAAACAATGCAAGATCAAATCTTTACCACTTTTTCACCCTACCCAGAAAAATTACAGGTTTTCACGAATTTGAGGATATGGGTATTGCACAAATCAATCAAACTAACCAAAATAAAGCAACCCCATTAAATAGGTTGGTTTTCTTTTAATTAAATTTGAATTTATTTCAATTTTTCTGGATTAGAGATATAATTTCTGGGTTTACAATGAGAGAGGAAGAAGATAAGGATGTGAGCAGAGCAGCGAGGCAGGAGGAAGGGAAAGGGTTGGAGACTTGGAGTTAGCCTGTGAGTAGGAGTGATTTGAGAGATCTGAGGTGCATGTGGATTTTGGAGATAATTAAGCTAAGGGAGATGAGAGATAAGGAGCTCTGAATGAAAGAGAATGAATTTGAGAGAGAGATAGAGGGGCTGAGGGAAAGAATAAAAGGAGCCCGAATTTTTTTTAATTAATTGGCAACGGTTAACCGTTGCCAACTCTAATCCTTTTAATTTTTTTTATTTTTATTTTTATTTTTTTAAATTAGCAATTGGCACCGGTTAACCGTTGCCAACTCTAACCCTTTAATTTTTTTTAAAAAAATAATCAGTTGGCAACGGTTAACCATTGCCAACTCTGAAATTTTAATTGGCGCTCATTTTAGTTGGCACCAGTTTTCATGAACCGCTGCCATAGGGGGGTTTCCTATTTAGTTTTTTCTACTAGTGTAGGGGCAACGGTATGAGCACGCAATAGAGGCAAGCATTCAAGCACCTACGCGATTTCATCCAAAATACATCGAGACATGAATGCACACATTATTTGAACAAAACAACTATAAAACAACCTAAGACAAGCTAAAACAAGTGATAAACACTTCTCTAAGAGTGACATAAATGTCACTTATCACTTATAAAGTGCATGTTGTATGTGAATTGAGGGTGAATTTATGCTTGATGATGCGATATCGGACTTTGATAGATTCATTATTATTAATTTATGCTTGATTGTACCGTCTAGTATATGGTTATAATGCAATAGCATAGAGGCTATGTTAGGAGAAACCTTTTGACCTCGATAGGTGGTTGGATTGGAACTATTTCGACATTCAAGTTTGCTTAGTTTGCAATCATTTGATTCTATGTCTATGTATGTTCAAGTGGATCCTACATCTACCCATTCCCCTTAGTGCTTGCCATTTTGATTTTACCTCGTACTTTTGTTGCTTTTATTGTTTGCTTAGTCAATTCTCGTCTTGCAGAACTTGCTTGAACATTGATAGCATTTGTAGTGTTTAACCATTCCCTGTGGATCGACACTTTGCTTACCATATACTTGTGTGTTTGGTTAGCCTAGGTTTATAAATTTTACTTGAATTAGGGGATTAGGAACGACCAAATTTTCCCTTGTTTAAATTGGCGCCGATGCCGGGGATCGGTTTCCATTACGTGTTTGCTGCTATCTTTTTTAGACTAGTTCATTATTTCTTTTTGCTTTTAATTTTAGTTTGTTTGTGCCTACCTTCTTCTTAGCTTTGTTGTATGAACAAGGGACGAACCCGTTCAAGATCATTGGTGCCCATTGATCACAAGTTGGAGCGTTCTTTAACTTTTCTACGGAAAGAAGTGAGAGCAAGGAGTAAGAACTCTCATATTACCCCGCCTTCATCATCCTCAAGTGAAGAGGGAAGTAGCCCTAGTTCTTTCTCGAGTTCAGAGATCAACCCTTTCTCCTCTTTTGATTTTGAGAGTGTGCAACCCCACAATATAGGAGATCATGGAGATCATAAAGCAACAAGGAACTCCCGAGGCTTATGCACCTCAATGTGGTATCTTAGCCCCTACCACTCAAGAAAATAACTTCGAGATCAAGCCTACTTTCATTGCTATGATCGAGAAGAGGTAATTCTCGAGTGGGAAATTTGAGAACCCACATGAGCATCTTGAAGAATTTCTCAAGTATTGTGATACCATTAAGACAAATGGTGTCTCTCAATAGTACATTCGCCTTAATATGTTTCCCTTTTCTCTCATGGGTATGGCCGAGAGTTGGCTTAAAAAGGATGTCTCTCCCAGTTCTCTGATAACATGGAATGAAGTCACTATACCGCTTTCTTTGGACGGTTTTACAATCACAAGGAAGCCGTCGAGGCTCGTTCTAAAATTCAAGGGTTCCGTCAAAGAGGTGGAGAATCTTTGTGTAAAGCTTGGGAGAGGTACAAGGAACTTCAAAGACAATGCCCCCGTCATGGTATTCACAACTACTAAGTGCATCAAACCTTTTATGATGGACTTTCTCCTCAAAGCAAGGCAAGTTTGGATGCTAGTGCTGGTGGTCCTATAATGAACAAAAGAGAGGAAGAGGTGGAACGCATCATAGAGGACATGGTTCGTAACTACCAAGATTGGTATGAAGGAGAGCGTGAAGCTACCTCAAGTAATGGAACGGTTCATTCATTGGAGTAAGCTAATGCCATCACCAATCTTTCCAATCAAATGACCAAGATGGAAAAGCAAATTGAAGAGCTCGTGAAAGTCCAATCTCAACATGCTTCCTCCCCTTCTACCAAGGGAGGCAATGGTACGAATATTCCTTCCCCTTTTTCTTATAATAAAATACCTCCGGGATGTTTGTTTTGTGATAATTGTGGTACTTATGATCATGATATCTCTCAATGTGTGAATTCTTGTGAAACCCAACCCCCTCCCCAAGAATATGTTGATAATGTGAAAGATGTTAATGCTATGAATTTTGCCCCACGTATGGGAAACATGGGAATGAGGCCTACTATGAACCAAGGTTGGAGTTGGAATCAAGGAGGTGGTGGTTATGATAACCAAAACTTTGGAAGGGGATACCAAAGAGAATTTGGGAATCAAAACCAAAGAGAATTTGGGAATCAAAACCAACAACCTTACCCCAATCGCTATGACAATACAAATTCAAATTTTGGTGGTCAAAGCAATATGGAGAACAATTCTCAAAGACCTAACTACAACCAAGGTCAAAGGTTTCAAAACTTTTCTTAAAACAACAAACCTCCGGGTTTTGAGCAAGTGAGGCCTCCTCCCCAAGTTTCTCATACGCAACCTCTTCAAAAATGCTCCAAATTTTTATTAAAAATCAAGAGACTTTTAATAAGAGCCAAGAAGCTTTTATCAAAAGTCAAGAGAATTTTAATAAAAGTCAAGAAGAGGAGAAGAAGGAAATGAAAGCCTACATGAAAATGATTAAAACTCAAATCTCTCAACTTTCTAAATCAAACCCTTCTTCTTCTTCCTCCCTTCCTAGCCAAGGTTTGAGTCCCAAGCCCATGTATGCCATCACCACTGGGAGTGGAGAGTTCTTGAGAGTGATCCAAATATTGGGAAGAAATCGAAGGAGGGAGTTGAGCTTGAGGATGAGAGTAAGAAAACCAATGAGTATTTGGGAAATGAGAAAGAGAGTGATGTTGTTTAGGGACCAAAGGAGAAAGATCCCACAAAAGAAGCTACCCCCTTGCCCCCAAATTGCCAACCTAGAGAGGAGAAGCTACCTTTTCCACAACGCTTTGTGAGCTCAAAGCTAGATGCTCAATTTGAGAAATTTTTGGAGGTTATTAAAGGTCTACATGTCCAATTGCCTTTTGTTAAATCCATGAAAGAGATGCCCCACTATTCTTAATTTTTGAAGGACCTCTTAAATGGTAGGAGAGAAGTGGAGACCGTAAACCTCACTGCCAATTGTAGTGTTATTTTTTCTAGCAAGCTTCCTACAAAGTTGAAAGACCCCGATAGTTTCTCTATCCCATGATCCATTAATGATGTTCATCTTAGGAATGCCTTGTGTGATTTGGGTGCAAGTGTGTGCCTTATGCCTTTTCAGTTTACCAAAAGCTAGGTGTAGGCAACCTTTCTCCTACAAACATCACCCTCCAACTTGCCGATCATTCTACCAAGTTATCTATAGGGAAAGTGGAGGACATCCCTCTTAGAGTTGGCAAGTTTACCTTTCCCATTGACTTCTATGTGTTATAATTGGATGAGGATGAGAGAATCCCCATCATTTTGGGTAGGCCATTTCTTTCTGTTTCTAGGGCAATCATCAATGTGAAAGATGGTAAGATGACTTTGAAGGTTGATATTGAGTCCATTGAGTTTGATTTGAAAAGTGTCATGAACCAACCTTCCTCATCTAATGAATGTTATAGAGTTGATGTGCTTGATTCTATGATAGAGGAATTTCTCCGTCCTCATTTGCATGCTACTCATGATTCTCTTGAAATTGTTTTGTTGAATGATCCAAAGATAGGTTCTCATAATAAGAAGGACATAAAACTTTATGAGGATTTGCTTGAAAAAAGAAAAGGGGAATGCAAGAAAGAAAGTATAGAGGAAGAGACTCCTTTCATTCATGACCTTCACCAAGTGGAGGAGAAGGAAGAGGACTCTAATGGTAAGGGAGCACCGAAGGTAGATTTGAAACCTCTACCTTCGGGCTTGAGGTATGCATTTCTTGATGCAAATGAGTCTTTTCCCGTCATCATCAATTCTAATATAATGGAGGAGCAAACCTCCCTCTTGATCAATGTATTGAAGAAACACAAAAAGGCTTTGGGTTATGCCATTGATGACCTCAAGGGAATAAGTCCATCCTTATGCATGCATAGGATTGATCTAGAGGGAGATGCGAAATCGGTTAGGCAAAGGCAACGGAAACTCAATCCTTCCATGAAAGAGGTTGTACGGAAGGAAGTTTCTAAACTTCTTAATGTGGGAATCATCTATCCAATCGCCCATAGTGATTGGGCCTGTGCAAGTTGTCCTAAGAAGGGTGGCATGAAGTTTGTGAAAAATGATCGAGATCAATTGGTTCCTACTAGACTTGTTACTGGTTGGCGAATGTGCATTGACTATCGCCAACTCAATACAAGTACTTGCAAAGATCATTTTCCATTACCTTTCATAGACCAAATGCTTAAGAGGCTTACAAAACACACCTTTTATTGCTTCCTTGATGATTATTTGGGTTTCTTCCAAATCCCGATTGACCCAAGGGATCAAGAGAAGACTACTTTTACATGCTCTTACGGTACTTTTGCATATCGTAGAATGCCATTTGGTCTTTGTAACGCCCCTACCACATTTCAAAGATGCATGATGTCCATCTTTAGTGATATAATTGAAGAGGTGATGGAGGTCTTCATGGATGACTTTTCCGTAGGAGAAGTCACCTTTGAGGCTTGCTTCTCTAATTTGTCTCGTTGCCTTAAACATTGTGAGAAAGACAACTTAGTGCTTTATTGGGAGAAAATTGTTCTTGGGCATAAAATCTCCCACTTAGGCATTGAGGTGGATAAGGCTAAAATTGATGTCATTTAGAAGCTTCCTCCTCCCACTAATGTGAAGGAAGTAAGAAGTGTCCTTGGTCATGCCGGTTTCTATTGTCTGTTTATCAAGGACTTCTCCCCAATTGCCAAGCCCCTCACCACTTTATTGCAACAAAACAAAGAGTTTGCATTTGGTAAGGTTTGTTTGAGTGCATTTTATAGGTTAAAGGAAGCTTTGTGCTCTGTTCCTATTATCAAAAGCCCCGATTGGTCTTTACCTTTTGAATTGATGTACGATGCAAGTGATGAAGCAATTGGTGAGGTCTTAGGATAAAGAAAATATGGGAAGCTTCATGTGATTCACTACTTGTCAAAGACCCCTAATGAGGCACAAACGAACTACACCACAACCGAAAAGGAGTTTTTGGCGGTTGTGCATTCATTTGCGAAATTTTGACCTTACTTCATAGGGTCCAAAACAATTGTGTGGATGGATCATTTGGCCCTAATGTATCTCATTAGCAAAATGGAAGCAAAGCCTCGGTTTTTAAGGTGGGTGCTATTACTCTAAGACTTTGATTTGGAGCTTATAGACAAAAAGGGAGCCGAAAATGTTGTGACCGACCATCTTTCAAGACAAGGAGTTGATAAAGTGCAAGATGATGACCTACCAATTGAAGATTCTTTAAAGGATGATGTCCTTTATGTCCTTGCGGTGCTAGAGGCACCTTGGTTTATGGATATTGTGAATTTCCTTGCATGTAGTGAGATCCCCTCATCATTCACTCCTCAAAAACAACGAAGACTCAAGCATGAGGTTAAGAAGTACATTTGGGATGATCATATTTTGTTAAAGAGAGCAGTTAATGAGCTTCTAAGAAGATGTGTCCCCAATGATGAATTTTAACGTGTTCTCTCTATGTGCCTTTCCTCTCCTTGTTGTGGTCACATGAGTGCCTAAAAGACCGCCTCTAAGGTCTTACAATGCATGATCTTTTGGCCTTCTCTATTCAAGGATCCGTGGTATTTTGTTAAAACTTGTGATAGGTGCTAAAGGACGAGCAACATCTCAGGAAAGGATGAAATGCCACAAAATCCCATCCTTGAACTTGAAGTATTTGATGTTTGGGAGATCGATTTCATGGGCTTTTTTACCTCTTCTCATGGGAACAAGTATATCTTGGTGGCCTTTGATTATGTATCCAAATGAGCAGAAGCAGTAGCTTCTCCTACCAATGATTCCAAGGCAGTTGTAAACTTGTTCAAGAAAGTGATTTTCCCAAGATTTAGTGTTCCTAAGGCTATCATAAGTGACAAAGGGTCACATTTCAAGAACCACACCTTCAATAAGCTCCTTGAAAATTATGGTGTATCTCATAAGAGAGGGCTTGCTTACCACCCCCAAACTAGTGGTCAAGCGGAGGTGTCTAATAGAGAACTCAAGGTGATTTTAGAGAAAACGGTGGCTAGGACAAGGAAAGATTGGTTCACTAAGCTCATTGACTCATTGTGGGCTTATAAGACCGCTTTCAAGACTCCAATAGGGACTACTCCCTATAAGTTTGTGTACGGAAAAAATTACCACTTACCCGTGAAAATGGACCATAGAACACATTGGGCAATCAATGAAATCAATTTTTATCTCCATAGTGCGAGTAAGGAAAGGCTTTTAGAGCTCCATGAGTTTGAGGAGTTGAGGTTAAATGCTTATGATAACGTAAGCATGTACAAGGCTAAAACGAAGGCTTAGCATGATGCTCAAATCATTAAGAAGGACTTTGAAGAAGGACAAAAGGTTCTCCTCTACAACTCTCGTTTGAAGCTATTTTCGGGCAAGCTAAGATCAAGATGGAGTGGGCCATTCGTCATCACTAAAGTGTTTCCCCATGGTGTTATTGAGATATCCAATGACAAGCATCCTCCATTCAAAGTGGATGGACACCGTCTCAGGCTTTACTACGAAGGTCAAAGATAGGAAGAATTAAGAAATCTACTTCTTGTTGACGTGTTCAAGCCTCCTTGAAGTTGACTCTAGGAACGTCGAGCTAACGACGTTAAACAAAAGCGCTCACGGGAGGCAACACGAATTCTCACCCTTTTATTTCTTCCTTTCTTTTCTTTTATTTTCCCTTTTCTTCCTTTTCATTACCAATTCTTGTATTTGTTTGCTTGTAGGTTAATTCCAAGCAAGTTGAGCTATTATGTTCAGGTTTGGAGTTGAAATTAGGTAGAGTTGAAGGATTTTGGGCAGAGTAGTGGAGCGCCCTTGATGCGCCCTAGGAGCAGCTACGTAAGCTCATAATAAAAAATTACAGAAAATCGAACAGTAGCAAGTTACACCCTTGACGCGCCCTAGCCGCGGGTGCGGCGACACCAGGAGCGGGCGCATCACCTCAATCGCGGGCATGAGACCTGTTCAACCATAAAACTCCAAAAATTTGGCAGGAAGTCACCGCGCCTACATTGCGACTAGCCGGGAGTGCGTCACCTTTTGCGCGAGCGCGTTGAAGTCAGCCGCAGGCACAGAAGTCTGGGTACCAGGTTTTAAATCGAGGTCTCCTCCTTCTTTCTTCCTATTTCACTCATATTTTCCCTAATTCATTCCCCTTTCTCTATCCTCATCCTCTCAAACCCTAACCCCTAATCCTTCACAAATCATCATTTTACTTCAAATTTCTACACAATTCCAACCAAATTTCTCAAATCCCTTCCATATCATCAATCCTCCTTCAAAATTCCCTCAAATTTTGCTGAAAATCATCAAGTTCACACTTCTTGGGTGTTCATCATGGGTGAGCTCATGGGTATATTTTTGTGTAATTTGGAGCTTCAACTTTGGTGCAATCCTAATCTTTGCCTTATTTTTGTCAATGTACATTGATTTATATGCAAAGTTTGTGATTTTCATGGTTGAATGAGATTTTGATAATTGTGGATTGATTTTTGTGATTCTTGATTGTGAATGGTGTTTTATTTGATTATCATTGTGTTCTTATGGATATTGGTTGTTGTTGCTTGGTTTTTGGTTGTTGTTTTATTTGAAACAGGTACTTTGTAGTATTAGGTGGATTTTGACGAATTGTTGTTCAGTAATTGCTTGTAGTGGTTTTGGCATTACTTGTGGTGTTGTGGTGTTGTTCTTGATTGATTGAGGATATTTTACTTGGTGGAAGTAATCATGTTTAAGAAGAGAAAGGCAGTAAGCAAACTGCCACCTAAACCACCGGCCAATCTTTCAACCCCAAGAACCATCTCAATCTCCACCTCTTCCCCCTCTCAAATTTTACAACCGTTCTAAACACACTCCCATCTACAATAAGATGAAGGAAAGGAAACTTAGACCATCTTGACATTACTTTAAGGAGGATATCTCCAATTAAGCATCAATAATGATCTTTGGATCCTATTTCAAAACCTTCGTATAGGTACCTTTGTCACCTCTTCTTACCGTACCTATGTGGAACCCGCCATCGAATTCTTCTCTAGCTTTAAGAGCACACTGGTATGGGAAAATGACTACCAAATCTTATTCCAAATCTTTAATGAAAAACAAAAAATGAACCTCTAGGAGTTCAACGTTGCCTTAGACTTCAACCGGGACGCCGACATCCTCTTCCCTATCCACTCTAACCCCAATGGCTACAATGAGGTTGCTTGGTGGAGAGCCATTTCCATAAAGGAAAATATTTCTTCCAAATTCTCTATTACGAACGAAATCGTTCATCCGGTCTTCGTTGGGAATGCAATATTTAGCAAACAAGATTTGGAGAAGCTCACTAGAGAGGAAATTCTTTGTTTAGGGATGGCTACTATTGAAGAGTAAAGCTGGGCACGGGCTAGGCAGACTTGCGGGCGGCCCGACCCGGCACGATAGTCGGCGTGACACGGCACGGCCCGACAGCTGGCATGGCCTGGTACGGTCATCGCCTAGCATGCCGTGGGCCGTGCCACGGACAGAATTTGCAAATTTCCGGCACGGCCAGGCACGAGCCCGCCATGTGGCCCGCGTACCGATCCGGCCTGGCACGCCAAACGACTATAATTAGAGTCGTTGTTGCTCAATTGTGCCGTTGCTCTTCCCCTCTTTGTAACAGCCATTAACGACTCTTTTTCCCAATTTGTCTATAAATACCAAATTTCAATTCACTTCCAATTCACAATTCAACTCATCTCTTCTCTTAATCTCTTATTCTCTTATATTCTCTAATTATTATTTATTAATATCGAAAAAAAATTAAAATTCGTAATCGTAATTAGTGGAAAGCGTTGAAGCACGGTTGTAAGATCTAACTAATCTTTAATATTGTTGTTATTATTATTGTTATTACTTATTATTATTGTTATAATTATTGTTATTAATTATCATTATTGTTATTGTTATAATTGTCGTTATTAATTATTATTATTATTGTTATTTTTATAATTGTCGTTATTAATTATTATTATTGTTATTGTTATAATTGTTGTTATTAATAATTATTATTGTTATTGTTAAATTTTTTTCATTATTGTTAATTATGGCATCACCAAACACGAACAACCCATCATCCTCTAGGAAAGCCCGTGGTAATCAGTCTAGGGTATCACCTAATCCAATTACCCCTATCCCCCCAATTTCAAGTCCGACCAATGACCCCGGTAACGTCCCCCTAGGCTTTGAACAATTTAGGCAAGATGGTACTTCCGATTTTCAACCCTATAACATGAATAATATGCCCAGATTTCCACAAAACCAATTTCCACCACCAAACCAATTTCCACAATTCGGTCAATTCCCACCTATTTTCTTTGACCCACAAAATTTTTATTCTAGCCAAGGTAGCCAAAAAGATACCCTAAATGCCTTCGGTTCTACTACTAACCAACAAATTCCTGAATCTACAAACACCCAATTCCCAAACACACAAGAGCAATGGTTAACCGAAAGTGACATGGTAAATATCAAAAGCCGCAAAAGTGATGTATGGCATTATTTTCTGCTAAATAAAGCCCAAATAAGAGCAAAATATAAAACATGTGGTAATATATACTCAGCACAATCCAAGTCCAGGATGGGACACTTAATTAAACACATAAAAGTTGTGCAAAACCAGCTACTGATCCAACCCAGCCAAAAATTTCCCAATTCCATCCACACGGCTTTTCCTACAACTATGAGAGGGATAGGGATGAACTAGGGAAAATGATAGTACACGCCGAACAACCTTTTCTTTGCTCCGAAAGTGACCCATTTAACACTTACATTAACAAAGCATTACAACCCCAACATAAAAGAATCTCTAGGAAAACCGTTCGTTCCGCCGCCATGAAAAACATTCTAGAGTACAAAATGCGGTTACAAGACGAATTGAGTAAACTTAATGGTAAAGTGTCTTTGACTGCCGATTCTTGGGATAGTGGTTATAAATATCACTATTTATGTGTGACTTGTCATTGGGTAGATGATCAATGGTTGTTACAAAAACGAATAATTCATTTCAAAATGCTGGAATACCCCCACACCGGTATTAACATTGCTCACCATTTAATGGAAGCAATAAATGAATACAACCTTCGAGAAAAAATCATGTCTATGACATTTGACAATGCAACCTCAATGACATATACTGCTAATTATGTCAAACAAAACTTGACCGATGTAATATTATATGGTGACACACTTCATACTAGATGTGTTTTCCATGTTCTTAATTAACTTATGTGTATAGGATGGAATTAGAGAAATTGCCCATACTACAACAAAATAAGAGATGCTATTATGTCTATTAATAAGCTCAAACATGAGATACCAAGAATGGAAGAGTTTTCTAAAACAACAAAAGATAAGAGCAATAAAAATCAAAACTGATTGCCCAACTAGGTGGAATTCCACCTATGACTTGTTAACCAAGACAATTCCGTTGACAATTTTTTACAACCAAAAATTTCCAAACAATGCTATATATGAGGATGATTAGGATAAATGTGAACGGTATATGCAATTTTTACATTTATTATATAACATGACATATTGTTTTTTTTCTGTTTATAATCCTTGTGCTCAAAACTTTCTTTCAAATGCATGTTTACTCGCCCAACCGCTGATCATCGCAAATAAAGTGATTATGATCAGTATTTTCCAGCAATGGAAACAAAGTGGCGTAAATATTATAGTGAAATTCCTTTAATTTATATTTTTGCTTATATTAGATCATAGGCAAAAGTATGAAAATACATTTATGTTTGTTGACATTTATTTTCAATGCATGCTTCTTGACGATAATGTAGATACCTATAAGAGTAATGTGAAGGATCAATTTTTTGCTTTATTTAGAGTCTATGAAACCAAATATGGCACCGTTCCTCGCTCAGGCCCTTCCCAACCATCCAAAAACGTAAGTAAAAAGGCCAAACATTTATTTTCACAAGCTACTAACTTGATTTCAAGGTTTTCAGGTGATTCATCAATAAGGAGAATGAAAAGAGATGTCTCGGAATTGCAAATGTACCTAAGTTATGACTTCACCAACGGCATGGACGACGATGAGATAAACAGTGTCGACCTTCTTGCATGGTGGAAACAACAAAGCACGAAGCATCCAACTTTGGCGGCAATGGCACGAGACATTCTTGGTATCCAAGTCTCCTCCGTTGCCTTTGAACGAGCTTTCAGCGCATCCAGGAGGGTTTTAGACAATAGAAGAACAAGTCTAAAACCTGAAACACTAAATGTGCGTGTGTTTCAAAGATTGGTTGGATGCTGAAAATCTCTTACAAGACCGTTCTTACGACGACGACAACAACAACAATGATGGAACCTCCGCTTCCGACTGTTCGGGTTCGGCTAGTTCCCAATCTATGCAACTAGCCGAGGACCTTGAAGGCGAAGACGAAGATGAAGACGAACAAGAAGAAGAAGAAGAATAGACAGTTTTTGTATATTGTACGATTTTTATCATTATTAATATTATCATTTTACGATCTTTATCATTATCCAATTTTTGTTTAATATCCTTGTACGATTTTTATCATTATTATCATTATACAATTTTTTCAAGTAATAATAATATGAAGTTTTCATTATTCACATCCAAAGTCCAATTTGCCTTTTTTCCCGTTAAGTTATAATTTGTATATAAAAATATAACAAAAAAAATTATAATAATTAATAATTAATAATTAATAATACAAAAATAAATATAATGAATTATAAACATTAAACTATAAACTTATAAAGTAATAGTATAAACTAAATATATAAATATAAATAATAATATAAGATTATAAGTTATAAACTATTAAAAATTAAAAAAATTAAAAAAAAAAACAAAGGCAGTAGCCTAGCAGGCCAGCCCGGCACTAGGGTCGTGCCATGCCGTGGGCTGGCCTGTGATTTTGGATGGCAGTACACGGCACGCTTCCTCCAGCACGATGGCATAGCCCGGCACGCCGGAGACCATGGCCCGCCAGGCACGGCCCGCGGCGGCCCGGCACGGCGCGTTGCCCACCTTTAGTGATGAGTATGGGAGGAGGTTAAATCTTGGGTTTATGTTCATGCAATGTTGCATTTCAATCACGAAAGAAAAGAAAACTGGAGAAATTTGTTGTGGATCTATGATCACGAGGTTGGTCTATTTTTGGTTTTGCAAAAATAAGTGTAGTGTCCTATTTTTTATAATTTTATTATTTTAAAATATAATTTAATTAATTTTTAAACTAAAAAACCTTAGGTTAACCATTTTAATTATAAAAGTTAGCCATAAAACCAAAAAAAGGACACTACACTTAATTTTGCAAAACCAGAGTGCCACTTGAGAGAGTTGGAAAAAAGTTTGTCTTCCACGTAGAAAAATTGAAACTTGGAGGCCACCATGTAGAATTTCCCAAATATTTTAATTATGATCGTTTTCCTAGTTTAAGCATTGAGGACAATGCTTTGTTTAAACTAGGGGGAGCGTTCCTACGCTTTTGTTTTTAACTTTTGTGTGTTTGTTGAATAAGCTTGGGGTAGATGACATTTTTGTTTGATAATTGTTGACTTCTTAAGTTGGTTTTTGAGAGATGGTCACTCTTTTGCTTCACTTAGAAAATACCACCAAATTTTCAAATTTTTACCCTATCTATACCCTAAGCCATGAAATTACAACCCAATAAAGTCCTTTAGACCCTACAGGGTTGAGTCTACAACCGGTGGAGGGAGATGAGTTTCAAGCCTATAGAGACGGATGTTCATAGCTCAGATGTCGGGATAACCTTCTCATGTTTTCCGTTTCTTTATATTTTTGCGGTTCCATCGAGGAATCATGAGAAGCTAACTCGAGGGATGATTTGAAGTTAGTGGAGAGAACGCGGTTAGAATGGTGAGGATGAGGGTGGATTGAGTCTCCTAGAGATCTTATGCTTATCATGTTCTATGTTTCAATCAACCATTGACATCTTATAGCGTGCATACATGTATTGTTTAAGAAGTCTTTCACTCATTGGCATTTGCTTCCTCTACCATTGTCCAACTCAAGAGCTCTTTGTGTTTTGTTTTCTTGATTTTAATTGCTTTGCCTTGGCTTTGATTGCTAGAGTTATGGGTTAAACTCTTTTAGAAACCCTTACGAGACCTCACTCGTCCTCATAGGCGACTTTAGGGTTTTAAGGGCTTGTTATAGCTAAAATAACTGTGATTCCTACGACAATGAGTTTAGTGTATATTCTTCCTCTCTTCTTCTTTTTATCTTTGCTATCCTCCCTCTTGTTCTTCTTTGCCTTGATTTTTCTCGAGGACAAGCAAAAGCTTAGCTTGGAGGAATTTGATAAGTGTCATTTTATGACACCCTTAGGGTAGGTTTTCCTCTAGTTTAAGTCTCTTTTTATCCCCCTTTTGGCATGTTCTAGCTTTTTTTTATTCCATGTCTTTTTGATTCTTTTTATATGAATAAATGCCCTTTTGTTTAGAGTATTCCTTTGCTTTATTTTATGTCGTTTTCCCCCCTATATCTTCTTTCCTTGGTGACTTTTGCAGGAATTCAAGGAGATGGCTTTGGAAAGAAATCCAAAGAAGCTATAAGGAGGATCAAAGGCACTCTGTGTTGGGTTTCGTAGCGTCAAACGCTACGCGGAAGAGAAACCCACCCAAGACCTGTTCACTAATTAAAGCAACTAAATATTTGATCACATAATTAACAACATAAAAGAGTGAAAGGGAAATGACATTCTTACCCTTGACACGTGCTTCGCTCCTATAGAGCTTGGACTTCAAAGTCTTAGCTCCGCAAGCGCAAGAGCCTCTGATGAAGTCCACCCTCGAGACCCGACCCGAACGGTCTATATCCCGGAGGTTAACCGGGGCTAGACCAAGATAAGACTAGAGTATTACAAACTTAGAGGTTTTCTCACCTAAAGGGAGATGCCTTATTGAGTTCAACTTAAGTATCCCTTTCCAATCTCAAATGATGGGTATTTATAGGGAGGGGAGCTCTTGAACTTCAATCTCCCATCCATGTGGGAGAGTTGGTAAAATGCATATTATCCAATTTATTTTTAAGTCAAAAATCAAATTGAAATGCAAGTGAATCAACAAATGACAAGTGTAAAGAGGTGAGCAAGGGGTTAGGTGAGGACCATAAGGGGGGATCATTCTGCCCTTGCTCCCGAAGCAAAACCCTCAATATTGATCCCCACAGAAAACCGCACCACCACGCAACTTGGCTGGTTGGCAGCCTGCCTTGGCTACCAAGGCTGCCAGCTGGCGCCTAGCACAAAGGCTGGGCAGCCCAGCCAGCTAGCACGCAACATGCGCACAGCCAGCCAACACCTAGCCAGCCAGCGCATGCTGCTGCTTGGTGCGTGCTGATGCTATGCGAGTGGTGTGGTGCTTAGTGCTTCTCGGTAGCACACACACACATCCCAGCGTGCCTAGCACTCTGCTGCTAGGTGCGTGATGCTGCTATGCGAGAGCGCTACTCAGCACACAAGCATGCCCAGCCACAGCACGCTGCGATGCGTGGCTGCTATGCGAGAGGCTGCGATATGCTGGGCTATGCCTAGCATGCTACGATGCTAGCAATGATGCGGCTAGTGCTGCTATGCTAGCCAGCACGCTTAGCCACACATGCAAGGCCACAACACACACACACACGACACGCATCTTGTGATGCTCGTGCTGTGTGATGTGCGTGTGCTAGGCAATGCCAGGCATGCTAGCACGCATGCGGTTTGGCACCTCTCCTAGCCTAGCACTCGCATGGCTAGACCAATGCGATGCTACGGCTTGGCTCGTACTTTTCGCTTGCTTGATTCCACGTCTCGTCGAATTCTAAATTCAACTCGACTTACAACACTCGGTCTCGACGATCTAAGCTCGATATCCGACGTCTTTGTTCGTAATACTCTAATGACTCATCTAATCCTTCGGATTGATTCGTCGTCTCGGATCGGTTACTCAATTAATTACACATTAATATTAATAATCGAAAGCGGCCTCCACCTAGGCATTCCGATCACTTGACCTCACTGAAGAATTAGCTTTCAAATAAATTTTGAACCCTCTATCAAAATAATACACTTGTTGGAAGGACACCATTCCTTTCAATCTCCCACTTGTCCTTCCGGACAAGTGTGCAAATGGTGTATAGCCCTTTTCCAATGTCACTTAATTTCTCTTCATGAACTATAAGGTAAGATTCTTCGTCATCCTTATTACGTCCAGAAGTGTTTCTCGATTCCTGAGTTTGACTGTCAATAAACAGATGATTTCTAAAATCCATCTGAGCACGGCCATGCATTTTCACAGTCTCGCTCTTCGAGAGGGCTTGTAAACAACAAAGACATATTCCCTATTGTTAATAGGGGGACATTCCCAATCTTGCATTGCTAGATTCCCTTAATAAGAGGACCTAGCCGCCCGAGTGTTGCCGTTATAATCCCCATTTACGGCAGACATTTGACAACATCAAAACGGACTAGTACTCAAAAAAGAGAACTTACAATACTCATGGTCGAGGAAAAAGGTTTCGATAGCTATAATGAGAAATATACTTATGACGATTTTAAATCTCTTAAAGTATTCTCATAGGTCGACCCGGTATAGTTCCAAACCAATACCTATGTAAATGATTTATGACAATCATGTCCCCATAGCACAAGAAATGGTGCTATAAATCATACTACACACTACTCTCAAGTGGTCATTAATCGTCCATCATTTAAATGACCTTGATTAGGGATAATTTTTTATTGTAATATTCAATGTTCACTTAACAGGTGTTTCTTTATCCAAGACATGGTCTTGATACCTTGTTTTGAATATTCTATTAAATCGAATGGACTCATTATTTAATTCTAAACCACAATTAAATAGTTTGTGGAATTTTATTAGTAAAATTTTATTCCACTATGAAAGTCCCAAACGTTTCATCTTATGATAAATGGTTTTCCCCAAATGTTTCAAGAGTAACACTCTTCACAAAACATTTTTAGAAATCACATTCATATTTAATACGCTTGATTTTTTTCATGCAATTCTGGTGAATGTTGTCGTTCACTTATTGCATAGGTTTAGCTATTATTACTTTGCATATTCATTATCGAACAATTTCATAATAAGATGATAAAATTTTGATAATGTTATGGATCTTTTGTGATTTAGGATTTATTGTCCAAGTGATGGCTCCCACTCATTTTCATGACTTGAGATCTTTCAACTTGACAACCTATAATCAATGTTCGACAACAAACTTTCCATTGAACACTTTCTTATTATTGCCTTCCAGGAAACAATATTCTCAACATATATTTCAGTAAACACTGTGATGGTGCTTTGCTCGGATTTCATTCCAAACGGCTCACAATGATTTGGGAGACCCTAATCACTTGTGATTATGGAAATTTACCTTAAATTTTCGCACATTATACATGGATGCGCGTCTATGTTACCATTGTCAAGCCACAACACATTCTAGCTCATGCTTATAAACGGCTTCCTTATTAAGGATCTAATCCTTGCTAAGGATGTGCTTGCAACATCAATTCTCAAATTACATTTGTTTCCATGCGTAAAGAACTTATCCCGTTTTACTTATCAAAGTACTTTGGATTTTTCTTGATCATAATCTAACGATTCATCACTTCGATTTAAATTGATTGGTATTTTATACTTCTCATGCTCTAAGCATGTAAGTTGAGTGACGACTCCATATCATAGCATACATGATGGTTTTAATTGCATAATTATTCCCTATATGTTCCATTCATGTGACCTTTTAGCTCATCCAGTTTCACTGAGTCTTGCTAAACTTTTTGCTATGTGATATGGTTTAAAGTCTCTACTAGAGTCTTTCTTGTTTGACTTAGTATTTTCCCAGCTTATACTTAGTTCAAACATTTACTTAGTTTTATGGGTCGAAAGCCTTTTCAAGTCCTTCATGTTTAACACGGTAAATTCCTCTACTCGTTTAAACATTTCATTAAGTCTATCCAATAGATCTTAATTCCCACCATGTACTAAGTATCGCCTTTTTCTTGGTCCATTGTCGAAAATCCTTTCAAATCTAAGCATTTAGCATTTGATAGTCATTTCAGAATAGGGTTCGTAAACTTCTTGTTGGACCATTCAAGATTGACTTTTGCTCCCACTAAACTCCTTGTCAATAGGAATTTCTATGATTCTCCATAAGTTAAACCTTTTATTGACTTTGTGAGAATACATGTTCTAATTCCTACGTGCAATGCTTCACTTAATCCCACAATGGATTTCTTGAGCTTGCTTTCAAATCTAGCATTATTTAGATTCTCAAAACCCTTAGACTATTTCCATAGTCTCTTCCTAAAATCCCATTTTGGGAAGGCGGTTTTGTTATCTATTTTGCCATATTTTATATGTGCAATTTTGCTAGAATAATCATGAAAAGACTTAAGTGTTCCGATTGGTGAATAGGTTTTTATTAAAATCAACGCCGTGAATTAATTGTATCCTTTTCAACTAATCTAGCTTTGTATGCACTATTCATTTCACATTTGTCAGTTTTCTTCTTGAAAACTTATTTGCGATTGATTGGTCTTTCACCCTTCATGCAAATGAATCAAGTTCCAAACATGATTTACAAACATGGAGTCTATTTCGTATTTTATGGCCTCTAACCATTATTCAGAATTTGGATTTTTCGCAGCTAATTTACAAGACATTATTCCCTTACCATCCAATGGAAAATAGTATGCTTGTAAGTTTTAGGTTTATTTCTAACTTAATAGAAATTTATAGGATTCAATCCAAGCCTTTGGTGAATTCTATACCTGTAGGGGGTAATTGCATCAAACACTGAGTTTTAAAGTGCTTTTTAAAGCCCTTTGATTATATTGATCTTACTTCACTACTTCTAAAGTTTTGTGAGTATTGAATTCTCATTTAAGGTACTTATGAAGTCTTTTGATTATTTTTTATCAATCATTCTCATCAAGCCCTTCTAAAGTCTTCAGAGATTCTCAGTTCTAGTTTGTTGCTAATCTCGATGGTCATCGAGTTCATTTTCCTCCCACTTGTCGTTTTGGAAATGTGTTACTTTCCAGAAGGACACCACTTAGAGCAACAAATACTATGTTCTTAGTTAGGTTGTGGAAGTAATGCCCGTAATCTCACTTGAATACTTAGAAAGAGACATGTATATTGTCTTTGGGTAATTGTTTGTTGTGAAACAAACAGTTAGCTCCTTCTCGAGCTACCTTAGCCCTTATTGAGCCATTTAGCTCCCACTGAGCCAAAGAACTCCCACTAAGCTAAGAGCCCTAGACATATACTTTAAAAGACGCAAGAAACTATTTCCATCCATAACTAAATATGGTGTCCTTTCTTATCTTCGACACTTTTGTTTAGTGTAACACTAGTCATTTGTGCAAATCTTTAAGAACTTTGTAGGAAGGGATGTGATCCACATTGTTCGAGTCATTTCCAAATGGAATCGAGGTCTCCGTCAAGACATACTATATTCTTTTTGGAGCTCATTCTGAATTTTCAATTTCATAAGTTTGATATGATCACTCTTAGCTCAAGCAAACATCGCTCGATCTAATATAGACGTTTTGATATCTTGCAAAGTCAATTCTATACTTCACTGAACATTTGAGCTGCTCAAGGTCCAGTTTGTTCACATTTAATGAATGTAGCCACATTCTTTCAAATTCTTTGTGAGACGTTGAAGTAATGGAATCCTCTTTAGCTTTTGGAGTCAATTGTCTATGCCAAGAACAATAGCTCCTTTCTTTGTCGATTTTAACAAGTAAGACTTGCTTGTCTTAGAACGATTCCAAATCGATCAACTATCAAGAGTCTATCTAATAGAGCCTTGAGTATGTTCTTGTCGATGTCACATTACTAATGATGTTTAGAACACAAATCATGTCCATGACTTCAACCTTGTGAGTTTTCATGTTAGGGAAATGTTGGTTTATAATCTAGCATTCTTGACTCATGGCTTAGACAACCATGCCATTCAAATAAAACCCGCAACTACTTCCCTTTTATTGAATGTGAGTATTTCCGTGTGTAAACGGATCGTTTGCTAATTATGGAACACAATAACCATTATTCGTTCCAGCCTTGACTTAAAAGGACTTTAAACAAAACAAATGACCTTACAACTGATGTAGCACTACTTGCTTCATCCTAAGCTTGTAAGTCAATAACTTAGCTTGTCTTCAATGGTTTGAGGTCACTTTAAAGTGGAACACTCAAGCAGTATCCAATACTTATGAAGATAACGAATTACTAAGTTGCCCATAATAGCATGAACTCATGGGTAGAAAAAGAATCTTATTCCTTTCCTTTGTTCCTTGTTTCCTATATTTCTTATCATACACTATCTCAATATTCCATGTTTATCAAAACTACCCAGTATTTTAAATACATGATATCCAACCGTCCTTTCGGATTTAACTCATAAAAGTCAATTATGAGAGGTTTTATTTTAGAAATGCCTTTCGATTCTTTGAGAACCATTCTCAAAAGTTTTCCTTTACCAATCATTGAAAACAATATAATTTGATTTAGAATTCTACAAATATAAGTGCAAAGTATAACCATTTATCAAGTTCATAACATAATAAGTTTGAAATTCATGCAAACTTTCAATCTTATTACGCGTCTTATCCACGCATTAAAAAATTGTCCCTTTTAGTCGAGAATAAAAAGATTTCAAGATCCCAAAAATCAGAAAGTGATCAAGCATGCTTTGGCTTGTCTTAACACTTAATAGTTTAGGGTATGCAATCCAATTACTAATAGCTCTAAGCTACTCTTGGTTCGATAAAACGTCGCATCTAATGCTTCCTTGACATTTTATCTCCATTGCCATGACATCTAAGGACTCCTTATTGATATCGTTGAGCTTAACCAAGACGACTTGTATACCTAGTATACCTTACGTTCCTAGGGAAGCGGTGATGTCTCACTTTGGCGTAGCCCATCACCACGCGCATTAGTTCGGTAAGTGTCGTTCTTAGAATGGCAAATTTTGTCTCAATATTATAGGGACCTAGGGTTTCTATGTTGGTTGATTTAAGTGAACTTAATTAATCATTGCAACATTTGAAATCCTAAATATGCATCTATCATACTATTCAATCATATATAAACACAATTATATATATAAAATGATGCATTTGGCAACTAGCATGACCACTTGAGTCTTCAAATCTTCAAGGGTCTCCGATGCAACTTCTTTGGCTTGTTTTCTAGAAACGCCGTCTTCGAGACACCTCCGCTAACTACGCATCTACTAGCTACTACGACTAGGAATAATCTAAATATTAAGGTACAAAAATACGCAACAGTACACAAACAGTATTTAGATTTACAAAAATACATAACGGGTCGCAGTCCGTATTTACTATCCTAGTCGGGCCCCACTAGTTGCCATTTTCACAAAACTTGTGAAACAATATATACATTCCATTCATCCATTCACTATATGTGAATGGCCCATGCATTTTACAATGAAAAACAAGTAACAATGCATAACACGTGTAAACTAGTAACTAACTTAGGTGGTTAATCCAATTAACGCGCCTAATTAAAACTAGCCAAAGTTGTTAAATATTTTATGGGATTAAAACGCAATTAGTTCATGCAATTAAAGAAGCTCCCACTAAATTCCGCATCCAACTTAATTAATCCAATTAATTAAGTCGGTTAACCCAAATTTTGTTAAAAATTAAAATTTTGCAAAAGCCGGAAAAACCGAGGCCTAGCCTTGTTAAAATAATTAAATAAAATTAAAATGAAATTTTTTTTGCAAAACCCAATAGCCCAATTCAAGCAAGAAATCGACCCACCCAAACTTCGTGGGATGCGCACCATGGCTGCCTAGCAGCGCTTGGGAGTTGAGGCTGCATGTGCTAGGTGCTGGCATGCCTGCCCAACAACGCATGCCATGCTTGCTGGCTCCAGCAACTGGCTACGCATGCTAGCTGCTTGCTAGCGCTCGCAGGCAAATGGCTTGCTTGCTTGGGCTTACTGCCTCGCTGCCCAGCAGCACGCACAAGCATGGCCAACAACCATCCACCATGCACGAAGCACACAGCAGCAGCTGCATCTCAAGGTGGAGCACCCTTATGCGCACCTAAGGCAGCCACATATGGGTTGCGTGAGCAGCCCGGCTAGCCTTGGTGGCGCTTGGGTGTTTTTGCCTCGATTTGCGTACCTTTTCTCGGGATTTTAATCCCGTTATACGTGTGACATAAAATTAATTCTAAATTTATTTTAGAATCAATTTATGGAAAAAATTAAAATAAAACAAGTCCAACTTATTTATATTCAATTTTAATGGTGCACAAGCCTAAATTATTCAAGAACCATTAGGTCTATCTTGATGCTACAAAATTGAAGGGTTACACTCATAATTAATTTAACCAAATATAAATTAATAATGAGATTTGACAAAATTAAGGAGGTTGGAAAAATAAACCCTTTCATCCAATGAAAAATTTCCAACAACAACTTGTGCATAATTGAAAAATTACATCTTCCAATATGAAGATTAATTAAATTTCAATAACAAGTTTGGAACTTTTAGGACTTTAATCAACTAAAAAATGATTAAATCCAAAGATTAGTTCAACATGGAATTTAGCAACCAAAGTTCCAACCAAATAAACAATTAAAGATTTGATCTTTAAGATATAAGGGGCTTCAAAATTACAAGTTCACCATAAACATTCACACTTGAAGCAATTTATTTGCAAAAATGTGAAAATTTCAAGTTTTTGTGAAAAATGAACTGACCAAATTAAGCATTCTTAATAAGGTTTATAATTGCAGTAGATTAGTGATGCAACCATACATTTAATTTACCTTTAATATGCCATAATTAAGCAAGGTTTAAAGATTTAAAAAAATTTGTCAAAAACGAAAAACCCCTCAAAAAAATATTTCTGGGTGGATTTTAGCTAATAGAAAACCCTAAAAGTTCAAAAATGATTTAGAACATCGATTCCACTCAAAAATCACTATTTTTGAGTCGAAATCTGGGTTCGTCAGCCAAAATTAGTAAAAATACGAGATTAAAACTAATTATACGGAGCTTCTAATCTAATTAGAAAGCAAAACGAGAATTTAAATCCATTTTAAATCATCTCAATTAATTATTAGTTACAATAATTAAAATGAGCGCGGCTCTGATACCACTGTTGGGTTTCGTAGCGTCCAAAGCTACGAGGAAAAGAAACCCACCCAAGACCCTCTCACTAATTAAAGCAACTAAATCTTTAATCACATAATTAACAACATAAAAGAGGGAAAGGGAAATAACATTCTTACTCTTGACGCGTGCTTCGCTCCTATGGAGCTCGGACTTCAAAGCCTTAGCTCCGCAAGCGCGAGAGCCTCCAACGGAGTCCACCATCGAGACCCAAACCGAACGATCTCTACCCCGGAGGTTAGCCGGGGCTAGGCCAACATAAGACTAGAGTATTACGAACTTAGAGGTTTTCTCACCTAAAGGGAGATGCCTCATTGATTTCAACTCAAGTGTCCTTTCCCAATCCCAAATGATGGGTATTTATAGGGAAGGGACCTCTTGAACTTCAATCTCCCATCCATGTGGGAGAGTTGGTAAAATGCATTTTATCTAATTTATTTTTAATTCAAAAATCAAATTGAAATGCAGTGAATAAAAAAATGACAAGTGTCAAGAGTTGAGCAAGGGGTTAGGTGAGGACCACAAGGAGGAACCATTCTCCCCTTGCTCCCCAAGCAAAACCCTCAATATTGGTCCCCACACAAAACCACACCACCACACCACTTGGCTGGCTGGCAGCCTGCCTTGGCTGCCAAGGCTGCCAGCTAGCGCCTAGCACCAAGGCTGGGCAGCCCAGCCAGCTAGCACGCAACATGCGCACAACCAGCCAACGCATGTTGCTGCTTGGTGCGTGCTGATGCTATGCGAGTGGCATGGTGCTTGGTGCTGCTCGCTAGCACACACGCACAGCCAAGTAGGCCTAGCACGCTGCTGCTAGGTGCGTGATGCTTCTATACGAGAGCGCTGCTCGGCACACAAGCATGCCCAACCACAGCACGCAAGCATGCTACGGTGCGTGGCTGCTCCACAAGAGGCTACGATGTGTTGGGCTATGCCCAGCATGTTGTGATGTTCGCGATGATGCGGCTGGTGCTACTATGCTAGCCAGCACGCTTAGCCACGCATGCAAGGCCACAACACACACACGCAAGGCACGCTTCTTGCGATGCTCGTGCTGTGCGATGTGCGTGTGCTAGGCAATGTCAGGCACGCTAGCAAGCGTGCGGTTTTCACCTCGCCTAGCCTAGCACTCGCATTGCTAGACCAATGCGATGTTATGGCTTGGCTCATACTTATCGCTTACTTGATTCCACGTCTCGTCGAATTCTAAATTCGACTCGACTTACGACGCTCGGTCTCGACGCTCTAAGCTCGATATTCGACGTCTTTGTTCGTAATACTCTAATGAATCATCTAATCTTTCGAATTGATTCGTCGTCTCGGATCGGTTACTCGATTGGGTGTGACCCGAAGGGTTCAGTCAAGATTATGCTGTAATATTAATTACACATTAATATTACTGATCGGAAGCGGCCTCCATCTACGCATTCCGATCACTTGACCTCACTAAAGAATTAGCTTTCTAATAATTTTGAACCCTCTATCAGAATAATACACTTGTTGGAAAGACACCATTCCTTTCACTCTGGTGCGCCTCCGGAGAAAGCGCACACCACCTGAGCTGGTCGCGGGCACTCTAAAAGGCACCGCAGGCGCTCTGAGCCTGGGATTGATAAGTGACATTTATGCCACTATTTAGATCCCTTAATCATGGTATTTTCCCGCATTTGTCTCTTTTTTATGCCTCTTTTATCCATTTTCTTATGTTTTTGCTTCCTCTTGTTGTTCTTTCCCCATTTTTCTCTTTTTTCCTTTTTATTGGATTTTTCTCGTGTTTTGTAGATGTTTGAAGATGATCCCAAGACAAAACAAGACCTTGAGAGTTGGAGCCCACTCGAAGAGCTAAAACATGAGCTAAGGGTCAAGAGAAGCCAAGAAAGGGAGCTAGGCTTGGAGAGGGCAAGAAAGCACCCATGCATGAGAGGAGCAAGAGCAAGCAAGAAAACACCAAGCGAGCCAATTTTCTGTAGATGCCTTGCGCGCCCTATAGAGCTCTCTTACGCATAAAGGGCACAACCTGACTGTTGTTCACTCTTTTGGTCATAATTTTTGATCTACTTATTGGATTGAGGTGATTCAAGTTGCGTTGGAAACTAGACTTGGAGAGCTTTCCAACGATAGGTTATGGTCTCCTAGAAAAAAAGTTATGGCCGTTTGAAGTTGAAGGTTTCTGCCAGTTCAAAGCTTCCTGTGCGGGCGCGCAGTCCTTTTGCGCGGGCGCGCACGCTGTCAGCCCAGTCGATTTATTTCCCTATTTAAAGGCTGATTTGGGGATTTTTTGGGGGTCTTCTTCCTCTCTCCTTTTTGGGGTGAAGAACCCTAGCTTCTCCATCATCTTCAACTCTTAGATTATCTTAGATTAGTTATAGATTTAGTTTTAATCCTTGCTTTAATCCATTATAATGTAGTTTAGAGTAGATTTAGGGTAGTTTAGAGAGAGAAAGTTGGAAGCTTTAATAGAGGATTGAAGAAGATAAAGATGCAAAGTGACATTGTTTTGGATTACTCTTCATAAATCTAATGAGCATCCTAAACTCTATCTCATTTATTGCTTTCTTTAATTCTTGCTTTGTTTAGTTATTGCTTGATTAGTATAGTAGTTTTGATAATTTCTTTTTATTTGTTGGGTTTTATTCTTAGTCTCTCTCTTGTTCCTCTTTGTTGGTTTAATTGGGGATTAATGAGCAAGATGAACACTTTATTGATGAGTTAATTGGAATTGTTGTTGTATTAAACTAAAAATGAAGGTCTTAATGCTTGGTGTCTTTCTAGCCAATTGATGTCATGATTTAATTGCTATTGTATTAGTTGTGCGGGAGTGAGCTAGCTTGATAGAAGTATTTCATTGTTTAGTTTACCATGACCTCATTGGCGGGGTTGAGAGTTAATGGCCTAGTGTGTGCGGGAGTGACCTAGGTTGTTAGGCAATTCTCCATATTATCGACTTGACCAATTAGATTAATGATGATTGTTTGCTTGCTTTTGATTAGGTGCTTGTATATTGGTTTGTATGTATATTTCTTGGTGATTTGGTTGTGCTCATTGAGGTGTGTTTAATGCTTTCTTTCGCTTTGGCTGGTTGAATGCATGATCTAACTGCTATCCTATTTAGTTGCTTGGGAAAGAGCTATTTAGGTAGAAGTGAACCCCTTGACTTGATCACGAGCCTCGACCGGGATTGGGTGCTTGATTGTGTAGCGTGCTCGGGAGAGACCTAGATGATTAAGATTTGCCCCTTGCAAGTTATTGAGAATGTCCATGTTCATTGCTATGCTTGTGGTTGTCACATTGATTGCCTTGATTCCCCTTCCCTAGTGATTTTACCTCTTAGTTTCTCTTTCCTTAGTTAGTTAGTTTTCCTCTTTATTTTAATCTACTCCCCATATCTTCTTGACCTAGCTTAGTTGGTGGTAGTGTGATGATAATTTAGCCGTCTCTGCGGATCGACCCTTTTTGAGCATTTTGAGGCAGAATAGGTGTGCACTTGTACCGCACCCCAGCCGCGAGCGCATTGAATTTGGAGAGAGCGCACAAGATTGGAGACAGTGCGGAGAGACTTGAAGCAGTATTGAGGCAGTTTGTATGCGTGCCCGCACCACGACCTAGCCGCGGACGTGGCATATCCTTCCACAGGCACGTCACTTTAGAGAGGGCGCGCATCCCTGGTTTACCTTGAAGCAGGGCAATTGGAGTGCCTACACTGTGACATAGCCACGGGCGCGGCGAACTTGTGTGTGGGTGCAGCCTTTTCCCATACAGGGCGCGATGGTTGTTAACCATTTCGTACCCATTTTTTCGCGGGTGCGCACGACTATATTTTGTTCTTTCTCTATAAATACTCTTGTAATTACTTTTGGAAAACCACTTAGAAAATATCATTAGCTTAATTTTTTCAGATTTTCTTCATTCTTAAGTTAGCTTTGTAGAGAGAGAAAGTGAGGTTTTCATCATTGTTGAGCTTGGATTTTGAAGAGGAAGATTGATCATTTTGCTTGTAGACATTCATCTACAATCAATGAGCATTCTCTTACTCTTTTCTCTTTACATTTGTTAATTGATTTTGCTTTTGCTTTGTTAATTGCTTAATAATCATGCTTTTGCTTATTGATTTGATGATTAACTTGTTGATTGCAATGATTAGTGAGTAATTTTCTTTGCTAAGGGTGTGGGGATGATGTAATTGGAGCTTGATCATAATTTTGTATTAAATTTGATTTGATTGTGATTAAAGTCTTTGTATGCTTGATGTTCTTCAATTTGCTTGCAAAGTGCACGTTGTTTGTGAATTAAGGATTAATTGATGCTTGATGATGCGATAGCGGACCTTGCTAGATTCATTGTTGTCGATTTATGATTGATTGTACCTTCTAGTATATGGTTCTAGTGCGATATCATAGAGGCTATGTTAGAAGAAACATTTTGACCCCAATAGGTGGTTGGGGTGGACCTTGTTTCGACATTCAAGTATTATTAGTTTACGATCAATTCGATTCTATGTCTATGTATGTTCAAGTGGATCCTACATCTACCCATTCCCCTTAGTGCTTACCATATAGAGTTTATCTCGTATTTTCATCGCTTTAAGTGTTAAGTTAATTGATTCTCATCTCATCGAACTAGCTTGATTGGTGATCGCGTTTATAGTGTTTAATCGTTCTTTGTGGATCGACCCTTGACTTGACACTAGACTCGTGTTTGGTGTTAGGTTTAGGTATTATAAATTTGTGTTTGATCAAATGTTTTTTAGAATTCAACAACCTAATATATCCTCTATTAAAGAGGAAGGAGAAAAAGGGGGAGTCGAATAAAAGAATGAGGAGTGAGAAAGGAAATTCCGGATTTTATTTTGAAGATTAAGAGTTGTTGGACAGAGGTTCGGAAGTTTGGTCAAACTTCAAAGGTTCAAAGTTCGGCCGAACTTTTGAGCAGACTCAAAAGCTCTTTTTTCAAATGAGGTTTGGCCAAACTTCACAATAGTACGGTCAAACTTCATTAAAATTCCCACCCCTTTTGACATTTTGCACAATAACCTCTTTTAATCACTCTAATGCTCCCATTAGCCAAACAAGATCATACCGAATCACAATTTGAGGATTAATTCCTCATTAAAACAAACCACACAAGAGTAAAATATATAATCCAAGCCGCACAAAAACCATCTATCCAAAAATTTAGATAAAATCATTCTAAATAAGAATATAAAGAGAAGAAAGTTAGAAATTCTGGTTGCCTCCTAGAATCGCTTTTGTTTAGCTTCGTTAGCTCAACATTCGTTGAATGAATTCAAGGAGGATCATAGTATTGATTTACATCCATAAGAGATAGTGTAATTGGCTTGTCCAAGTCGTGACTTTCGAAATAATGCTTCAAGCGATGACCGTTCACCTTGATAGGACGATATTTGTCATTCAAAATTTCAATAGCACCATGGGGGTACACCTTCTTAACCTCAAAAGACCCACTCCATCTTGACCGAAGCTTGCACGGAAATAGCTTCAAACATGAATTGTAAAGAAGGACTTTTTAACCTTCCACAAAATCCTTCTTCGCAATATGAGAGTCATTCCATGCTTCGCTTCTAGCTTTGTACAGGCTAGCACTGTCATAAGCATCCATTCTCAACTCTTTAAGCTCATGATGCTCTAATAATTGTTGCTCACCGTCACTATGGCGATCAAAGTTGATTTGTTTGATTTCCCAAAACGCTCTATGCTCCATCTCAACCGGCAAGAGGCAACTGTTTCCATAGACAAGCTTATAGGGAGTGGTCCCTATGGGAGTTTTGAAAGCAGTATGGTATGCCCATAAAGCATCAATGAGTTTTTTTTTACCAATCCTTGTAGGTACGAGCCATCATCCTCTCAAACAACATAAGCTTGATCTCACGGTTGGTGATCTCTGCTTGGCCACTTGATTGAGGATGGTATGAAAGACCTCTTTTGTGAGAGACACTGATAGGCGTGTCGCGTACTGACAAGCGCTAAATCGGTCGCACAATCTAGGACAGGTCAAACATATTTATAACAAACACCTCACTCAAACAAGTATAATGGCAAGCAAGGGTTCGGTCCACGGAGAACGGGAATCAATTGCTAAATAATCTTAACGCTCAAGCTAAATCGAAATCAAGGTATGAGTGATGATTAACTAACAAACTACAACTAAAGGTTGAATTCAAGGGATTAAATCACTAAGGGAATGGGATTCACTCAACAATAGCAATTAGGCGAATAGGGAGGAGTAAGGATAATGGGATAGCAAAGACCACATGCAAGACCAACTTCAAACGATATGAAAACAACTCAAATCACTAAGCTTAGATCCCTCATTAACTTAGCAACAAAAGATACATAATCATATTGCAATAGGTAATGAAACATTCAACCCACACTTCCATGTCGAACCAAACATTTCATGCCATCAAGTTCAATAATCTAGGTTAATTACTCCTATCATGAAGAACTAACAAGCAATCCCAAACTCACATAATCACCATTAGGTTTGCTTTCACCCAACCCCTAGCTAAGGAACTACTCACACATCATATTTAAAAGCACAAATTCAAAGTTTAGGGTTCTATCTTGCTCAACAAACTTAGAATAGTAACTTGCTACAAATAGAACTAACGTTCAACAACAATCAACAAAGAACTAAAAGGGATTCAAATAACAAGGTACAACAAAATAAATAAGAGAGAAAAGTTACTAAAATGAAGCTTCAAAAATGTTGAATAATTGCTAAAAATATGAGAATAATCCTTAAAGTTTGCTTCTACAAATGATTTGATTTTTTAGAGTTTCTAAAACTAAATCAACTAATTTAATGAACTAAGGTGCTAACTAAGAGAGTTTTTGCTGAAAACTATTCTACTGTTTTCCTTCCCTTTAAAAACGATCTCAAAAGGACCTTAAATAGTCCGTACAAAATTGGCTGAGATCGGGAAAAGGTCCAACCGAACTCTGGTTAGGTTCGGTCGAACTCAGGGTAGGTTCGGTCGAACTCTGGGTAGGTTCGGTCGAACCTCCCTGATCCTTGTTTGGTCGAACTTTTAAGGTTCGCCCTCTCCTACAAAGTTGCTGAAAACTAGTTTGACACTGCCTTCATTGCACCTTGGAGGTTCGGTCAAACTTTTCAAAAGTTTGACCACACCTAGGTTCGACCGAACCTTTCAGAGGTTCGGCCACACCTGCTCTTGCACTTATTTTTCTTGCTTCCTCTCCTTCCCTTTTGCTCCTCTTGCCTTTGTCCATGGCTTCCATACTTGGCCAAGGGGCCTCCCACCGTGCATAGGACCGTCATGGAACCTGCAAAAGTGGAGCAAAGTTCACGAGAGCATGGGGATGATAAAATAATGCATAAAGATTATCAAAATAAGCGCAAATAAGCATTACTTTTCATCAACACATAGAGAAGCCATAAGAGGATAAATGAGGTGGAAAAACCTAAGAAAAATAGGAGGAAAAAGACCTAAATACTACCCCTAAGAGTGACATAAATGTCACTCATCAAACTCCCCCACGCTAAGCCTTTGCTCGCCCTCGAGCAAAGCAAAGGAAAATGAACAAGGGAGAAAGAATTAGTTATTCAAACAAGCAAGGAACAAAAGAAAAACCAAAATTGCTTTTAGCAAAAGCAACAAGCCATTTAAACCCCTAGCTAAGGTTGCCGATGAGGACGATTTGTGATCTCGTGAGGGTTTCCAAAGAGCATACCCCACAACTCTTACAAAATTGTGTTCAAGACAAACCAAAAACAAGGGAAAGAGAAACAACAAATCCAACCCAAATCATAGCCAAATCGAGCTTTTGGAGATAACAAACATGAATAAATGCCAAACTTTCTGAGTAGTAGAAGTGAGCATGCAAGGGGATGCCGAAGGTTGATTCAAGGATAAGTCATTCTAAGCATAGAGAACTCTAACATGCACCACTCCCCCCCGCATTCCATACAATCTTACCGCGTTCCCTCATCTAGATTCAAATCCGCCCTTGGAGATAGCATCAAGTGACTCCTCGAAGGAGCCAAAAATAAGATAAAACACTGCAAAATAGAGGAACCCGACATCTCACCAAGTCATGCCTTCTCCATATGCTTGAGATCCAGCTCCCTCCACCGACTAGTTACTCAACCAACCTAGGTCAAAAGGGCATTGAAAGGGTTGTAACGTTGGCTAGGGGGTAAGGGTGTGGAAAAATTTGGAAATTGGTGCTTAGCCTAACCGTGAAGCAAAGGGTGATCAAGCCTCTTTTTAAAAATCAATCATCTACCAATTTTCAAACTACGTTGCCACAAACTTGAACTATATTTCCAAACACTTTTGAGCTTTCGTTTTCCTCTTACATCTTCATTCATCAACTCTCCCCCCTTTTTTTTCAGTATGAAAGGCTTTTTCTAGGATTTACATTTTCTTTTCTTGAACACATATTCACAAAATCACTACTTCACTTTCCAAGTCGAACCATTCCCTTCCAAATTTCAAATCAAAACTACAATAAGCTCTCATGGCTTGAGCTTCACGATTCTAAGGGTGAAAGTAAAACAAAAGGGCTATGGGCTTGCAATGTACTATAATCAAGGAGGGGAAGACTCAACATGGTAAGGGAAAATTCAACCAAAAATACAAAAGATAAAAAAAATAAAAGCTAATACTAGAAAACAAAAATAGTCACCGAATGAAGAATGCCTTTGTCATTCATAGGTTAGTTCAGTCTCGATCTCGGGAGCCGGACGCCAAGTTCTAGATCTAAGCATGCCTTGGTGAGGATCCTACGCCGCTCATACAAGTAATGTTGGAGGCTTGAACAATAAAGCTTACATAGGGTTACAAAAACCATCTCTAGGACTTCAAATCCCCTAATGAGAGCAACACCTTCTTACCACACACAAGTGAATTTGGGTTCGATGGGCCTTACGAGTTCTAGAACAACTACCTTAGCATGAACATGTCCTAGAGTCAACCAATGGAAATCCCGAAGCATGCAAACTTATAACACTCAAGAAGCAAAGCATTCAAACACACGAGTCAACATTATTATGCTCGAAATGAAAATGAAACAACTAAGCTTTTCGTGGTTTGCCTTGAACAAAAAGGAAAATCTTTTTCATTTTTCACATTTTTTTTTTTAAGACAAGGATAACAAGAGAGATAAGAGGCTAGTAAACATATAATTCCCAATCGACAAATAAAGATCGTTCGTCATCAATACCAACGATCACCAGATTCCGTGGAATCAAATGCAACCAACCTCGAACAATCAACTCCATCCTAGTCTAAACTAACTATGCACACAAAGAAAAATAAAGGAAGGTAGGGAAAGATCTCACCAAATGCTGCTTGAAATAGAACACAAGACAAATATTGCGATCTCACCAAGGTTTCCGGAGCTTGAGTTGCTCCTTATTCCATCATTTTGTGCTTCCGTTTTCAAGCTACAAGGAAAGTGAGCCAAAAGAAAAGAAACACTACAACTATACAAAGAAAAGTTAGTGAACAAAAGAAAAAGACTAGAATTATAAACAAAAGAAAATGACTGACAAAAAGCTATCTACAAAATTTGGATTAAGGGATTTGGATTTTGGGATTTGGATTATGGGATCAAGAGAGAAGAGGGAAAAACAACTTCAATATTTTTGTTTTCTTTTTTTTTTTCAAATGAAGCTTCATAACATCATCATCATAAGAATATGACCAACCAAAAATCATCACTAACTACAATTAATTCATTATCCTTGATAGTTCTCCATATGCACAAGCTACCGTCCTACCACACTACCCTCCTATGTACACTTCAACCAAAAGGAACATCCTCCCCCACGCTAGTCTTTTACACGTCTCGAGCAAAAGGAAAAGGCATGAAAATCCGGGGGGAAAAAGGGAGGGAAAGAACCCTCATTGGGGGTTTCTATCCTCCCGTTCCTTAGGAGGGTTCATGAAATCAAACCCGGGGCGATCCGTGAATGGATGGAAAGGTTGGTTAAAGTGCTCATAGGGCCACCCTTGTGTACCCCAACCACCATCAAAAGGATCCGGGGTTGTATGGTGGGGTACCAACACGTTGGGATGGGTCGATAGGACCTTCCCAATAAGCATAGGTGTTGGGGGAGGGGTTGTTAGGGTCATAGGGGTCCCAATGTGGAACCGGACCCTCTTGAGGCGGGTGGTAGGGATAGTTAACATAGGGCGTTTGAACTCCCGCTTGCACAAGACTATCATAGTTCATCCTTGCGTAGTACCCCCATTGTTCAATAGAAGCCTGATTATCATAATGAATACCATCGAGGGTACTACGCAGGGCACTCATATCAAAAGGAGAAGAGGAAGAAGAAGAAGATGTCTCACCTCCCCCACTAGGGGGGGGGATGGGATGCTTCACTTGGTAGACCGGTTGAGGGTGAGGGATTGCACCGCGGACTTGATTTTTTATTAATTCATCAGGGATGACTTTTCGCGCAATCTTCCACCTTAGCGGGTTGGAAGGGTCTACCGAAGTGTGAGGGGGATCTGGGAGGACACACCATTCTTCTCCATTATCAACCAAGAGGAAAAATTTGCGATTCTAGGTGGTGTAGTTGTTGAAGCGTTGGTTGCGGAGAGCAACAATAGAAAGAGCATAAGGAGGGTAGCCGACGGCCTCTTTTTCTTTTTTTTGGAGCACATGGGGGAGCAAATCAATTTGGTCCTTGTAGGCTCCGCCATTCAAGGAAAGGGCAATGAGGGTGATCATGCCCCCCATGTGTATCTCATCACCAAGCCGCCCATCTCGAGTGTCCAACAATCTCGAGATAAAAGTGGTGGAGCATTTGAACTTTAAACGCTGAGGATTGTCGGCCAAGTAAAGGCAAGCTACCTCATCTTTCACCATAGAGCCGAGGTTTGCCTTGAAGAATACGACATACTGAAGGAGCCGGGAAAAGTATCTCAAAGCAATATGGATGATGTTGTTGACCTTTGCGGTGTTAGTGCGAAAGACGGGCTTGGTGGAGATGCTCCGCCACCATTCTTGTTCATTATAGGGGATGCGACACATTAAGGTCATATCGAAGGGTCGATGCAACCCGGTTGCTTGCCAATGGAAGATCTCATTGAGCTCACTCTCAGTTAGGGAATGGTCTTCGTTGAACATACGAAAGTGAAGAATAATTTTAGATTCATTCCCTTCATCATCTTCTTCAATGACTTCCTTGCCGAGGGAAGCAAGGAACTCCAATGTGACGCACTCATAGGTGTGAGCGTGGAGGTCAATGAACTCGCCCCAACCAAAGTTTTTTGCGAGCCGGACTACTTCATCTATGATTCCAAGCTTTCTTAAGGTGTTCGCGTAGAAGAACCTTGTAGATCGTATGGGACGGTCTATGAGGGTTTTATAGACATCCTAAAAGTGTTTGTTCGGAGCGATGATGCCATGATCATTGATGCCGGGTGGAGGTGGAAAATTGGACGATGAAGATTCACCCATCCTCTTCCTCTTGGACTTGCTTTTTCCAAAAAGATGCATTGTGAATCTACAAAAATCACCAAGAATTAACATTAGGAAGATTCAAGCCAAAAGGAGACACAAGAAGCTCGCCGAGATAAAAAGTGTGCAATGAGAGTAAAAGCCATGAGTTGTGAAATAGATGTAGATGGTAACAACAATACAATTCAAGGAATTAATGGACACTTATAAACCAAGGCATGAGCTAAAAATCCTATGGCAATCAAATGCAAATCCTAAGAAAACCTAGCAAAATTGAGCATGATGTCCCCTAAAATTCATGAAATCCACTCAAAACTCATCAAAATCAAACCAAGAACAATGAGTAATAGTCACAAAATTCCATCTAACTCAAGAATTTCTCAATCAAAATGTAGCATGAACAACCTAGTGAAAGATTAACACATTCAAGCAAACAAATTGAAATCATGAAAAACCAAGTCATACATGCATATTCATCATGAAACAAGTTCTACTATCATCAACCAACCAATTACAACAAGGAAATCCAAATAACCACTTAAATCAAACAGGCCATGACTAACAATTTCAATTATACCACAAATCATACTTGAACATGTAAAACATGGTAAAACTAAGAGAAATTGAAGAAATGAACTTGCAAAAGCTAGAATAACCATACCACAATTGATTGGAAGCAAGTAGAAATCAAGAAGTTTCAAGTCACTCAAACCCTAGAAATTGGGGAAAAATTGAGGAGATTGTAGGAATTGAGTAGTGGATGTTAATGAGTTGAGGAAGGAAAAAGATTGGAGTGATTTTTATGGAGATTTGAGGTTGAAGGAGGGGTGACAATGGTGTATTAGAGTGAGAAGGTGACAAGACTTACCATATACAAGCCGGTAGGGGGTAGTGCCGATGGGGGTTTTGAAAGTGGTTCTATAGGCCCAAAGGGAATCATCTAGCTTGTCCGACCAATCTTTTCTATTTCTAGCCACTGTTTTCTCAAGAATTACCTTGATTTGACGATTGAAAACCTCCGCTTGCCCACTTGTTTGTGGGTGATAAGTCGTGCCAAAGCGTTGATGGACCCCATTCTTTCTCAGCATCTTTTGCAATACATTATGAACAAAATGAGAACCATTATCGCTAACCACTGCTCCAGGGATCCCAAATCTTGGAAATATCACCTTTTTGAACATCTTCATCACTACCTTGTGGTCATTAGTTGGGGAGGCAATGGTTTCAACCCATTTAGAAACATAATCAACCACCACAAGTATGTATTGATTTCCATGAGATGAGGGAAATGGTCCCATAAAGTCGATGCCCCACACATCAAAAACTTCGAGCTCAAGAATTGGTTGTTGCGGCATCTCATTTCTCCTTGTTATATTGCCGGTTCTTTGACATGCGTCACAAGTCTATACAAACCCCCAAGAATCCTTGAATATATGAGGCCACCACAAGCCGCTTTGCAACACTTTCAACGCTGTTTTGTTGGCCCCCATGGCCTCCACAAGGATCAGAATTGCACATCTTCAAAACATTTTGCATATCTTCACCCGAGACACATCTAAGGAGTAAACCATCTACTCCTCTCTTGTAGAGAATGGGTTCATCCCATATATATTGTCTTGAATCTCTTTTGAGCTTCTTCCTTTGGTTCTTGGAGGAATCGGGAGGAAATTCCCCACATGCCAAATAGTTCACCAAGTCGGCGAACCAAGTAAGATCTTTTTCATTCAATACATAGAGAACATCATCCTTCAATTCATCGCAAATGGGAGCCCCATCATCATAGACTTGCACGTTCTCTAACCGGGATAGATGATCCGCAACCACATTTTCGGCCCCTTTTTTTTCCCGGATCTCTACATCGAATTGTTGAAGTGATAGCACCCAACGAAGAAGACGAGGCTTGGACTCTTTATTTTCCACAAGGTACCTAATAGCCGCATGGTAGGTGTAGACAATAGTTTTGGAACCAATGAGGTAGTTCCAAAACTTCTCAAAAGCATGTACCACGGCAAGAAACTCCTTTTCCGTTGTGGTGTAGTTGCGTTGGGCTTCGTTCAAGGTCTTAGACATATAGTAGATCACATGAAGTCTCTTTTCAACACTTTTTCCAAGCACACCCCCAATAGCTACATCACTAGCGTCACACATAAGCTGAAAAGGCAAATCCCATCTTGGCCCTTGCACTATAGGAGAAGAGATCAAAGCTTCTTTCAACTTGTTGAAGGCGCGGAGGCATTCCTCATCAAAGACAAAATCGGCTTCTTTTTGAAGGAGGGAATTTAGGGGTCTAGCAATGAAGGAGAAATCTTTGATGAACCTCCTACAGAACCCCGCATGCCCCAAAAATGATCTCACTCCCTTTACATTGATTGGGGGTGGCAACTTCTCTATCACTTCTACTTTTTCCTTGTCCACTTCAATCCCCTTGTTTGAGATTTTGTGCCCAAAAACGATTCCTTCTTCTACCATGAAATGACATTTTTCCCAATTCAAAACCAAGTTGACCTTTTCGCATCTAGCCAAGCATTTTCCCAAGTTGGACAAACAATCTTCAAATGAAAGGCCACCAACCGAAAAATCATCCATGAATACCTACATCTCCTCTTCGAGCATGTCACCAAATATGCTCATCATGCATCTTTGAAACGTCCTGGGTGCATTGCATAGTCCAAATGACATTCTCCTGTAAGCAAAAGTACCATATGGACAAGTAAAGGATGTTTTCTCTTGGTCATCCGGGTTTCTGGGAATTTGGAAGAAACCCGAATAACCGTCGAGAAAGCAATAATACTTGTGCCTAGTTAGTCTTTCAAGCATTTGATCTATAAAGGGGAGAGGGAAATGATCCTTTTTGGTAGATGCGTTTAGACGTCTATAGTCTATGCACATCCGCCAACCGGTCACGGTCCTAGTTGAGATGAGGTCACCATCCTCATTATCAACTACAGTCATGCCCCCTTTCTTAGGAACAACATGCACGGGGGAAACCCACCTTGAGCTCGATATGGGAAAGAAGATGTCGGCATCTAGGAGTTTGGTGATTTCTTTCTTCACCACCTCCCCCATTTGAGGGTTGAGTTTTCTTTGCCTCTCAAAATAGAGGGCTTTGCACCCTCCTCTAATGTTATGTGGTGCATGCAAATAGCGGGACTAATACCCTTGAGATTATCAAGGGTATAGCCCAAGGCATTTTGGTGGTTCCTTAACATACCACATAACATTCGAGTTTGGTGTTCATTCAAAGATGTATTCACAATAACGGGAAACGTGGAATTGGGTCCAAGAAATTCATACCTAAGGTGTGATGGTAGAGGTTTTAGCTCTACCATAGGCACACCCTTACCTTTAATTGTAGGGGAAATCTCCATAGCATGTTTGAGTGTGATTCCCATGCAAGCTTGCTCAACCTTTCCTTCAACATTCTCATCAAGAAACTCTTCATACAACGCCATTTCCTTGCTTTGATCACTTATCTTTTCCTTGTTTAACAAGACATTCTCAAGGGAATTGTTAGTAGAGAACAAGTGCTCATGCATAGAATTCACAATACAATCAATGGTGTCAATTTTCATGCATTTTTCCAAAGTAGAACTAGGATATTTCATGCTTGCATTCAAATCAAACTCAAGAACCTCTTCACCTACTTTGAGTGTAATTTTAGCACTTTTAACATCAATCAAAGCACCGGAGGTAGCTAAAAAAGGTCTCCCTAGAATGATAGGAATATGCACATCCTCATCCATGTCAAGCACA
Organism: Chenopodium quinoa; assembly: GCF_001683475.1. Lineage (NCBI taxonomy): Eukaryota > Viridiplantae > Streptophyta > Magnoliopsida > Caryophyllales > Amaranthaceae > Chenopodium > Chenopodium quinoa. The sequence continues at coordinate 675,410 of NW_018744249.1, forward strand.
ACAAAATCAACCGGTATAACAAACTTTCCAACCCTTAGAGGAACATCCTCTACCTTACCCTTAGGGAATTTGATTGATCTGTCCGCTAATTGGAGGGTAATGTTGGTAGGCAAAAGCTCCCCTATATCAAGTCTTTGGTAAACCGTATATGGCATAAGGCTAACACTAGCCCCTAAGTCACATAAAGCATTGTCAATTTGAATTCGATTTATTACACAAGAAATGGAAAAGTTACCCGGATCTCCTTACTTTGGAGGCATCTTGTTCATTATAATTGCACTACAACTTTCGGTGAGGTTCACCGTTTCAACAACATCTCAAATTCTTCTTCCACTCACAATATCCTTTAGAAACCTAGCATAATTAGGCATTTTTTTTATGGCATCGGTAAAGGGTATTGAGAGGTGGACTTGTTTCAAGGTCTCTAGGAACTTACCAAATTGCACATCTAGCTTGTGTCTCACAAACTTATGAGGATACGGAAGTTTTTGCAATTGTGTGGGTTCCTTCTCTTTCTCTTTCTCTTTTTGAACTCTCTTTTCTTTTTCAATCTCTCTTTCATTTTCAACTCCAACTTCTTTCTCAACTTCATCACTTTTTTCTTTTTCACAACTTCTCTCATCTTCTTGCTCAAACTCACTTTCAAGGGAGGGCTCATTCATGGTCACTCTCTCATTGGTTTTCCTCGGCTCACTCTCCTTCAACAACTTCCCACTCCTAGTAGAAATGGCATTCACCGGTCTCTTGGGGTCAATCCCTTGGGGTGGAAGTTTAGAAGTGTTAGTTCCCTCTTTAATGGCATTGACTAATTGTGAGATTTGGGTTTCTAGCATTTTGTTATGAGTCATAACCTCATTGAATTTCTTGTCACTAGTGGCCATGAAGGTATTAAACATTTTGGCTTGGATTTCCATCATCTCTTTTAGGCTAGACTTTTGTGGAGGTGGTTGAGTGTAACAATTATCTTGTTGTGCTCTAGGACCTCTCACATTGGAATTAGCCTTTTGGTTGTTAAAGCCTCTATTACCATTATTATTCCAATTGTTCCGGTTATTAGAACTCTCCCCTTGGTGGTATTGGCCTTGATTTCCATAGTTTCCTTGATTGTTATGGTTATGGTTACCAAAACCACTTTGTTGGTTGTAGTTACCTTGGGGATTTTGGTCCCTTTGGTTTCTACCACCCCATTGGTTGTGGTTGTGGTAATCATAATCATTTCCTCTTTGATTGAAATTATTCCCTTGCCCTCTTTGATTGGGTGGTAAGTATCGTTGGTTGTCATTTCTATGTCTATTATCATAAGACAAGGCATTGACATGTTCATTTTCATACTCATTACCTTCATCATTAAGGGGTTGGGATTGGGAATCAAAATTACAAGAAGATGTATCATGGTCATAAGACCCACAATTATCACAAAATAAGCATCCACTGGGCATGTTATTAGATGTAGAAGTAGAAGGGTTAGAGCTCATACCTCTCCCCTTAGATTGGGAGGAAAGATCTTAGCGCGAAGTAGAGGACTCAAGCTTAGCTTTGATCGATGACATCTCCTTTCCAAGATGTGTAATTTGGGATGTCAAGTTGTTTATAGCATTTAGGTGATCTACCGAATAGGCCGCCCCCCCACTCTTGCTTGTGGATTTTCTTTCATTTTCTTGCCAATCCATGTGGTGCCTTACCACATCTTCAATGATCTCAATCACTTGATCTTCGGTTTTATTCATGATTGGCCCACCGGCTCCTGCATCCAAGCTTTTTTTGCCTTGAGGACTCAAGCCTCCATAGAAGATTTGTAAAACTTGGTATGTTAGGATTCCATGGTGAGGGCACTCCCTTTGGTACTCCTTGTGCCTCTCCTAAGCTTCATAGATAGTCTCACTACCACTTTGCCAAAAACCTTGAATTAGAGCTCTTGCCTCGGCTGTTTTCTTTTGAGAGTAGAATCTCCCTAAGAAAGTCGTGGTGACCTCATCCCAAGCCCTCAAAGAATTAGGTCTCACCTCCTTTTCAAGCCATTCTAGAGCCCTTCCTATTAAGGAGAAAGGAAATAGTTTTAGTCTCACAAACTCTTGAGTGACCCCATTCACTTTGATCTGTTGCAATATTTCACAAACTCGTTCAAATGTGCAAGAGGGCTCTCGTGTTTTGCTCCACTAAATTGTCTCCTCTCAATCAAATTTATCATTGCGGGCCTAATCTCGAAGTCATTGGCCGGGGTGTTTGGGTGTAGGGTTTCGTAGTGACCCGACACTACGCGGTAGGAAACCCACCAAGACCCGCCCCTTAATTAAATAAATTAACAAGCATAATAAACTTAATCAAACAAGATTAAGAACAAGAATTATACCTTTGACGCGTGCTTCGCTCCCAAAGAGCTCTTACTTCAAAATCTCGAAAAGACAAGATCTCCGACGGATCGTACCCTCGACCCGACCCGAGCGTCCTAAGTCTTGAAGGTTAGTCAAGACCCGGACAAAATTAACTATGAGTTTTACGAATCAAAGGTTTACTCTTTCTTAGAGTTGCCTTTTTAATTCCACTCAAGGTTGTTCATTTCCCAATGCCCAAGCTTGGTATTTATAGGGAAATGAACCCTTGCATTAAATTCCCCAACCAATGTAGGAGAATGTATAATTTGCTAATTAATTTATTTCTAAAATAAATTAATAAATAAATGCAATCAAAATTCGACAAGTGTCAAAGGGAGAGAGAGTGCATTAGGTGAGGACCATAGAGAGGTTGGGGGACCAATACCTTGCTCCCCAAGGCTTTCCCATAGCCTTGGTCCCCACCCTCACACACCGCATCACCCAAGGTTGCTGGCCAGCTGCTAGCTAGCACGCCAGCTGGCTGTGCCAGCTAGCCAAGCATGCTAACATAAGCCTAGCAGCAGCGCTGGTGCTTGCTCGTGCTGTCGCTGGTGATTGCTGGTGCGTGCTGGCGCTGGTGTCAGCATCTCACGCATCGTTGTTGCACCATATGCTTGCATGGCCCAGCATGCGTGCTGCTAGCGAGCCACACATGCTGGCCTCTTGCTTCGCCAGCCAGACGCATCACACTCGCACACCATGCGCGCCACGCATCAGCCCCTCTCGCACGCAATTCCTAGCATGCGTGCTGCTAGCAAGCCACGCATGCTTGGCTTGACACTGCTAGCTTGCTAGCTCCCCTCGCACACACTCGCACAGCCACATGCATCAGCCTCGGCCATGCACCATGCACCATGCACGCACATGCCTCGGCCAAGCACCACGCACCACGCGTGCGCCAGTGCCTAGCACTAGTTTTGCTTGGTGCGTGTGGTCCTGCCATGCGCCCAGCATTGTGCTAGGGTCGCGACGGCACCAGGCCATCCTAGGGCACGCATGGTGCGCCTAGTGATGCTGCCTAGGATGCGATGGAGCCCAGCCATCCTATGGCACGCATGGTGCGCCTAGTGATGCTGCTTGGGCTGCGATGGAGAGCGATGGTGTGCTATGGTGCACATAGCACTTGCGATGGGCTTCCTAGCACACCTAGTGTGCTTGGGCTTGCGCCTAGTCATTCTAGGTGCATGCTAGCCTGAACTAGCCTAGCATCCACATGGCTAGGCCAGTGTGGTGCTAGGACTATGTTCGTACTTGTCGCTTTGTGATTTTGCGACGCTCGGTCTCGACGCCCTAGGCTCGATTTCCGACGTCTGTATTCGTAAAACTCTGTTGACTCATTAAATCCTTTTGGATTAATTCGTCGTCTCGGATCGGTGATTCGATTGGGTTCGACCCGAAGGGTTCAGTTAAGATCAAGCTGTAATATCAATTGTACCTCGATATTACTGATCGGAAGCGGCCTCCACCTAGGCATTCCAATCACTTGACCTTACTGAAGAATTAGCTCCGTAATAATTCTGAACCCTCTATCGGAAGAATACACTTGTTGGAAGGACACCATTCCTTTCAATCTCCCACTTGTCCTTCCGGACAAGTGTGTATACAGTGTATAGCTGATTTCCTATGTCACTTAATATTTCTTCGTGAACTATAAGGTAAGATTCTTTGTCATCCTTATTACGTTCATAAGTGTTTCTCGATCTCCGAGTTCGACTGTCAATAAGTAGATGATTTCTAAAATCCATCAGAGCACGGCCATGCATTTTCACAGTCTCGCTCTTCGAGCGGCCTTGTAAACAACAAAACATTTTCTCCATTGTTTGTAGGGGGACAATCCTAGTCTTGTATTGTAAGTTCTTCTTACTAAGAGGACATAGTCTCCCGAGTGTTCCCATTATGATCCCCAGTTACGGCAGACGTTTGGAAACATCAAAGAGTCTAGTACTCAAACAAGAAAATTTCACAGTACTCATGGTTGAAGGAAACAAGTTCCGATAGTCATAATGAGAAATGTACTTATGACAAAATTTAAATTTTCTTAAAGTACTCTCATAGGTCTTATCCAGTACAGTTCCAAACTGTGCCTGTGCAAATGATTTATGACTGTCACGTCCTCGCAGCATAAGAAACGGTGTTGTAAATCATACTACACACTAATCTATGGCGGTCATCAATCGTCCATCTGTTAGATGACCTCGATTAGGGACAATTTTCGATTTAATATTCAATGTTCACTTAACAAGTGTTTCTTTATCCAAGACATGGTCTTGATACCCTATTTTGAATATTTCCGTAAATCGAATGGACTCATTATTTAATCCTAAACCATAATTAAATAGTAATGGACTGAATGATAATTTTGCACAAAAATTAATTACTCCATTAATGAATGGTTTTAATACAGTGTCTTACATGAAATATCCTATTTAATTAAAACACATGTACAGGGAATTTCAAAGCCAGTCTCCAACATGCTTGATTCCCATTGCCTCAATGTGCTTGTTGTGTTTCACTTGAGGCAAAGGTTTAGTCAAAGGATCGGCCACATTATCATTCGTGCCGATCTTACAAATTCTTATTTCACCTTCGGATTTACATTCCCTTATCATGTGAAATCGCCTTTGCACGTGTTTGACCTTCTGGTGTTCTCTCAGCTCCCTGGCCTGAGCGATAGCTCCGTTGTTATCACAATAGAGATCTATCGGCCCCTTGATCGAGGGTACAACACCAATTTCGCTAATGAACTTGCGAATCCAAACAGCTTCCTTGGCAGCTTCTGAAGCAGCCAAGTACTCGGCTTAAGTTGTAGAGTCTGCAGTGGTGCTCTACTTAGCACTCTTCCAGCTAAACGCTCTTCCATTCAGACAGAATATGTACCCCGATTGTGACTTGAAGTCGTCTTTGTCAGTCTGGAAGCTAGCGTCGGTGTAACCTTCAACAACCAGTTCTTTGTGGCTTCCATACACCAGGAATTATCCTTGTTCCTTTTCAGGTACTTAAGGATGTTCTTGGCCGCAGTCCAATGCGCCTCTCTTGGGTTCGATTGGTATCGACTCGTTGCACTCAGGCATACGATACATCTGGCCTTGTACATATCATGGCATACATGATCGATCCAATTAGCGAAGCATATGGGATCTGATTCATTCTTTCTCGCTCAATAGGTTTCTTGCTGAGAGTTACGCCATGGGACATGGGTAAATGCCCTCTTTTGGCATTTTCCATGTTGAATCGAACCAGTACCTTATCAATGTAAGTACTCTGGCTTAATCCAATCATCCTCTTAGATCTATCCCTGTAGATCTTGATGCCCAATATGTATTGTGCCTCTCCTAAGTCCTTCATTGAAAAGTACTTTCCCAGTCAGCCCTTTACAGACTCCAGCAATTTTGTGTTGTTTCCAATAAGCAGTATGTCATCAACATACAAGACTAGGAATGCAATATCACTCCCACTGACCTTCTTGTATACACAAGACTCATCTGGATTCTTGATAAAACCAAACTTGCTAATGGCTTCATCAAATCGCAGATTCCAACTTCTGCTGGCTTGCTTTAGTCCATAAATGGACTTTTTCAGCTTGCAAACCTTTCCAGCGTTGCCTGGATTGACAAAACCTTCTGGTTGTGTCATATACACAGTTTCTTCCAAAATTCCATTAAGGAAGGCGGTTTTGACATCCATTTGCCATATTTCGTAATCGTAATATGCAACAATCGCTAGGATGATCCGGACGGATTTTAGCATTGCAACTGGTAAAAAAGCTTCATCATAGTCAATCCCGTGGACTTGTCTATAACCTTTTGCCACCAGTCTAGCTTTGTATATTGATACATTTACATCCTTGTTTGTCTTCACTTTGAAGATCCATTTGCAACCAATGGGTGTATAACCCTCGGGCAAATTCACCAAGTCCCAGACTTGATTTTCAGACATGGAGTCCATCTCGGATTTCATGGCCTCTTGCCTTTTTGCAGAGTCGGGGCTCGTCATAGCTTGCTTGTATGTCGCCGGCTCATCAACATCCATGACTAGGATGTCCTGATCATCGGTTAAGACGATACCGAGGTATCTGTCTGGTTGAGATCTTTGTCGTTGCGACCTACGTAGGGTAATCGGTTGAGCATTTACATTGTCTGTTTGATTCTGACCAATCTTCTTAGATGTTTCCAAAGTATCTAGATTGTCAGGTTGACATTGTTTCTCTTCCTCTCGAACTTCGTCGAGTTTGATTTTCCTCCCACTTGTCATTTTGAAAAGGTGATCCTTCTCGAAAAAGACACCATCACGAGCAACAAAAATTTTGTTCTCGGATTTATTGTAGAAGTAATACCCTTTGGTTTCTTTTGGATATCCCACAAAGAAACACTTATCCGATTTGGGGTGAAGTTTGTCCGAAATTAATAACTTGACATATGTTTCGCATCCCCAAATCTTGGGAAAAGACAACCTAGGAGGTTTCTTAGTCCATAATTCATATGGAGTCTTTTCAACAGCTTTTGACGGAGCTCTATTCAGTGTTAGTGCTGCAGTTTGTAGCGCATGTCCCCAGAAAGAGATAGGGAGTTCACTAAGACCCATCATTGATCGAACCATGTCTAACAAGGTCCGATTCCTCCGTTCGGACACACCGTTCCATTGAGGAGTTCCGGGAGGTGTCAACTCTGAAAGAATGCCATTTTCTTTTAAGTGATCGTCGAATTCATGGCTCAAATATTCGCCACCTTGATCCGATCGAAGTGCTGTAATTTTCTTGCCAATTTGATTTTCAACTTCTTTCTGAAATTCTTTGAATTTCTCAAAGGATTCAGATTTATTCGACATTAAGTAGACATAGCCATATCTACTATAATCGTCGGTGAAAGTGATGAAATATCGGTAACCTTGTCTTGCGGGTGTGCTCATTGGTCCACATACATCCGTGTGTATTAGACCTAATAAGTCACTTGCCCTTTCTCCTAACTTGGAGAATGGTTGTTTTATCATCTTGCCTAATAAGCATCCTTCGCAATTTTCAAACGACTCTAAGTCGAATGAGTCAAGAACACCTTCTTGAAGAAGTTTCTTGATGCGTTTGATGTTAATATGGCCAAGACGACAATGCCACAAGTAGGTTTGATTCGACTCGATGGTCTTAGCTAGTGGTATCAACTTTTGTCTAATTATATGTAAAACATGCAATTTGATTGAACATAAATTTGTAAGACAAACTTGAAACAACTATTGTCAAAGTCTTACACTTGAAATCCTGGGTGTCCAACACCATGGATCATAATATGTTCAAAAGCATTATGAAAACTAGAAATAGTTTAATTACATGTCATAGACAAAATAGTGCATGCAAGTACGACTGAAAAACCATCTTCGTCGTCTTCTTGCTCTTGCACCAACACTTGATAAGCTCCTCACTTGGTCCCTGAAAAGGCAACATTAAGTGAGTCATACTTGGTATCTAATACCTATGATAAGCTTAATCCACAAGTGTTAAGGAAGATACCTGAGGTAGTCGGAGTGATCCCCTCTTCCTTGACGAGCATGCATTCCCTCTTGTAGTGGCCTTGCATGCCACAATGGAAGCATCTCATCTTTGCCTTGACTTCCTTGAACTCCTTCTTCTTAGCTCTCAAGGGCCTTTTGGTCATTCCATAGGCGGTGGCCTGGTTGAGTAGTTGCACCACCTCCTTGAGGGAGTGTGTCTCCTTTCCCGCAGTGATATGCACTCTAAGTGCATCATAGCCCGAGTGGAGTGAAGCAAACAAGATATGCCCCGTCATCTCAAACACGAGTCCAACAAAGTTGCCATTGTCACTCTTGGTGACTCTTACATTGACAACGTCCTCAAGTGCTTTGAGGAACATGTCCGGAAGGTAGGAGGAAAGAGTTTCCTTCGATTCTTCCGGGATGGAATTTGCCATGAGTCGTGAAACCCTTTTGCAATTGGAAGACCATTCTTCATGAGCCTCGTCGGTCATGATCCCTTCGGCAAAGAAGCTTGGAATGGGAGTATCAAGAGTATACTCCAAGGAACAATTCCGGAGAGTTCTCCTAAGTTCCTCCTCCCATTCCTTAAAGTTGACCAAGTTTAAGGGAAAGGCCAACTTTTCGGGGAGTTCCGGGCACATTTGGTTGTTATTTGAGTTACTTGCAGACATTGTTCTACAATTGAAGAATTTGAAGTGAAAAAACCATTCATACATCAATAAGTTGAAATTTAAAACGTTCATGCAAATATTCAAACTTATTGAGCATTTTATCCACGCATTTAAAAAATTATCCCTTATGGGCGAGAATAAAATGATTCCGAGATCCCAAAGATCAAGAAATGGTTAAGCATTCTTTGGCTTATCTTAATCATTAAATATATTAAGGTAAGCAATCCAATTGCTAATAGCTCCAAGCTACTCTCGGTTTGACAAAATGTCGCATCTAATGCATTCTTGACATTTTATCTCTTTTGCCACGATATCTAAGGACTCCTTACTGATATCGTTGAGCTTAACCAAGACAACTTGTATACCTAGTATACCTTACGTTCCTAGGGAAGTAGTGATGCCTCGCTTTAGCGTAATCCATCACGTACGCGCATTAGTTCGGTAAGTGTTGTTCTTGGAACGGCAAATTTTAGCTCAATATTATTAAGGGACCTAGGGTTTCTATGTTGGTTGATTTAAGTGAACTTAACTAATCATCGCAACATAATAGAAATTCTAGACATGCATCTAGCAATCAAATATAATAACAATATATATAAGGCATAAAAATAGATGCATTTGGCAACTAGCATGACCCCTTAAAATCTTCAATTTCCATGGGTCTTCATTTTGGCTCGTCTTCGTCAAAACGCCGTCTTGAGACATCTTGGCCAAAATGAAATAAAAGAAGCTAGCAAGAACGACTAAGATTAATCTAAAAGTACAAAAATACTTAACGGTTCGCAGATCGTGTTTAGATTTACAAAAATACATAACGGAACGCAGTCCGTATTTTCTATCCTAGTCGGGCCCCACTAGTTGCCATTTTCAAAGAACCTGTTTTGAAAACAATTCTTCATTCACCCATTCACTATTTGTGAATGGCCCATGCAATTTTACAAAATACATAATTAAACACGCAAAACTAGTAAATAACTTAGGCGGTTAATCCAATTAACGCGCCTAATTAAAACTAGTCAAAGTGGTTTAATCCATTATTTCTAAACGCAAAATGCTTATGCACTTAATTAAGCTCCCACTAAATTCCGCATCCATACTTAATTAATCCGATTAATTAAGTCGGCATAACCCATAATTTGTCAAAATTTTGCAAAATAAAAATCGAGGTTTTTAGCCTCGTTAAAAATAATTAATTAAAATTATTAAAACGACAAGATTTTCGCAAAAATCATAGCCCAAACATTAAGCAAAACCACCCAACAAAACCCTTGGTGGGTGCGCACCATGGCTGCTAGGCAGCCCATGGCATGGCGCCATGGTGCGTGGGTGAGGCCTGCTGTGCCTAGCAAGCAGTGTTGCTAGCCCAGCTGCCTGCTGCGCATGCTTGCTAGCATGCTGGTGCCTGTGAGCATCTGGCCTGCTGGGCAGGCGCCTCTTAATGCTCGTGGTGCGCTGGGCTGGTGCTTGCTGCCCTGCTGCCAGCCCCAGCCACTGCCCACGCACATCAGCCATGCCTCCCCGCCACAAAACAACGCATAGCAGCATCATGGCTCACCCTTGTGCGCACCACAGGCAGCCACATGTGGGCTGCTAGGCAGCCCGACTAGCCTAGGTGGCACTTGGGTGTTTTGCCTTGATTTGCATGCTATGACTCGGGATTTTAATCCCGATTTACGTGTGACATGAATTAATTCTAAATTACATTTTAGAATTAATTTAAGGGAAAATAAAATAAAATAAAATTAAGTCTAACTTAGATAAATTTATTTTATTGGTGCACAAGCCTAAATTTATCCAAAATTTCAATTTTGAACAAAATAGGTCAAACTTTTTGCTTAAAATAAAATGAGTTATGTCCAAAATTAATCTTGCCTATATGCAAATAAATAATGGATTTGACAAAAGGGAGTTGGAAAAATAGATTAACCATCCAATGATAAAAATTTTCCAACTTGCATACTTGTGTAAAATACCAAGATTACATCTTCCAATATGAAGATTAATCAAATTTTACTCACAAGTAATTGAACTTAATGGATTTTAATCAACCAAAACATGAAAAAATCCAAACTTTGTTCAACATGGAATTTAGGGTTAGGATTCCAATCATTTAAACCTTTAAAGATTAGAACTTTAACATTATTTGGGAACTTAAAATACAAAATCACAACAAGTTTTCACACTTTATTGCAATTTATTTGCAAAATTTGCGAAAAACAAGTTTATGTGATAAATTGGTATATCAACTTAAGCACTAATAAACACTCCATTATTATGCTCAAGGATATTTTAAAACCAGTAGATTAGTGATGCAAATGTGCATTTAATCTAACCTTGTAATGCTTGCATTAATCAAGGCTTGAAAAGAATTAAAATTTTCTTTGAAAAGTGAAAAACCCCAGAAAAATTGGGTTTCTAGTTCGAATTTGGCTTCTGGACAACCCTAAAGGTCTGAAACAGTTCCAGAATGTCAATTCCACCCAAAAACCACTATTTTTGGGCCAAAATCTGGGTTCGACAGCCAAATCGAAAATAAAATCGAGTTTTAAAAAATAAATTAAAACGAGCATCTAATCTAATTTTTTTTTTTTTTAAACCAACATCTAATCTAACTAGATGAACATGAACCAGAAAATTAAATTCTTTTAAAACACCTTAATTAAAATTAATTGCAAAAATTAAAAGGAGCGTGGCTCCGATATCGCTGTAGGGTTTCGTAGTGACCCGACACTACGCGGAAAGAAACCCACCAAGACCCGCCCCTTAATTAAAGAAATTAACAAGCATAATAAATTTAATCAAACAAGATTAAGAACAAGAATTATAACTTTGACACGTGCTTCGCTCCCAAAGAGCTCTTACTTCAAAATCCCGAAAAGACGAGATCTCCGACGGATCGTACCCTCGACCCGACCCGAGCGTCCTAAGTCTTGAAGGTTAGTCAAGACCCGGACAAAATTAACTATGAATTTTACGAATCAAAGGTTTACTCTTTCTTAGAGATGCCTTTTTAATTCCACTCAAGGTTGTTCATTTCCCAATACCCAAGCTTGGTATTTATAGGGAAATGAACCCTTGCATTTCATTCTATGTGGGAGAATGTATAATTTGCTAATTAATATATTTCTAAAATAAATTAATAAATAAATGCAATCACAATTCGACAAGTGTCAAAGGGAGAGAGAGAGCATTAGGTGAGGACCATGGAGAGGTGGGGGACCAATACCTTGCTCCCCAAGGCTTTCCCAAAGCCTTGGTCCCCACCCTCACAAAACCGCATCACCCAAGGCTGCTGGCCAGCTCCCAGCTAGCACGCCAGCTGGCTGTGCCAGCTAGCCCAGCATGCTAGCATAAGCCCTGCAGCAGCGCTGGTGCTTGCTCGTGCTGTCGTTGGTGCTTGCTGGTGCGTGCTGGCGCTGGTGCCAGCATCTCACGCATCATCGCTGCACCATATGCTCGCATGGCCCAGCATGCGTGCTGCTAGCGAGCCATGCATGCTGACCTCTTGCTTCGCCAGCCAGACGCATCACACTCGCACACCATGCGCGCCACGCATCAGCCCCTCTCGCACGCAATGCCTAGCATGTGTGCTGCTAGCAAGCCACGCATGCTTGGCTTGACGCTTCTAGCTTTCTAGCTCCCCTCGCACACACTCGCACATTCACACGCATCAGCCTCAGCCATGCACCATGCACCATGCACGCACATGCCTCGGCCAGCACCACGCACCACGCATGCGCCAATGCCTAGCACTAGCTGTGCTTGGTGCGTGTGGTCCTGCCATGCGCCCAGCATTTTGCTAGGGCCACGATGGCACCAGGCCATCCTAGGGCACGCATGATGCGCCTAGTGATGCTGCCTGGGCTGCGATGGAGCCCAGCCATCCTAGGGCACACATGGTGCGCCTAGTGATGCTGCCTAGGCTGCGATTGAGCGCGATGGTGTGCTATGGTGCACATAGCACTTGCGATGGGCTGCCTAGCACACCTAGTGTGCTTGGGCTTGCGCCTAGTCATGCTAGGTGCATGCTAGCCTGAACTAGCCTAGCATCCACATGGCTAGGCCAGTGTGGTGCTAGGGCTATGTTCGTACTTGTCGCTTTGTGATTTTGTGACGCTCTGTCTCGACGCCCTAGGCTCGATTTCCGAAATCTGTATTCGTAAAACTCTGTCGACTCATTAAATCCTTTCGTATTAATTCGTTGTCTCGGATCGGTGATTCGATTGGGTTCGACCCGAAGGGTTTAGTTAAGATCAAGCTGTAATATCAATTGTACCCGAAGGGTTCATTCCGATCACTTGACCTTACTGAAGAATTAGCTCCGTAATAATTCTGACAACTCTATCGGAAGAATACACTTGTTGGAAGGACACCATTCCTTTCATTGGGGGATCAATCCCACTTGAAGCCCTATAAGCTCCCGGAGTTCCTATCTCCTACAAGGGTCTTGGAGGTGGTGGTGGGTTGTCACCCATTGGATTTCTTTGTGGTTCCGGGTTGGACTCTCTTCTTGGGGAAGTGAAGTACCGCGAACGAGATCTCCTTCTTCTTCTAAAGGTTTGCTCAATCTCGGGATCGTAAGCCACCAACTCACGATGTTGAGTCCTACGCATACGCACTCAACAATCACAATTAGTAGAAAGGCTACAAGCGTAGCCTAAAAGGAAAACAACTCTTTTTGTGTGTTTTTTTTTTTTGTGAATTAGACTAAAGAAATCAAATAGCAATCAACAACACCGTTCCCCGGCAACGGCACCATTTTGACAAGCGCTAAATCGGTCGCACAATCTAGGATAGGTCAAGCATATTTATAACAAACACCTCACTCAAACAAGTATAATGGCAAGCAAGGGTTTGGTCCACGGAGAACGGGAATCAATTGCTAAATAATCTTAACGCTCAAGCTAAATCGAAATCAAGGTATGAGTGGTGATTAACTAACAAACTACAACTAAAGGTTGAATTCAAGGGATTAAATCACTAGGGGAATGGGATTCACTCAACCAATAGCAATTAGGAAAATAGGGAGGAGCAAGGATTATGGGATAGCAAAGACCACATGCAAGACCAACTTCAAACGATATGAAAACAACTCAAATCACTAAGCTTAGATCCCTCATTAACTTAGCAACAAAAGATACATAATCATATTGGAATAGGTAATGAAACATTCAACCCATACTTCCATGTCGAACCAAACATTTCATGCCATCAAGTTCAATAATCTAGGTTAATTACTCCTATCATGAAGAACTAACAAGCAATCCCATATAATCCATTTTAATCACAATCCATCGTCAAAATCACTCCCAAACTCACATAATCACCATTAGGTTGGGTTTCACCCAACCCCTGGCTAAGGAACTACTCACACATCATATTGAAAAGAACAAAATCAAAGTTTAGGGTTCTATCTTGCTCAACAAACTTGGAATAGTAACTTGCTACAAATAGAACTAACGTTCAACAACAATCATCAAAGAACTAAAAGGGATTCAAATAACAAGGTACAACAAAATAAATAAGAGAGAAAAGTTACTAAAATGAAGCTTCAAAAATGTTGAATAATTGCTTAAAATATGAGAATAATCCTTAAAGTTTTCTTCTACAAATGATTAGATTTTTGAGAGTTTCTAAAACTAAATCAACTAATTTAATGAACTAAGGTGCTAACTAAGAGAGTTTTTGCTGAAAACTATTCTACTGTTTTCCTTCCCTTTAAAAACGATCTCAAAAGGACCTTAAATAGTCCGTACAAAATTGGCTGAGATCGGGAAAAGGTCCGACCGAACTCTGGTTAGGTTCGGTCGGACTCAGGGTAGGTTCGGTCGAACTCTGGGTAGGTTCGGTCGAACCTCCCTGATCCTTGTTTGGTCGAACTTTTGAGGTTCGACCTCTCCTGCAAAATTGCTGAAAACTGGTTTGACACTGCCTTCATTGCACCTTAGCGGTTCGGTCAAACTTTTCAAAAGTTTGACCACACCTTGGTTCGACCGAACCTTTCAGAGGTTCGGCCACACCTCCTCTTGCACTTCCTTTTCTTGCTTCCTCTCCTTCCCTTTTGCTCCTCTTGCCTTTGTCCATGGCTTCCATACTTGGCCAAGGGGCCTCCCACCGTGCATAGGACCTTCATGGAACCTGCAAAAGTGGAGCAAAGTTCACGAGAGCATGGGGATGATAAAATAATGCATAAAGATTATCAAAATAAGCGCAAATAAGCATTACTTTTCATCAACACATAGAGAAGCCATAAGAGGATAAATGAGGTGGAAAAACCTAAGAAAAATAGGAGGAAAAAGACCTAAATACTACCCCTAAGAGTGACATAAATGTCACTCATCAAACTCCCCCACGCTAAGCCTTTGCTCGCCCTCGAGCAAAGCAAAGGAAAATGAACAAGGGAGAAAGAATTAGTTATTCAAACAAGCAAGGAACAAAAGAAAAACCAAAATTGCTTTTAGCAAAAGCAACAAGCCATTTAAACCCCTAGCTAAGGTTGCCGATGAGGACGATTTGTGATCTCGTGAGGGTTTCCAAAGAGCATACCCCACAACTCTTACAAAATTGTGTTCAAGACAAACCAAAAACAAGGGAAAGAGAAACAACAAATCCAACCCAAATCATAGCCAAATCGAGCTTTTGGAGATAACAAACATGAATAAATGCCAAACTTTCTGAGTAGTAGAAGTGAGCATGCAAGGGGATGCCGAAGGTTGATTCAAGGATAAGTCATTCTAAGCATAGAGAACTCTAACATGCACCACTCCCCCCCGCATTCCATACAATCTTACCGCGTTCCCTCATCTAGATTCAAATCCGCCCTTGGAGATAGCATCAAGTGACTCCTCGAAGGAGCCAAAAATAAGATAAAACACTGCAAAATAGAGGAACCCGACATCTCACCAAGTCATGCCTTCTCCATATGCTTGAGATCCAGCTCCCTCCACCGACTAGTTACTCAACCAACCTAGGTCAAAAGGGCATTGAAAGGGTTGTAACGTTGGCTAGGGGGTAAGGGTGTGGAAAAATTTGGAAATTGGTGCTTAGCCTAACCGTGAAGCAAAGGGTGATCAAGCCTCTTTTTAAAAATCAATCATCTACCAATTTTCAAACTACGTTGCCACAAACTTGAACTATATTTCCAAACACTTTTGAGCTTTCGTTTTCCTCTTACATCTTCATTCATCAACTCTCCCCCCTTTTTTTCAGTATGAAAGGCTTTTTCTAGGATTTACATTTTCTTTTCTTGAACACATATTCACAAAATCACTACTTCACTTTCCAAGTAGAACCATTCCCTTCCAAATTTAAAATCAAAACTACAATAAGCTCTCATGGCTTGAGCTTCACGATTCTAAGGGTGAAAGTAAAACAAAAGGGCCATGGGCTTGCAATGTGCTATAATCAAGGAGGGGAAGACTCAACATGGTAAGGGCAAATGCAACCAAAAATACAAAAGATAAAAAAAAACAAAAGCTAATACTAGAAAACAAAAATAGTCACCGAATGAAGAATGCCTTTGTCATTCATAGGTTAGTTCAGTCTCGATCTCGGAAGCCGAACGCCAAGTTCTAGATCTAAGCATGCCTGGGTGAGGATCCTACGCCGCTCATACAAGTAATGTTGGAGGCTTGAACAATAAAGCTCACATCGGGTTACAAAAATCATCTCTAGGACTTCAAATCCCCTAATGAAAGCAACACCTTCTTACCACAAACAAGTGAATTTGGGTTCGATGGGCCTTACGAGTTCTAGAACAACTACCTTAGCATGAACATGTCCTAGAGTCAACCAATGGCAATCCCGAAGCATGCAAACTTATAACACTCAAGAAGCAAAGCATTCAAACACACGAGTCAACATTATTATGCTCGAAATGATAATGAAACAACTAAGCTTTTTGTGGTTTGCCTTGAACAAAAAGGAAAATCTTTTTCATTTTTCACATTTTTTGATTTTTTTTTATTAAGACAAGGAATACAAGAGAGATAAGAGGCTAGTAAACATATAATTCCCAATCGACAAACAAAGATCGTTCGACATCAATACCAACGATCACCAGATTTCGTGGAATCAAATGCAAACAACCTCGAACAATCAACTCCATCCTAGTCTAAACTAACTATGCACACAAAGAAAAATAAAGGAAGGTAGGGAAAGATCTCACCAAATGCTGCTTGAAATAGAACACAAGACAAATATTACGATCTCACCAAGGTTTCTAGAGCTTAAGTTGCTCCTTATTCCATCATTTTGTGCTTCCGTTTTCAAGCTACAAGGAAAGTGAGCCAAAAGAAAAGAAACACTACAACTATACAAAGAAAAGTTAGTGAACAAAAGAAAAAGACTAGAATTATAAACAAAAGAAAATGACTGACAAAAAGCTATCTACAAAATTTGGATTAAGGGATTTGGATTTTGGGATTTGGATTATGGGATCAAGAGAGAAGAGGGAAAAACAACTTCAATATTTTTTTTTTCTTTTTTTTTCAAATGAAGCTTTATAACATCATCATCATACGAATATGACCAACCAAAAATCATCACTAACTACAATTAATTCATTATCCTTGATGGTTCTCCATATGCACAAGCTACCGTCCTACCACACTACCCTCCTATGTACACTTCAACCAAAAGGAACATCCTCCCCCACGCTAGTCTTTTGCACGTCTCGAGCAAAAGGAAAATACATGAAAATCCGGGGGGAAAAAGGGAGGGAGAGAACCCTCATTGGGGGTTTCTATCCTCCCGTTCCTTAGGAGGGTTCATGAAATCAAACCCCGGGCGATCCATGAATGGATGGAAATGTTGGTTAAAGTGCTCATAGGGCCACCCTTGTGTACCCCAACCACCATCAAAAGGATTCGGGGTTGATGGACTTGCCGGATCATAGGCGTAGTCACACCTACCCGGCCGATAAGGGTTGTATGGTGGGGTACCAACACGTTGGGATAGGTTGATAGGACCTTCCCAATAAGCATAGGTGTTGGGGGAGGGGTTGTTAGGGTCATAGGGGTCCCAATGTGGAATCGGACCCTCTTGAGGCGGGTGGTAGGGATAGTTAACATAGGGAGTTTGAACGCCCGCTTGCACAATACTATCATAGTTCATCCTTGCGTAGTACCCCCATTGTTCAATAGAAGCCTAATTATCATAACGAATACCATCGAGGGTACTACGCAGGGCACTCATATTAAAAGGAGAAGAGGAAGAAGAAGAAGATGTCTCACCTCCCCCACTAGGGGGGGAATGGGATGCTCCACTTGGTAGACCGGTTGAGGGTGAGGGATTGCACCGCGGACTTGATTTTTCCTTAATTCATCGGGGATGAATTTTCGCGCAATCTTCCACCTTAGCGGGTTGGAAGGGTCTACCGAAGTGTGAGGGGGATCCGGAAGGACACACCATTCTTCTCCATTATCAACCAAGAGGATAAATTTGCGATTCTGGGTGGTGTAGTTGCTGAAGCGTTGGTTGCGGAGAGCAAAAATAGAAAGAGCATAAGGAGGGTAGCCGACGGCCTCTTTTTCTTTGTTTTGGAGCACATGGGGGAGAAAATCAATTTGATCCTTGTAGGCTCCGCCATTCAAGGAAAGGGCAATGAGGGTGATCATTCGCCCATGTGTATCTCATCACCAACCCGCTCATCTCGAGTTTCCAACAATCTCGAGATAAAAGTGGTGGAGCATTTGAACTTTAAACGTTGAGGATTGTCGGCCAAGTAAAGGCAAGCTACCTCATCTTTCACCATAGAGCCGAGGTTTGCCTTGAAGAATACAGCATACTGAAGGAGCCAAGCAAAGTATCTCAAAGCAATATGGATGATGTTGTTGACCTTTGCGGTGTTAGTGCGAAAGACGGGCTTGGTGGAGATGCTCCGCCACCATTCTTGTTCATTATAGGGGATGCGACACATTGAGGTCATATCGGAGGGTCGATGAAACCCGGTTGCTTGCCAATGGAAGATCTCATTGAGCTCACTCTCGGTTAGGGAATGGTCTTCGTTGAACATACGAAAGTGAAGAATAATTTGAGATTCATTCCCTTCATCATCTTCTTCAATGACTTCCTTGCGGAGGGAAGCAAGGAACTCCAATGTGACGCGCTCATAGGTGTGAGCGTGGAGGTCAATGAACTCGCCCCAACCAAAGTTTTGTGCGAGCCGGACTACTTCATCCATGATGCCAAGCTTTCTTAAGGTGTTCCCGCAGAAGAACCTTGTAGATCGTATGGGACGGTCTATGAGGGTTTTATAGACATCCCAAAAGTGTTTGTTCGGAGCGATGATGCCATGATCATTGATGCCGGGTGGAGGTGGAAAATTGGACGATGAAGATTCACCCGTCCTCTTCCTCTTGGACTTGCTTTTGCCAAAAAGATGCATTGTGAATCTACAAAAATCACCAAGAATTAACATTAGGAAGATTCAAGCCAAAAGGAGACACAAGAAGCTCGCCAAGATAAAAAATGTGCAATGAGAGTAAAATCCATGAGTTGTGAAATAGATGTAGATGGTAACAACAATACAATTCAAGGCATTAATGGACACTTATAAACCAAGGCATGAGCTAAAAATCCTATGGCAATCAAATGCAAATCCTAAGAAAACCTAAGCAAAATTGGGCATGATGTCCCCTAAAATTCATGAAATCCACTCAAAACTCATCAAAATCAAACCAAGAACATTGAGTAATAGTCTCAAAATTCCATCTAACTCAAGAATTTCTCAATCAAAATGTAGCATGAACAACCTAGTGAAAGATTAACACATTCAAGCAAACAAATTGAAATCATGAAAAACCAAGTCATACATGCATATTCATCATGAAACAAGTTCTACTATCAACAACAAACCAATTACAACAAGGAAATCCCAATAACCACTTAAATCAAACAAGCCATGACTAACAATTTCAATTATACCACAAATCATACTTGAACATGTAAAACATGGTAAAACTAAGAGAAATTGAAGAAATGAACTTGCAAAAGCTAGAATAACCATACCACAATTGATTGGAAGCAAGTAGAAATCAAGAATTTTCAAGTCACTCAAACCCTAGAAATTGGGGAAAAATTGAGGAGATTGTAGGAATTGAGTAGTGGATGTTAATGAGTTGAGGAAGGAAAAAGATTGGAGTGATTTTTATGGAGATTTGAGGTTGAAGGAGGGGTGACAATGGAGTATTAGAGTGAGAAGGAGAAGAGAAGAGAGAGAGAGAGCCGAATGTATGAAGTAAGAGTAAGAAAGCAGTGGCTCAAGCTTATTAATTCTGGGCAAGTTCGAAAAAGGTTCGGTTGGACCTTAAGAGGTTCGGTCGGACCATCATAAGTTCGACCAAACTTTTGAAAACTTCGGTCGAACTTTCGGATTTTCCAGAAACTGCTAGATTTCAGCCTAATTTGATTTCCAGAACAGGAGCGGCCGAACTTTCTGGGGGTTCGGTCGGACCAGCATAGGTTCGACCAAACTTTTGAAAAGTTCGATCGAACTTCCCGATTTTCCAGAATCTGCCAGGTTTTAGCCCATTTTGAGTTCTAGGGGAGGAGCGGCCGAACTCTTGGGTGGTTCGGTCAAACTTTTGCAAAGTTCGGCTGAACCTTTTTGGAGTTTGGTCGAACACCCCTAAAATCCTCAATTCTGAGAATTTGCACAAAACTTCCCCTCAAGACACACTAAAATACCACACAATCATGCCTAAGGTACATGGAAAATGCATTCCTTTTTAAGGCAAGACAAACAAGAATACCAACACAAACCTAATACACACAAAACCATCAATCCAAAGTTGTGAAAGAAGAAAAGAAAACATCAAGCAAATAGAATAGAGGAGGGTTAGAAACTCGGGTTGCCTCCCAAAAGCGCTTCTTTAACGTCACTAGCTTGACGTACTTCACACACTCAAAAGATGAGATTGCATTGCATCGACTCAATCAAACCAACATGAGCACCCTCATAATAAAGCTTGAGGCGATGCCCATTGACCTTGAATGACCTCGATCTATCTAAATCATTGAGTTCAACGGCTCCATGGGCAAAAACCTTTTTTATGGCGAAGGGTCCACCCCATCCAGAGATGAGTTTACCAGGAAATAGTTTCATCCTTGAATTGTAAAGCAACACCTTATCACCAACATTGAAGGTCTTCTTTTCGATTTGCCGGTCATGCCACTCTTTTGACCGGGTTTTGTACAAGCTTGAACAATCATACGCATCCATCCTTAGTTCCTCTAAATCATGCAAATCTAGCCACCTTTGTTCACCCGCACTTGCCAAATCAAAGTTGATCTTTTTGATAGCCCATTGAGCACGGTGTTCAAGTTCAACCGGAAGGTGACAAGACTTACCATATACAAGTCGGTAGGGGGTAGTGCCGATGGGGGTTTTGAAAGCGGTTCTATAAGCCCAAAGGGCATCATCTAGCTTGTCCGACCAATCTTTTCTATTTCTAGCCACTGTTTTCTCAAGAATAACCTTGATTTGACGATTGAAAACCTCCGCTTGCCCACTTGTTTGTGGGTGATAAGTCGTGCCAAAGCGTTGATGGACCCCATTCTTTCTCAGCATCTTTTGAAATACATTATGAACAAAATGAGAACCATTATCTCTAACCACTGCTCTAGGGATCCCAAATCTTGGAAATATCACCTTCTTGAACATCTTCATCACTACCTTGTGGTCATTAGTTGGGGAGGCAATGGTTTCAACCCATTCAGAAACATAATCAACCGCCACAAGTATGTATTGATTTCCATGAGATGAGGGAAATGGTCCCATAAAGTCGATGCCCCACACATCAAAAACTTCGAGCTCAAGAACTGGTTGTTGCGGCATCTCATTTCTCCTTGTTATATTGCCGGTTCTTTGACATGAGTCACAAGTCTTTACAAACCCCCAACCATCCTTGAATATATGAGGCCACCACAAGCCGCTTTGCAACACTTTCAACGCTGTTTTGTTGGCCCCCATGTGGCCTCCACAAGGATCGGAATGGCACATCTTCAAAACATTTTGCATTTCTTCACCTGGGACACATCTATGGAGTAAACCATCTACTCCTCTCTTGTAGAGAATGGGGTCATCCCATATATATTGTCTTGCATCTCTTTTGTGCTTCTTCCTTTGGTTCTTGGAGGAATCGGGAGGAAATTCCCCACATGCCAAATAGTTCACCAAGTCGGCGAACCAAGTAAGATCTTTTTCATTCAATACATAGAGAACATCATCCTTCAATTCATCGCAAATGGGAGCCCCATCATCATAGACTTGCACGTTCTCTAACCGGGATAGATGATCCGCAACCACATTTTCGGCCCCCTTTTTGTCCCGGATCTCTACATCGAATTGTTGAAGTGATAGCACCCAACGAAGAAGACGAGGCTTGGACTCTTTCTTTTCCACAAGGTACCTAATAGCCGCATGGTCGGTGTAGACAATAGTTTTGGAACCAATGAGGTAGTTCCAAAACTTCTCAAAAGCATGTACCACGGCAAGAAACTCCTTTTCTGTTGTGGTGTAGTTGTGTTGGGCTTCGTTCAAGGTCTTGGACATATAGTAGATCACATGAAGTCTCTTTTCAACTCTTTGTCCAAGCACACCCCCAATAGCTACATCACTAGCGTCACACATAAGCTGAAAAGGAAAATCCCATCTTGGCCCTTGCACTATAGGAGAAGAGATCAAAGCTTCTTTCAACTTGTTGAAGGCGCGGAGGCATTCCTCATCAAAGACAAAATCGGCTTCTTTTTGAAGGAGGGCATTTAGGGGTCTATCAATGAGGGAGAAATCTTTGATGAACCTCCTATAGAGCCCCGCATGCCCCAAAAAGGATCTCACTCCCTTTACATTGATTGGGGGTGGCAACTTCTCTATCACTTCTACTTTTGCCTGGTCCACTTCAATCCCCTTGTTTGAGATTTTGTGCCCAAAAACGATTCCTTCTTCTACCATGAAATGGCATTTTTCCCAATTCAAAACCAAGTTGACCTTTTCGCATCTAGCCAAGCATTTTCCCAAGTTAGACAAACAATCTTCAAATGAAAGGCCACCAACCGAAAAATCATCCATGAATACCTCCATCTCCTCTTCGAGCATGTCACCAAATATGCTCATCATGCATCTTTGAAACATCCCGGGTGCATTGCATGGACCAAATGGCATTCTCCTGTAAGCAAAAGTACCATATGGACAAGTAAAGGTTGTTTTCTCTTGGTCATCCGGGTTTATGGAAATTTGGATGAAACCCGAATAACTGTCGAGAAAGAAATAATACTTGTGCCTAGTTAGTCTTTCAAGAATTTGATCTATAAAGGGGAGAGGGAAATGATCCTTTTTGGTAGATGCGTTTAGACGTCTATAGTCTATGCACATCCGCCAACCGGTCACGGTCCTAGTTGAGATGAGGCCACCATCCTCATTCTCAACTACGGTCATGCCCCCTTTCTTAGGAACAACACGCACGGGGGAAACCCACCTTGAGCTCGAAATGGGAAAGATGATGCCGGCATCTAGGAGTTTGGTGATTTATTTCTTCACCACCTCCCCCATTTGAGGGTTGAGTTTTCTTTGCCTCTCAATAGAGGGCTTTGCACCCTCCTCTAATGTTATGTGGTGCATGCAAATAGCGGGACTAATACCCTTGAGATTATCAAGGGTATAGCCCAAGGCATTTTGGTGGTTCCTTAACATACCACATAACATTCGAGTTTGGTGTTCATTCAAAGATGCATTCACAATAACGAGAAACGTGGAATTGGGTCCAAGAAATTCATACCTAAGGTGTGATGGTAGAGGTTTTAGATCTACCATAGGAACACCCTTACCTTCCATTGTAGGGGAAATCTCCATAGCATGTTTGAGTGTGATTCCCATGCAAGCTTGCTCAACCTTTCCTTCAACATTCTCATCAAGCAACTCTTCATACAACGCCATTTCCTTGCTTTGATCACTTATCTTTTCCTTGTTTAACAAGACATTCTCAAGGGCATTGTTATTAGAGAGCAAGTGCTCATGCATAGAATTCACAATACAATCAATGGTGTCAATTTTCATGCATTTTTCCAAAGTAGAACTAGGATATTTCATGCTTGCATTCAAATCAAACTCAAGAACCTCTTCACCTACTTTGAGTGTAATTTTAGCACTTTTCACATCAATCAAAGCACTGGAGGTAGCTAGAAAAGGTCTCCCTAGAATGATAGGAATATGCACATCCTCATCCATGTCAAGCACAACAAAATCAACCGGTATAAAAAACTTTCCAACCCTTAGAGGAACATCCTCTACCTTACCCTTAGGGAATTTGATTGATATGTCCGCTAATTGGAAGGTAATGTTGGTAGGCAAAAACTCCCCTATATCAAGTCTTTGGTAAACCGTATATGGCATAAGGCTAACACTAGCCCCTAAGTCACATAAAGCATTGTCAATTTGAATTCGATTTATTGCACAAGGAATGGAAAAGTTACCCGGATCTCCTAACTTTGGAGGCATCTTGTTCATTATAATTGCACTACAACTTTCAGTGAGGTTCACCGTTTCAACAACATCTCAAATTCTTCTTCCACTCACAATATCCTTTAGAAACCTAGCATAATTAGGCATTTGTTTTATGGCATCGGTAAAGGGTATTGAGAGGTGGACTTGTTTCAAGGTCTCTAGGAACTTACCAAATTGCACATCTAGCTTGTGTCTCACAAACTTATGAGGATACGGAAGTTTTTGCAATTGTGTGGGTTCCTTCTCTTTCTCTTTCTCTTTCTCTTTTTGAACTCTCTTTTCTTTTTCAATCTCTCTTTCATTTTCAACTCCAACTTCTTTCTCAACTTCATCACTTTTTTCGTTTTCACAACTTCTCTCATCTTCTTGCTCAAACTCACTTTCAAGGGAGGGCTCATTCATGGTCACTCTCTCATTGGTTTTCCTCGGCTCACTCTCCTTCAACAACTTCCCACTCCTAGTAGAAATGGAATTCACCGGTCTCTTTTGGTCAATCCCTTGGGGTAGAAGTTTAGAAGTGCTAGTTCCCTCTTTAATGGCATTGGCTAATTGAGAGATTTGGGTTTCTAGCATTTTGTTGTGAGTCATAACCTCATTGAATTTCTTGTCACTAGTGGCCATGAAGGTATTAAACATTTTGGCTTGGCTTTCCATCATCTCTTCTAGGCTAGACTTTTGTGGAGGAGGTTGAGTGTAACAATTGTCTTGTTGTGCTCTAGGATCTCTCACATTGGAATTAGCATTTTGGTTGTTAAATCCTCTATTACCATTATTATTCCAATTGTTTCGGTTATTAGAACTCTCCCCTTGGTGGTATTGACCTTGATTTCCATAGTTTCCTTGATTGTTATGGTTATGGTTACCATAACCACTTTGTTGGTTGTAGTTACCTTGGGGATTTTGGTCCCTTTGGTTTCTACCACCCCATTGGTTGTGGTTGTGGTAATCATAATCATTTCCTCTTCGATTGAAATTATTCCCTTGCCCTCTTTTATTGGGTGGTAAGTATCGTTGGTTGTCATTTCTAGGTCTATTATCATAAGACAAGGCATTGACATGTTCATTTTCATACTCATTACCTTCATCATTAAGGGGTTGGGATTGGGAATCAAAATTACAAGAAGATGTATCATGGTCATAAGACCCACAATTATCACAAAATAAGCATCCACTAGGCATGTTATTAGATGTAGAAGTAGAAGGGTTAGAACTCATACCTCTACCCTTAGATTGGGAGGAAAGATCTTGGCGCGAAGTAGAGGACTCAAGCTTAGCTTTGATCGATGACATCTCCTTTCCAAGATTTGTAATTTGGGATGTCAAGTTGTTTATAGCATTGAGGTGATCTACCGAATAGGCCGCCCCCCCCCCCCACTCTTGCTTGTGGATTCTCTTTCATTTTCTTGCCAATCCATGTGGTGCCTTACCACATCTTCAATGATCTCAATCACTTGATCTTCGGTTTTATTCATGATTGGCCCACCGGCTCCCGCATCGAAGCTTGTTTTGCCTTGAGGACTCAAGCCTCCATAGAAGATTTGTAAAACTTGGTATGTTGGTGATGTGTGGCATTTATGCCACCATTTTAACCCTTTTTTACTACCGATTTCCCCCGGATTTGTCACTTGCTTATGCCTATTTTAACCCCTTTTATCTTGATTTTAGTCACTTTAGCCCCCTCTCGTATTTTTCCTCCCCTTTTTGTCTTTTCTTCTAGTTTTTACCTCCTTTTTATGTGTTTTGACAGCTCCCAGCGCTTATGTGCGATTCACGAATCAATAGCTCGAGTGGAGATGCCAAAGGAGCTTGGCAAAGGAGTGGAGATTCCAGGATGGAGAGGGCGCGCTGTTCTGATGGGCCGCGGGCGCGGGCTTGTTAGCCGCGGGCGTGGACAGGAAAAGTCTGAAGCCAGCGGAAGAAAGTGGAGATGGCGAGCCGCGGGCGCGGAGCATATGTGCCGCGGGCGCGGCACTTAGGCCCGCAGGCGCGGCTTTCTGGGTTTTACGAGGCTATTTACCCAGCTTGGAGAGGGCGCGGCTGCCTGTTCGGAGAGCCCTCTCCCTTGCCCTTTTTCTTCCTTTTGGTAGAAGACTATAAATAGTCCCTTGCTTGATTTTCTTAGCATCCACTATTCCATTTGCCCCAAAAAAATCATTGGTAGAGAGAGAAGTTCATGGTTTCTAGAGAGAGAAAACACTAGTGTTCAAGATTCAATCTTTGTAACCAAATATTCAAGCTTTATTCTAGATTGTTGCTACTACTTTGATGATTTGGTAATCTTTAATCTTTATAATATCAATCTTTACTTTTGTTTCTCTAGTTTTTGATCTTCTTTGTTTTATTGCTCTTACTTGAGTTTATTTCCATAAATATTCAAGCTTTATTAGTTTCTTTGATTTTCCTTTCAAGTTAGAATCATGTTAGGTTGTGTTGGTATTGAATACATGCTTATGTTAGTGTTATGGCCATTCCCTTCCTTCTAGCTTAGGTTTTTAGCTAGGGAAGGGGGTGAAAATCATGTGTATTTGAATATCTATTGATTATTGATTGGGACTTATTCTTGAGTTGATGATTGGAGCTATAATATGCTTGGAGTTAGTGTGTGCACCTCTAATCCCAAGAATCTAGCCCTTGATTGAATGCATGAGAATGATTTAATCTAGGTGTGAATGATTTCGTCGACTTGCTTAAGTAGTTGCATGAGAATGAACTATTTTAGGTAGAGTTTATACTCCTAGAATCGGTTTCCTTTCGGTTTTCACTAGTACTCTTTGTTCATGATTGAATCCCCCTTTCCCTAGTGCTTTTGTCATTGTTATCTCTATAATCTTGTCCATTTATTTGCTTTTAAAAGTGTTTAATCTATTTCCCTTATTTCTAGTTTATTCTAGGCTCAATAGTAGTTAGTTTGTCCATAGAATTCTTCAACACAAATTCAAATACCACCTTTTGTTATTAGCAATTTCTCCTCGATTTCGTATTAATTGTGTTAAACCCCCGTTTCCTTGGGAATCGACCCTACCTTACCGCTATCTAAAGCAAAATTTGATAGAGCTAGGATAGGAGTTATAAATTGTAATTTTGATCTAGGATAATAAACTAACGACCTATTGTCCACCGATCAAAAATTTTGGCGCCGTTGCCGGGGAGACGGCTAGTTTTGCACACTTATTTGCGTAATTTGTGGATTTTGTTGCTTTTTGTTTAGTTCCTTTTCCACTTTCTAGTCATTGCTAATTGTTTGTTTAGCTTTGGTGAATGCAAAGAAGATCTCAAGGACCACCTACTCACAACCTTGATCACGAAATCGACCGAACCTTGAGACAAGTCCGTAGACTCTATCAAGAAGAGGGAAGAGGTTTTGGTGCAATTTTTGATAGTGAAAGTGATTCTTGTTCCTCACATTCCCAAGGTGACGAAATGGCGGGACAACAAGTGGATGTATTATTCCGTGAGTTCGGTAATCCGGAGGATTATGAGCTCACCGGTGGGATATTGTTACCCGTCACTGAGACTAACTTCACCATCCATCCTCAATACACACGAATGGTTCAAGCGGAGCAATTCTCGGGTTCTCCAAGTGAAGACCCCATTGAGCACCTTGATAGGTTCCTCGAACTCTGTGCCATGATACAAACCAACCAAGTTTCTCAAGAATACATCCGGATGCACCTATTTCGGCAATCTCTTGCAGGGAGAGCAAAGAAGTGGCTCAAGCAAGTCAAGCCTAATTCTCTCACGACATGGAGGGAAATTGTGCAAGCATTCTTGAAGAGATTCATCTCCGAGGAGAAAACCGCCGAGATGAGGAGGAAGATAGCATCTTTTGAACAAGAGGAGGAAGATAGCATATTTTGAACAAGAGGCGGAGGAGAGTCTTAGTGAAGCTTGGGAGAGGTTTAAGGAGTTGGTGCAAGCATGTCCTCACCATGAGTACAATCAAAGCTTACTCATGAGGTTCTTCTATGATGGTTTGGAACCGATGTCCCGAGCTAATTTGGATGCGGGATCGGGTGGACAATTGATCAAAGTCCCTCAAAATCAAGTTGAAGCAACGATCGAAGAGGTAGTTAAAAATTACTCTTGGGGAGGAAGAAGGAGGAATGCACCAAAGAAAGGTGGGAAGTATGAGTTGGAGAAGGTCGATCAATTGCAACATCAAATTGAGATGTTGACAAAAGGGCTTGCCAAGTTGAATACAAGTGTTGCTAGTGGTTCAAGCTCCTCCCAAGTCAACTCTTTCTCTTATCAAAATTGTGGTGGCACCAACCATGATACATCCTATTGTGGCGGGTTGAGCCCGGAGCATGTAGCGGCATACAACACAAGGCAAGAAGGGTATAGGGGAAATGGTGGAGGAGTAGCTTGGAGACAACCACCACCCGGATTTGCAAACCAACCTCAACAATGGAATCAACAGGCTCAACAACCATACAATTCCAACACCCAATATCAAAACCCTCCTCCATTCCAAACCCAAAGTCAAAGAGGAAACTACCCAAGAAACAACCAACACAATAATCAACACCAATACCAAAATCAAACCCAAGCAACTCAAAGAAGTCAAGAGCAAGCATCTCAACCCGATTCTACTCAAACTCAAATTCTTCAACAACTTCAAGCCATGAATCAACAAATGCAAGAAGTCAAGGCTCATAACAAGATGGTTCATTCACAACTAGCATAATTGGCCGAGAGAGTTCCTTTTAACTCATCTTCCACTTTGCCTGGACAATCACAAACCAACCCTTCCAATATTGTAAAACCCGACTCTTGCAAGGCAATCACATTGAGATCGGGTACATCTTATGAGAGTCCCAAGGAAGAGGATGGTAAGGAAAAGGAGGGGAAGAAGAGATGAGTGATGATAAGAAAGTTAAAGAAGAGAAGGTTGATGAGAAAGAGAAGAGTATGGAGAAAAAGAAGACTAAGGATGTGGTGACATCCTCAACTTCTAGTGAGGCTAGAAACCTTGATGGACCGGTTCCTTTTCCCGGTCGGCTTGCGGAGAGAAAATTGAACGATAAATTTGCAAGGTTTCTAAGTGTGATGAAAAACTTACACATTAACCTCCCTTTCATTGAAGTTGTCACACAAATGCCTTCATACTCCAAGTTCTTGAAAGACATTCTCACCAACAAAAGGAAGCTCAATGATGAGCTTATCACTCTTCCCCATCAAGTGAGTGCACTTGTTCAACACAAAATGCCCAAGAAGCAAAAGGACCCGGGAAGCTTTACCTTGTCGGTCAAAATTGGGAACATGGAAGCTAGGGGTGCCCTAGCCGACCTCGGAGCAAGTGTTAGTTTAATCCCTCTATCCATTGCTCAAAAGCTTAACATTGAGATGATCCCCACTAGGAAAACCATTCAATTGGCCGATCGATCGGTGAAGCTACCTTGTGGCGAGCTTGAAGATGTCCCTATTCAAGTTGGGCATATCTATGTGCCATGTGACTTTGTGGTGATGGATATGGAAGAAGATGTGGATACACCTTTGATCTTGGGCCGTGAAGCTCTTAAAACTTGGGGGCGGTAATCAATTGCAAGAATAATACCATTACATGTGAAGTGGCCGATGAAAAAATTGTCTTTGAATTCTCTAAGCTACTCAAAACCCCCATGGTTGAGAAGTGTTATAGGGTCGATGTTGTCAATGAAGAGCTAGATCGTTTGGGAAGGGTTGTCATGAGTCCTAAAGATCCTATGGCCGAAGCTCTCACATGTGAGGAAGATTACTTCTCCCAAGAAGAAAAGGAATTTGCTATGGCCATTGAAGAAGCCAAAAAGGAAGAAGAGAACGGTACTAAGCATGACGAGCTTGAGCATAAGGAGGAAAAATTGGAGGAGAGTTCTAAGCCTCCTCCCAAGGTAGAACTCAAACCCCTTCCCCCTTTTTTGAAATATGCTTATCTTGGAAATGAAGGAGAATACCCCATTATTGTCAATGCTTCCCTTAATGGTCTTGATTTGGAAAAATTGATTGTTGTTTTGAGAAAATATAGAAATGTGATAGGGTATAGCATTGACGACATTAAGGGTATTAGCCCTTCTTTATGCATGCATCGTATTCACCTTGAGGATGATCAATCCACCTCCATTGAACCTCAAAGGAGGTTAAACCCCAACCTCCAAGAGGTAGTCAAGAAGGAAATTTTGAAATTGCGTGAGGCGGGTATAATCTATGCTATCTCCTATAGCAAGTGGGTTAGCGCGGTTCACGTGGTCCCCAAAAAGGGTGGAATGACCATTGTCAAGGGAGAAGGAGGAGAGGAAATCTCCACCCGGACGGTCACCGGGTGGAGGATGTGCATTGATTATAGGAAGCTGAACAAGAACACTAAGAAAGATAATTTTCCTCTCCCCTTCATGAATCAAATGTTGGAAAGACTCTCCCATCATGCTTTCTTTTGCTATTTGGATGGATACTCCGGCTTTTTCCAAATCCCTATCCATCCAAATGATCAAGAGAAAACTACTTTTACGTGTCCATATGGGACATTTGCGTACCGAAGAATGTCATTCGGGTTATGCAATGCTCCCTCAACTTTCCAACGATGCATGACTTCCATTTTTTCTGAAATGCTTGAGAATGAAATTGAAGTTTTTATGGATGATTTTAGTTTTGGTGGATCGTCTTTTGACACATGCCTTATTAACCTTGAAAAAGTTTTGAAAAGGTGTCAAGAGACGAGTTTAGTGTTGAATTGGGAAAAATGCCATTTTATGGTCGAGGAAGGTATTGTCCTAGGCCATAAAGTATCAAAAAAGGGCATTGAAGTAGACTCGGCTAAGGTTTCGGTGATTGCTAAGTTGCCCCCTCCTACCTCCGTCACGGGAGTGAGAGCTTTTCTTGGGCATGCCGGTTTTTACCGGAGGTTTATCAAAAAAATTTCATCTATCGCCAAACCCTTAACCGAGTTACTCAAAAAGGATGTTGTGTTCAATTTTGATGAGGGTTTCCTTGAGGCATTTCAAAAGCTCAAGGAAGCCCTCATCTCTTCTCCTGTGGTGCAAGCTCCAGATTGGAGCTTGCCTTTTGAGCTAATGTGCGATGCAAGTGATTTTGCTGTAGGTGCCGTGCTTGGGAAAAAGAAAGAAGGAAGATCTTGTGTCATCTACTACGCAAGTAGAACCCTCGACGAAGCTCAAAAGAATTATACCACAACGGAGAAGGAAATGCTAGCGGTTGTCTTTGCCATGGATAAGTTCCGGTCTTACCTCATATGCTCAAAGGTGATAGTCTACACGGATCACATCGCGGTCCGCTACCTTATGACCAAAAAGGAAGCAAAACCGCGTCTCATTCGTTGGGTTCTTTCTCTCCAAGACTTTGACATGGAGATGAGGGACAAAAAGGGGGCGGAAAATTCTGTAGCGGTCTATCGAGACTTCCTTTTGAGACTAAAGAAGACGTGCCTATCAATGAAGAATTGGGTTTTGAGGCTCTTATGGCCATTGCATCAACACCAAGCCCTTGGTATGCGGACATTGCCAATTACTTAGCATGTGGTGTCGTTCCCCCGGAGTTCTCCTCTCAACAAAAGAAAAGGTTTTTCAAAGAAGTGAGGAGGTATTTTTGGAACGATCCTTATCTATTCAAGCAATGTGGAGATGGGCTTTTTAGAAAATGTGTTCCGGATCATGAGATCGAAGGGGTGCTTGAGCATTGTCATTCTTTGCCAAGTGGTGGGCATGGAGGAGTATAAAAGACCGTGGCTAAAATTTCTCAATCTCTTCTTTGGTGGCCAATAATGCACAAGGATGCCCACAAATTCATATCTAGATGTGATAAGTGCCAAAGAAGTGGGGGCATAACCAAGCGTGATGAAATGCCTCAACAAAATATTTTGGAGGCTGAACCCTTTGATGTATGGGGGGTCGACTTTATGGGGCCTTTCGTTTCTTCTTGTGGCAATCTCTATATATTGGTGGCGGTGGACTACGTAACCAAGTGGATCGAAGCTATACCCTCGCCCACCAATGACCACAAGGTTGTGCTCAACTTTCTAAAAAAGATCATCTTCCCAAGATTCAGGGTCCCAAGAGTTCTTATTAGCGATGGTGGTTCTCACTTCGCCAAGAAACAACTTGAAGCTCTCCTCAAACGCTATGGGGTTCATCATAAAATCGGCCTACCATACCACCCCCAAACTCAAGGACAAGTGGAAGTATCAAATAGGGAGATCAAGAACCTTCTTGAGAGGATGGTGAACAAGTCTAGAAAAGATTGGTCTCTCAAACTTGATGATACGCTTTGGGCTCTAAGGACGGCTTACAAGACCCCGATTGGTACTACTCCTTACCGATTGGTCTATGGAAAGGCTTGTCATTTGCCGGTCGATTTAGAGTACAAAGCTTGGTGGGCGATCAAAGGGCTCAATATGGATATGACCTTGGCGGGCGAAAAGAGGCTACTTAAGCTCAATGAACTTGATGAGCTCCGCTATGATGCCTATGAGAACTCGAAACTCTACAAGGAGAGAACCAAGAGGTGGCACGACCAACATATAAGGAACAAGAGCTTTAAGGTTGGGGACAAGGTTTTGTTATTCAATTCTAGGCTCCGTTTGTTCCCCGGAAAACTTAAGTCTAAATGGTCGGGGCCTTTCACAATTTCAAAAACAACTCCTTATGGGTCCTTTGAGTTAGAAGCGAATGGGAACAAGTTCATGGTCAACGGCCACCGTTTGAAGCTGTACCATTGCAATGATCAAATTGGCATGATTGAGTGCATGAGGCTCGATCCGCCGGATCCTAAGTCACTTTCTTGATGATAATGTGAAATGGTCAAGCTAATGACCTTATAAAGAAGCGCTTTTCGGGAGGCAACCCGAATTCTCAACCCTTTTTGATTTTGTGTTTTTTGTCTTTGACTATTTTTGGATGATTTTTCCTTTAATCTCTTATTGAGTGCGTTGTTCATTCTTTAGGTACCTTGATCTTTGGGTGCATGATCTATTAAGTTGGGTTTGGAGAAGAGAAGGAGTTTGGAGAAAGAGGAAGTGGAGATGCCTAGAGAGAACCCTGGAGAGGGCGCGCACAGGCCACCCGCGGGCGCGGCCCATAGGCCCGCGGGCGCGGCAAGCCCCTCCCCTGTTTTCAAGATAAAGCGGAGATGCCTGGGTCATAACTGGAGAGGGCGCGCACAGAAGGCCCCGCGGGCGCGGCCCGTAGGCCCGCGGGCGCGCCAGGGGTTTTCATTTTTTTCCACATAAAATGGAGATGGCTCAGGGATACAGAGAGCGGGCGCGGGCAGAGTTAGCCGCGGGCGCGGCGTGCTCCACCGCGGGCGCGGAGTTCCACCCCGCGGGCGCGGCATCCTGCAGTCCAGAAAAACAGAAACCTGAAACCCTGAAGCCGCGGGCGCGGTCAGAGCATGCCGCGGGCGCGGCCCTTCAGGGCTGTGACTTCTCCTTTAATTTTCAGCCATATGCCCGAAAACACAATCAGTTTTTTTCCCTTTTCTCTCTCTACTCCTTACTCCATTCCAAACCCTAACCCATTCCTCTTAAATTTCTCTTCCTAATTCATCAAATTCCATCAAATTTCAACAATTCCCTCACTCTTCTACAATTTTTCTCACCAAAAATCTGAAAGTTCATCCTTTAAAACCCCCAATTTCGGTATTCCTCTTTGTGTGGCAATTTCTTTCACCATTGGAGGGTTCTTGGAGGAAGTCTTGATTTATTCTTCAAGGGGATAGTAGGAGCAATTATTGGTATCCATTTTGGTATACATTTCTTCCTTACTCTCATTTACCTTTGAATTTTAAACATGCTTTTGGTTGAGAAATTGTATGTTTATGAATTTTCATGTTGAAATTTTTTATTGGTGCATGCCTATATTGTATTCATTCATCATCTTAAGCATTATTAATTGTTGAGTTGTTGTTTGTGTTAGTTTGTTCCTTGTCATAGATTGCTTGCTTGTGGTTTGAACTTGGTGATTCTTGGTTTTGGAGATTGTTGTAGTGTGATTATTGTGAGTGATTGTTTTGGAATTGGACTGCAATTTGATATTAGTGACAATGGTTTTCGGTTCTAAGAAGAGAAAAAGTGGGAAGGAACTCCAAGGTTCATCCTCTTCCAACCCCCAACAAAATGAACCTACACCCCAAACCGCTCCACCACCTCTACCACCCCTCAAATTCCACAACAAAAACCACAAACCCATCTATGACAACCTCCTAAACAGAAAATTGAGACCAACCAAGCATTACCATCACTCCACCACAACCAAGCTTGGTATCGATGAGGATTGTTGGTTCTTGTTCAACAACCTCGGACTCGGTTCCTTTGTGTCAAGTGCCTATCGAACCTACAAAGAGCCTACCCTAGAGTTTCTTGCTTCCTTCGAAACTCATGCCGCAGGAGATAATGATCTCTCCATCTCCTTCCAACTCTTTAACAAAAAAGAAACCTTCACCCTCCGCCAGTTTAACCAACTGCTGGATTTAAACCCCGATGTCGATATGTTCTTCCCCGAACATGCGGGCCTCCATGCTTATGAGCCCCTTCACTGGTGGAAGGTCATTTCGAGAATGGACGCCTTCAACTCCAAGTACTCTTTAGCCAGTCAGATCATGCACCCAGCCATCAGACTTCTGCATCGAATCCTTGGGTACACGGTCTTTAATAAACAGGACTTGGGGAAGATTACAACCGAGGAAATCCGACTATTATGGCTAGCTACGCAGCCGGAAATTGGGCACAGAATGAACTTCGGGTTTCTATTCACCAAATGCATTGAGAGTGTCCTGTCGGGTACAAGGAAAGGTGAAATTCATTTTGGAGGGATGGTAACTCGGATAGCCGAGAAGCTGGGGCATTTGGCTAAGCTCGAATCTTGCACCCCCGTAGGGAAGAGTGATGGGAGTGATATCTGGCTCGACCTCGACCAACTAAAAACCATGAAGTTCATCGCAGATACCGAGGATCGAGGAAAGACTTGGAGCTTACTTGTCTCCCACGAGCACCACTGTTTCCTGCCCAAGCCGGAATTCACTTCTTTCACAAGGGAAGGAGTCAATTACCCATGGTGGGTAAAGAAGAACTCAGGCGTCCTTCCTAGCGCTAGGATGGTCACGGGGGAAGGGTCCGGCCAAAGCAATGAGGGCACAGAGGATGAGTTCCACCAACAACAACAACAACAAGGATCAAGGCAACAACAACAACATCATCAACCTGACTACCAACAACAAATGGAGGCAATGTGAGCCCAAATGGAAAGCATGCAACTCGGCATGCAAGGTATGTTTGCTTCCCACCAACACCTCTCTTACCAAACCAACGCCTTATATGATTTGAGTGTGCGTAGAGGGGATGTCACTCCCCCGGTCAACTACCCTTATGTGCCGGCCCAACAAGGGCCCGTGCTATCTTGGGGGGTGACAACCTACCTACGTACCCATATTGGCAAGGGACCTCGGACCCTACTGTGCCTAGGCGTGATTTCCCTGATGAGTCCGGTCATTATGATTATCGGGTTTCGGGTGGGAGTGATTACAGGGGTGATCCTAACTACCCCTATGTCGACCCCTCTCACCCCGACCCCCTTGTCCAACCCGAGCCATATGACCAGTTATCCGCGTCCCAGCTTGACCTCTTCAAAGGTCATTATGGGTGGCCACCTGGCTACTCCGGAGGTTGGGACCCCTATGGCCCCCCATCGGGTTTCTCCTACGACGATGGGAGCGCGGATAACGACGGTGCCGGCTCTAGTGGCCATTAGTTTCCCCCTTGTTCTTTTTGTTCCCTCCCTTTATCTTCCCCCCCCCCCCCTATTACTTATCCTCACGCTGCATCGAGGACGACGCTTTACTCTAGTGTGGGGGGGTGTCTGAGTCAAAGGAGAGTGTTAGGGAATGCTTGAGGCGAGTGTGGGGGAAGGCACCTAGGACTCAAGGGACTATTTAGGGGTTTTGGGTGTAGGTGTCGTTGGTAGCGTTTTTGTTGTCTGGTGTCTATGATGTCCATTTCTATGATGATGATGATACGATGACAATGTTTTGATGATAATGACTCTATAATGATGGGATGTTTGGGTAGTAGGTCATACCCAAAGAATTTAGTTCATGGATTTTTTTTTTCTCTCTCTCTAGTACTAACGTTCTTTTCTTTGTAGTGCTTGCCTTGTTTTTCTTTGTTTTCCTCTCTTTTGTAGCTTGGAAGAAATTGAAAGCGACATGTGGAGGCACGGTAAATCGCTTGGTTGCTTTATTTTTTTTCTTCAAGAGACATTGGTGAGATCTTTCCTTTACTTTTCTTTTCTTTTCTCGTGTCGTGTTTAGTTTAGGCTTTAGCTTAGGAAAGAGTTGAATGGTTTGAGGATGTTTGCATGTGGTTCCAAGGAACCTGGTATCATTGGTATTGAGACCTGTTTCGGGGTTTTCTGATGTCCTGCGGGAGAGCTACAATTCCGAGACTGGAACCGGACGCCTGTACCTGCAAAACAAACGGATGCTCCGGATGATTGGAGATCCGCCTCCGACGGTCAAGTTAGTACTTGATTAAGGAGTAATTAATGCGGAAATTAAAGTGATTTGGTCTCTCTAGGTGAGAGAGTTTAATCTGTGTAATCTGCGTTTTTTTTTGCGTCCTCCCCCTTAATGAGGATTAAGGGAGGTATTTATAACCTCGGGAAACGTGCCAATCTAGGTTTAGGTTAACATTGGGTTGATTGGGCTTCCCTCGGAAGTTGGGCCTAGGTGACCGGCTTCTCCATTAGGCATGGAGTATGCCACAGGTCATGAAATAATAAGTCCGGGGTGGACGAATAAGCGTGTGCCACGTGGTAAGCCCTGAGAGGTCCAACTGGGGGACACTTGGCAGGACCTGATTGGCCCACGTGGCGCATTCCGATTGGTGGGAGCAAAATCCCCTAATCATTTGCCCCTCACAAGTGGCACGTGACTGGTCGCGTGTTACCTGTGACAGGTATCGCCCTGTAACAGGCGACGGCCTGCTACAGGTGTCACTCGGCGAGAGGCCGAGAGATTCTCCCGCCAAAATTTTGAATTCTGGAAGTGACCCTTCGCCTTCTCACTTCGCCTATATAAAGGAGTGTTGACTTCAGTCATTTTCACACTTGAAAACTTTGTGAGAGAACATTCGGACCCCTGAACTTGCTCTGACATTTTGGACCCTTTCTGCCTACCGCCTGCTCTAACAAGCCGACTGCAAAGGATTTTCAGAACTTCATCAATCGTCACTCGTTCAGGTAACCGTCGGTTCTCTTACTCTTAATTTTCTCTTTACTTTATTCTTTTTTGAAATGGCACCACGGAAGCACACGACACGACCTTGGTTAGTGATCAGCCGGTCACCGGGGACGGCTGAATCTAGGACTAGGAGTGCCGCCTGCCCTTTTCTTGACCCATCTTTGCCCTTTATACAAAGTCCGACTGTATCTGTGTCTATGCAGAGCATGATGGCCAGAATAAAAAAGACTGTCAGGATCTCAAACTCAGACGGCTCCTCCCACAGGGTGCCGATTAGTGAAACATCTGACCAGGCGCCAGATGTGGAAGTGAAACAAAGCGGCTTGAAAGCCGGCAGTTCTGAGGGAGGAGTCAAAGTGACCCCTTCCCATTTTACAGTTGACAATTCTACATTCTCTCCTGCTCCTTTTAAAGGAGAGGAGGCGGGCCCCTCCAGGAGAGGGGAGAAGTCGTCCTCTTCGGACTCGTCAGAGGACGATTCCGAGTCTAGCTCTTCTGGTCATGCTTCTCTGGACACAGAAGAGAAAAACAGTCGCCTACAAGAGGCGAGGCTTTCTCACGCAGTTGAGAAGGGGGACGATTGAGCGGAGCCATCCGCCTCTCACCGAGAGCAAAATACCCCCTACTACTGCACGGTACCTCGGGCCGGATCACGGCCATGCAAGAGAAAGTGGAGAGCTTTATCGCAAACCACACAATGGGCCCCGGATTTTTAGTGTTAGTGCCGGATCCAGAAGACACAGTCGTCTGGCCGGCTGGTACCAGTTATGAAGGCGCCTGCTTTGGCTGCTACGAGGCGGCCATAAAGGCTGGGCTGCGCTTCCCACTACATCCGGTTGTTCAGCGGATCTTGGATGGGTATGAGTTGGGGTTATGGCAGTTAGCCCCGAACTCCTGGGTCAACGTACTCGGCTATGTGGCCGGGTGCGAACTGCACAGGGTGGAGCCGAACTTCTAGGCTTTCGCCCACATGAACTACCTCAGCCGGACCCCTAAGGCAGGGCGGTACCGGCTGGTATCAATTAACGAGCCACATGGGCTACCTCATGACGAGAGGTAAAGCAAACAAATGGAAGGACTGGCGGAGCACCTTCCTTATCATTGAGAGTTCAGACACAGAGCTGAACAAGCGCTTCAACAGGTGGAACAGGAATCCGCCCCTTCTTGCAGGCGGTCGCAGCATGCCGCCTGTTCCCCCCAAGGCTAAGAAAGAGATCCTAGATAAAGGACTCTTCAAAGTAGAGTCGAAGGTGAACTCTACTTCAGGGGTACGAGAG
Source organism: Chenopodium quinoa (assembly GCF_001683475.1). Classification (NCBI taxonomy): domain Eukaryota; kingdom Viridiplantae; phylum Streptophyta; class Magnoliopsida; order Caryophyllales; family Amaranthaceae; genus Chenopodium; species Chenopodium quinoa. The sequence goes on from NW_018744249.1 coordinate 713,934, forward strand.
CAAGTACCCCTGCACTGCGTCCCGAGCTTCAAATGGCTCTACGACGAGTACTTTTTGGCCGCCTGTGGCCTCAGCAGTCGTTGCTCAAGAGGAAGCCGGCCTGTCGAATACTCTGATGTTCCGTGCATTTCTTGTTATGACTTTTATTAACTTTGCTATTTGTTTTTGCAGCGGACGCCATGAGCAAAATTACCGCCTCCAAGACTGCGGCGGCCATGTTGCGGGCCTCCATCATGCAACAGTCTTCAACCGACTCCCCCAACAAGGGGGCACCCTTGGTGGGCTTCGAACCTTTCACCCTTTTTTTGGAGTTGTGTTTATGCATATACTGACTCTTTTCTTCTTTTTTAGACGGGCACTCCAAGAGCTTCTTCTTCCCAACAGCCGGACCCCAAGGCCCGGAGGACGACTGTTGCGAGCTCTCCTGGTTCTGCCAGGAAACATGCGGCGGCTGAGAAACAGCCGGCCACTTCTTCTAAAACTCCACCTGGGCCACCTAGAAGTATGAAATTGTCCTTGTAAATTTTAGACTTGCTCCCTCCTTTACTAGGTTTAATCCGTTTGTTTATGCTTGATGCAGCCGGCCCTCAGGAGCCTGACTTGGTCGAAGTGGCCAAGTCTATGATCAAGACCGTACCTCCAGCTGAAAGGGAGGCGGTCAGGGGTGTCGGCACCCTTGACCTAGACGGGATTGCAGGGGTCCTTGCTGAGGTATACTTAGCATATTTTTGAGTATTTGAATTCCAGGACGCCTGTTTTCTTTTTTGTTTGGAAACTGACGCCTGTTCCCCTTTTTACTTAGGCCCTGCTCCGAGTGAACGGCCTTCGCAAGCCGCTTGACCGGAAGAACAAAGAGGTAAAGGCTGCAAAAGCTTTTGATATTCTTTATTATCAGGCGCAGGCTACCGCCGCTATCCGGGCTCAGTTAGAGGCGGCCCAGAAGAGGAATAGCGAGCTGGAGGCGACCATCAACAACCTCAAGACCGAGCTGAGACCTCTTCGCCACAAGATGTCCTCATACGAAACCTTGGAGAAATCCTTGGCGAGCGTAAAGGAACGCCTGGTAACCCAGGAGAAGAGTCTTACTCTGGAGCTCTCGGAAAAGGCCGAGCAAGAAAAGAAAGAACTGGTCCGGGAGATGATGGAAGACTCTGCTCAAATCCAGCGCATGACTTGGGGCCGCCTCTTCCCCAATGCCGACTTTGCCTCCTGGGAAAAAACGTACCGCCAGTGTTCTGATAGATATAATCAAGAGATCCTGGCGGCTACTGAGGAAGAGGCGCTGGAGGAGGAGGAGCAGCCGGTGGTGGCGCTTGTGTCGTTTGGGGGTAATGCATCGAAGAAGGATGCAGCTGAAGCCGAGTCCAGCAAAAAGAGTGCTGACCAGGCGGCAGCTGCTAATATTGAAGATCTGCCCCCTTCATAAGCTTTATGTCTTCTTTCCCCGGCCTGCGTGCCGTTTGTTTGTATTTACCCGGCCAGGGGGCCGGGGCTCTGAATATTTTGCCGGTCTTTAATGACCGGCTTCCTTTTAATGAATATTTTTGTTTTGCTTCAAATTTGTTTAAGTATTGTATATTCTGATATCCAATTGTACACTATACCGACTGTTTTACATGGCCGATAGTTGCAGACAGGTACGGATAGTTAGTCACGCCGCCTATGCCCCTGGACGACTGGTTGTCTGTTTCCAGGCTAGACGATCAGTCGGCCATTTATTCAATCGGTATTCGAACCATTTTAAAGACTGGATCCCCTTTAGGCAGGCGGTCTTGTCATTTGTAAAATTAACCAAGTAGGAAAGTGGTTTTCTACTTGTCATGTTTTTAGGCTAGAGACTTTAGGCCGTCTAGGCCGACTGTTCCCCGCCATATTTAATCTAGTGTGAACAGGTGCTGTATGAACACCTTTTTAGATTCATACTAAATTTTTAAGGAGTAACCAAGTAAACATGATTGTTACCTAGTCGCCAAGTAACTGAGTAGGAGAGGTATCAAGCGGTGGGTACCGGTTGTTCCCCTTTATTCGCCAATGTTTGTTGGCTTTTAACTCATAGGTTGTTAACCTAGCAGGAGTAGTGGTTGAGAGCCCCTGTTTACTAAAAACAGGCGGACGACTCATACCTTTTAGGCTCCATACTAATTTTGAGAGAGTGACTATGAGTTAACTTTGGTGTTACTCAGTCGCCGTCACTCCTGCTTGAGTAGTAAAGGTACCAGGCGGCGGAGGCCGGCTGAACCTTTTGATTCGCCAATGTTTGTTGGCTATTAACTCAAGAGGTACCCCCTGCATTTATCCCAAGTAATACAGGCGGTCATCTGACTCAGATGTCAACTGCTACCACTGGTTTGGTTAGTGATAGAGTTATCCTTGTCTCAAAAACGGCTACGTGGTTGCCCTTGGGGACAGTCGTATAGGTGCCGTGTAATTAGTTTATAGAGCAATGTTCCACCCAAAAGGGATCTGCTCTCTGCGACGAATTTCATCCGGAGGGATGCCGCCGGACGCCTGCTATGATGTTGGGACAAGTCGTATTAGTTTAAAGATTGGATCAGTTGGCTTGGCGCCTGGACTGATCATTCGGCTTGTGGCCTTGGTTAGTTCTTGGTGAACGTAGGTGCTAAGTAAGAGGAGGGTAGCCGCCTGTTTAGGCACAGGGTCGGCCAGGCCCTGATCATTTTTAGCTAAGTATAAGGGGGGTGGTTGTGTGTTTGGAACCAGTCGGCCCTCTTCTATGGAGAGTAGCCGACTATATGTCCAGACGGCATGCCCCTATGGTGATAGAGTAAAATATTCAATGGAGAGTAGCCGACTGTAAAGGTACAGGCGGCATGCCCCTCTGAAGATAGAGTAAAATACTTAATGGAGAGTAGCCAACTGTAAAGGTACAGACGGCATGCCCCTCTGAAGATAGAGTAAAATACTCAATGGAGAGTAGGCGACTGTAAATGTATAGGCGGCCTGCCCCTCTTAAGTAAGAATAAAAATTAAACATGGAGAGTATCCGACTGTTTGTCAATAGGCATGCCCCTCTTAAGTAAAAATGAAAACTGAGTATGGAGAGTAGCCGACTGTTTGTTAGTAGGCGTGCCCCTCTTAGTACAAAATTGAATATTAAGTATACAAACTTTTATTAAGTAGCCCTTGACTATTTAATCATTCAAAAGAAATACTTCTTAAGATTATCTACATTCCAAGTTCGAGGCAACGGTTGGTCGTCTGGTGTTTCCAGACGGTAGGTACCGTCCCTGACCTCTTCACAGATTCGGTAGGGTCCTTCCCAGTTGGGAGTTAGTTTTCCAGACTCATTAGCCCTTCCAACTGCTTCCATTTTTCTAAGTACAAAGTCCCCCACTTTGAGTGGACGCTTGTGTACTTTTTTGTTGTATGATCTAGTCATTCTCAGGCGGTAAATTTCATGGCGCAAGACAGCATTGCCCCTCCTTTCAGGAAGTGAGTCTAATGACAGGCGCATGGCTTCCCAGTTTGCCTCTTCGTCATATAGCATTACTCGAAGAGTCGGCTCGTAGTGTTCTATTGGAAGAACAGCTTCCGCACCATAAGTTAGGAGGAATGGAGTTTCTCGAGTCGCCCCTTTTTCAGTCGTCCTAATGGCCCAGAGAACATGTGATAATTCATCCGCCTATACGCCGCCTGCTCGTTCAATCTCTTTCTTGAGACCGTCTGGAGATGATTTTATTAAAGGCTTCTACCTGGCCGTTTGCTTGTGGACGGTCGACAGATGCAAAGTAGTGTGCAATTCCTTGGTCCCCCAACCAGCTTTTGAGAACAGGCGTCTCAAATTGGGGACCATTATCAAAAACCATAGACATGGGAACCCCGAACCGAGTGATGACATTTTTCCAAATGAATGAAATTACATCCTTCGTCTTGATTCCCTTTACAGCCTCCGCCTCTACCCATTTAGTGAAGTAGTCGACGGCAACAAGTATGTACCTCCTTTCGCCTGTAGCAGGCGTATATGGACCCAGAATATCCATGCCCCACTTAGCAAACGGTAGTGGGCTTTGAATGGTAGTGAGGTCAGTAGCCAGACGGTGAATTAGCTTGCCAAACCTTTGGCACTTGTCACATTTTTTCACCATCTCCATTGCATCTGCTTCTAAAGTAGGCCAAAAGTAGCCCTGCCGCCTTGCCCGTTGAGCAAGCGTCCTACCGCCTATATGAGAAGCACAGTAACCAGAGTGAAGATCATCTAGTATCTCTCGTCCCTTTTCTGGAGTAACACACTTTAAGAAGGGTTGAAGGTACCCCCTTTTGTGAAGTTCTCCCTTTATTATTTCAAAACTGGTTGCTCGTTTTTTCAGTGATGCCGCCTGTTGATGATCATCCGGCAGGGTACCGTTTGTCAGATATGCCCTGATTGGATCCATCCAGGTTGAGCTTCTGTCTAGGATTCCAATAGGGTCTTCCTCGATGCTTCTCTTCTCCATTACTTCCCAAAAAACAGTTCGAGGAGTATTACAGGAGGCGGATGATGCTAATTTTGAGAGTGCATCCGCCTGGTTGTTTTCTGATCTCGGCACTTGGGTCAGATGGAAATCCTCAAGGGAGCCGACTGCTTGTCGGATCGCCTGTAAATACTTGATCATGGTCGGATGGGTTGCTTCGTATTCGACATTGTACTGACTCACTATCAATTGTGAATCGGAACAGGCGTCTATTTTTCTTGCCCCTGCCGCCTTGCACATGCGGATTCCGGCTAGTAAAGCTTCATATTTTGCCTCATTGTTTGAGGCCTGAAAACTGAAGCGTAGAGCATACTCGTACCTGTCGCCCTCTGGCGACTGACATATGACGCCTGCTCCACAACCATTTGAAGTAGAGCTTCCATCCACATATACCTTCCAGACTTGGTCTAGAACTTGAGAGTCAGGAGGACGAGTCATCTCAACAATAAAGTCAGCAAAGGCTTGCCCCTTCACTGCTTTTATAGGCTCGAAGGTAACTTCGAGGCTCTGTATTTCTATGGCCCATTTGATCATTCGGCCTGACGACTCCATGATGGTCAGTGGCCGCTTGATAGGTTGTTCTGTATACACGACGACTACATGTGCCAAAAAGTAGGACTTCAATTTTTTAACAGCCATGAAGAGTGCAAGACCAAATTTCTCCACTAAGGGATACCTCAACTCGGCATTTTTCAGTACGTGACTGACAAAGTAGACCGGGAGCTGACAGCCGTCTCTTTCAGCAAGGAGAACAGCGCTTAACGCATGATCAGAGATGGCCAGGTACATGTAGAGTACTTCTTTGGGCAAAGGGCTGACCAGCCTCAGCAAGGAATGCAAGTGAACTTTCAATTTCTGGAAGGCCGCCTCAGCATCCGGCCCCCATTCAAACCTTGCCTTTTTCTTAATTGCCTGGAAAAAGTATAGGCATTTGTCGCCTGATCGGCTTAGAAATCTTCCCAAGGCCGCCAGACAACCTGTTAACTTCTGAACCTCTCGGATGGTACGAGGCGACTGCATGTCGATGACCGCATGCACCTTCTCAGGGTTCGCCTTTATTCCTCTCTGATTGATAAGGAATCCGAGAAATTTCCCAGACTCAACTCCAAAGAAACATTTCCTGGGATTGAGCATGACATGGTGCCGCTTGAGTGTGGCGAAAGTTTCTCGAAGGTCCGACAGATGATCTTTCTGAAGTTTAGACTTGACAATCATATCATCAATATATGCCTCGACATTTCTCCCAATCTGATCAAAGAACACAGTGTTTATCATTCGCTGGAAAGTGGCCGGGGCATTCTTAAGACCAAACGGCATGACCGTGTAACAGTATAACCCCTGATCAGTGACGAAGGCCGTCTTCTCCTGATCTTTCTTCCATAAAGGAATTTGATGGAAACCAGAGTAGGCGTCCATAAAGCTCATCAATGCATGGTCGGCTGTTGAGTCGACCAGGTTATCAATTTTAGGCAGAGGGTAACTGTCTTTGGGGCACGCCTTGTTTAAGTCTGTGTAGTCTACACACATTCGCCATGTGCCATTCGGCTTTTTAACAAGCACCACATTTGCAACCCAGTCTGGGAAGTAACATTGCCGAATGAACCCTGCATCAAGTAATTTTTTAACTTCGGCGGCTGCCGCCTGACTTCTTTCTTCGCCATGGTTCCGCTTCTTCTATCGTACCGGCTTCTTTTTTCGGATCCACGGCCAGTTTATGTACCGCCAGATCAGGACTAATGCCTGGAATTTCATGGACTTCGAATGCAAAGATGTCCTTGTATTCTTTCAATAGTTTGTGCAAGTCGTCACCCAGGTCCCTTAGAGCAGTCGTCCCAACCTTGATTGTTCTGTCAGGACGTGAGTCATCTAAGATCAGGTCCGTATGCTCACCAGCTGGCTGAGGGCGGAATTCATCCGACCGCTCCTCTGCCAATGATTGCTATTTTCTGTCTTTTCTTGCGGCCCCTATCTGGGATGCCTTTCTCTTCTTGTCGCCTGCTTCTTAACAGGCGCACTCTCCTTGACATTGTCAAGGTCTATTTTTCCACCTCTCGACCCAGTGGCCATAACAGTGGGCTTGACATCCGAGAGATAGCACTCTCGGGCCATCCTCTGATCTCCCCTTAGGGACCCGACTGTTCCATTATCCCTCTCAAACTTGAGCAACATAAGAGATGGGATTATAACAGCCTTGGAATTATTCAGGGTTGGTCGTCCCAGAATCATGTTGTAGGCCGAGAGTTCTTCTACCACCAGGAACCGGACTACCATGTGTCGTCCTTCCCCTTTTTCGCCCAGGCGGATGGGTAAATCCACTCGTCCCACTGGGTGGACGACTCCTCCTCCAAACCCTACTAAAGGGTGGGATGCCGGATGTATGCAATCAGTCTTTAGTTTCGACAGACATTTGCTACTGATGAGATCTGAGGAGCTTCCGGTATCTATGAGGATTCGGCCAACTCTCTGGTTGGCCACTTTACATTCAATAACGATAGGGTCGTCATGCGACCCTCTTACCCCTCCTAGATCTTCTTCAGTGATGACAATCTCAGGAAATGAATATTTGGAGGGTCGTTCTTGGTGAACGGAATTTACATCTAACCGTCTGATATTGTCTTTGTTGCCCCTAATAGTGGGGATGCCTCCTGAGAAGCCGCCTGCAATGGTGTAGACGACTGCATCATCTGTATCGGAGCTGTCGGCCTGTTGATTCTTTTTGGCCGACTGCTTTTTCGAGGAAGTGTTCCCCGTAGATTTCTTGACATAAGTGTCAAGATCACCTTGCTCAGCCAGGCGGTCCAGATACCGCATGAGACTGATGCATTCATTGGTGTGATGACCAACATCTTCATGATAATCACAGAATTTTTCTTGGTTCCGGTTATTTGCAGAATCCTTCATGGGGACCGGCTTCTCAATTGAGATCCGTCCCTTGATTTCCTTTAGGATAAATTGGCTATCCTTGTTAAACGCATACTTTGGGGAGTATGGTTTGAATTCTATTTCTTCTTCTGGGCCGGCTGTTTAGAGGAATCAGCCGCCCAGACCTCTTTTCTCTTCTCGTCTTTGTTTGACGACTGTTTCTGTCGTCCTTCTCTTTTGTCGGACCTTTTCCCGTCTGACTGTTTTACCGTACTACAAAGATCAGTCGCCTGTATATAGGCTTCCGCTTCAATCAAGGCCTCTTGAAGAGTCGCCACCCTCTTTCGGACCAAATCAAATTTGAAGGTCGACCCGTCTTTGAGACCTCTGAAAAAGTCAGTATAGGCTACTTCATCCGGTAACCCTTGAATCTGTATTCTCATCAGGTTAAACCGCCTCATGTAAGAACGAAGCCCCTCCTTCTCGCCCTGCTGAATTGTTCCTAAATCAAGGGTCGTCTTCTTCGCAGGGATGTTCATGGCGAAGTTGGAGGTGAATAAGTAAGCAATCGTCTTGAAGCTATTTACACAACCAGTCGGCAGGTTGCCGAACCATTGTTGTGCGATTCCTTTGAGAGTCGCTGGGAAACACTTGCACCAAGTGGGATCATCCAACCCTTGAAGGTACATCAGGTTGGTGAATGTCATCAGATGGTCTTCTAGGTTAGTAGTGTCATCATAGGCGCCTACTAATACATTTTTCACTTTGGCCGGCTGAGCGGCTTCAGTAATTTCCTTGGAGAAGGCCGACGGCTGTTCGCCAAGTCTAAGCAACCGTAGCTGCCAGTCCATAGGTTGGACGTTTTTTGCTGCATGTCCACCAAACGGAGGTGGCTGTAAAAAATATTGTTGTTGTGGTACAAACGGTAAGTTTGGTACCGCCTGGTCGCTATGAAAGCCGGACTGACGGGAGGTGCCGCCTGACTGACCCTCATGATACGACTGAGTATGCCTCATCGAGGTATTTCGCAGATTGTCTTGGAAGTTTGAAGTAGAGGCCGACTCTGACAATCGGTCACTCTTCTTCTGCTCTAGCAGTAGCTGAGCGTCTGTGTATGTTTTCCTCGACCCGTCCGCCTGAATATGACGAACAGGTTTCCTATTTCCTGGAGTAGGAAAACGGTATTTTGTGAAATCAAGGGCAGGTGACTCCCACTTCCTAGATTTAGGATGAGGGGTCGCCTCTCGCCCTTGAACTGGCTTCCTCTTCCGTGAAGTGGAGGGTTTCTTAGCCGACTGCTCCTTGTCCAGAGCAGGCGGCTTCTTGTTGATCAACTCTTTAATTTCTCCCTTGAAGTCCCTCATGAAGGTCATGAGTTCGTTCCTTGTGATGGGAGCAGACCCATCAGTCGGCTGCTGCCGAACAGGCGGTGCGCCTGCTGGCTCGCTTCCAGTTTGAAGATGTTCCCGTTCCCTACTTTCGGTATGACGGGTACGTCGGGCCCTTAGGGTCCCGTCTGAAGCTGTGTGAGCTTCAACTTCAAATTCATTCTCAGTATCGCGGTCCGACTGAACTTGAGGGTCGTCTAGGGGACGCCTCTCTTCAAGAGTCGGTACAGACGTGGATGCCATCTCAGAAGTACTCTCCCCACAGACGGCGCCAAAATGTTTCAGGGTTTTCTGATGTCCTGCGGGAGAGTTACAATTCCGAGACTGGAACCGGACGCCTGTACCTGCAAAACAAACGGATGCTCCGGATGATTGGAGATCCGCCTCCGCAGTCAAGTTAGTACTTGATTAAGGAGTAATTAATGCGGAAATTAAAGTGATTGGGTCTCTCTAGGTGAGAGTGTTTAATGTGTGTAATCTGCGTTTTTTTTGCGTCCTCCCCCTTAATGAGGATTAAGGGAGGTATTTATAACCTCGGGAAATGTGCCAATCTAGGTTTAGGTTAACATTGGGCTGATTGGGCTTCCCTCGGAAGTTGGGCCTAGGTGACCGGCTTCTCCATTAGGCATGGAGTATGCCACATGTCATGACATAATAAGTCTAGGGTGGACGAATAAGCGTGTGCCACGTGGCAAGCCCTGAGAGGTCCAACTGGGGGACACTTGGCAGGACCTGATTGGCCCACGTGGCGCATTCCGATTGGTGGGAGCAAAATCCCCTAATCAAGACCGAACGATCACTTGTATGTCGATTGGGATTTATTTGAATCTTTAAGCCTCTCATATGAACCTTCTTGATTCTCTCTTTCCTTTGTTCTACTTCCTTTTGTGTGATAAGCATAATTAAGGCATGATGATATGAATGTGTTTTGGAACTTGCTTGCTACATTTGGATTCTATCTCCGTGATGATGCATCCTTGAATGTTTGTCCTTTTTCTTAACTATGTGATGAGGTGCACATTTCAAGATTGTTGTTGATTGAATTAGACGAGCCTTAGTTAAGGTAGCAAGGGTAAGAACTTGTGAGGGCGTTTGAACCCCTAGTTCGCGTGATGTGGTAAGATGGAGTTGCTCCCTGTAGTGGATTTGAAGCCTTCTAGTTGGTATTTGCTTACCTTTCTCATCCCTTGTGAGGTTCTCTTGTTCATGCCTTCATCAACTTGTTGAGCGGCGTATTAGGATCCTCGACTATGCATGTTTGAATCCTTGTGTTGACTATTAGCTCCCAAGATCGCGACCTTGGACTTTTGAGAGAGGAAAAGGGCACCATTTCTCATTTTTGTTTATTTTCTCTTTTATTTAGTTACAAATTTGATTTTTCTCTTTGCATCATCCCTCTTGCCAACCAATTTGAGCCTAATGTTTTCCCATTCTTGTCTCAACCTCATTACAAGCCTAGCGACCTATGTTTACTAACCCCTATTAGTTAATGAAGCAATGGCCTTGCGAGGCGAGTGTGAAAGAGCGTCATGAATGTGAACGTGAATCATTTATGGAATTGGTTTGTAATTCTAGAGTTGAATATGTAAAGAAGTTTGAAAAAAAAAAAACCTTTATTTGATGAAATGAGAAATTTATTTATCTTGTATATATACTTGAATAAAGGGTGGTGATGCGAATGAAATCAAAATGTTTGGATATTCGTTTGAGTTGTGGTTGTGTTTTGAGTTTTGACCTTGAGGATCCCCCTTTCTCTTGCTTCACTTAGGAATTACCGCCACTATTTCAAATTGAATATTCCGACCTCTACCTTAAGCCGTGTCAGTACAACCCTTGTGAAGCCCCTTTGACTTTAAGAGTGCATGGTCAACAACCGGTGGAGGGAGATGGTTCTCAACCCTATGGAAAGAACGTGCATAGTTGAGATGTCGGGATGATCTTTTACTTCCTCAAATTAAATCTTTTTCCGGTTCCTTCGTGGAATCATGAGAAGCCATCTAGGGGGACGATTTGAAGCTAGTGGGGAGAACGCGGACCGTTTTAGAGGGGATTAGGGCGAAAGATGACTCACTAGTTCTCTATGCTTAGTTGAGGCTCGACTCTTGCAATCTCTAACATCTTGAGGTGTGCATGCATCACGTAGTTGAGAATAGCTAATACTCTTTGACGTTTTTGTCATGGTTGAGTCCAGATAAAGCAATTGTTCTTTGGATCTCTTATGTTGTTTTTCCCAAAACCATGCCATATTATGTTTGTCTTTGTGGTGTTTGATTTTCTTTCTCTCTTTGTCTTGCTTGAGGACAAGCAAGAGGCAAGTGTGGGGGATTTTGATGTGTGGCATTTATGCCACCATTTTAACCCTTTTTTACTACCGATTTCCCCCGGATTTGTCACTTGCTTATGCCTATTTTAACCCCTTTTATCTTGATTTTAGTCACTTTAGCCCCCTCTCGTATTTTTCCTCCCCTTTTTGTCTTTTCTTCTAGTTTTTACCTCCTTTTTATGTGTTTTGACAGCTCCCAGCGCTTATGTGCGATTCACGAATCAATAGCTCGAGTGGAGATGCCAAAGGAGCTTGGCAAAGGAGTGGAGATTCCAGGATGGAGAGGGCGCGCTGTTCTGATGGGCCGCGGGTGCGGGCTTGTTAGCCGCGGGCGTGGACAGGAAAAGTCTGAAGCCAGCGGAAGAAAGTGGAGATGGCGAGCCGCGGGCGCGGAGCATATGTGCCGCGGGCGCGGCACTTAGGCCCGCAGGCGCGGCTTTCTGGGTTTTACGAGGCTATTTACCCAGCTTGGAGAGGGCGCGGCTGCCTGTTCGGAGAGCCCTCTCCCTTGCCCTTTTTCTTCCTTTTGGTAGAAGACTATAAATAGTCCCTTGCTTGATTTTCTTAGCATCCACTATTCCATTTGCCCCAAAAAAATCATTGGTAGAGAGAGAAGTTCATGGTTTCTAGAGAGAGAAAACACTAGTGTTCAAGATTCAATCTTTGTAACCAAATATTCAAGCTTTATTCTAGATTGTTGCTACTACTTTGATGATTTGGTAATCTTTAATCTTTATAATATCAATCTTTACTTTTGTTTCTCTAGTTTTTGATCTTCTTTGTTTTATTGCTCTTACTTGAGTTTATTTCCATAAATATTCAAGCTTTATTAGTTTCTTTGATTTTCCTTTCAAGTTAGAATCATGTTAGGTTGTGTTGGTATTGAATACATGCTTATGTTAGTGTTATGGCCATTCCCTTCCTTCTAGCTTAGGTTTTTAGCTAGGGAAGGGGGTGAAAATCATGTGTATTTGAATATCTATTGATTATTGATTGGGACTTATTCTTGAGTTGATGATTGGAGCTATAATATGCTTGGAGTTAGTGTGTGCACCTCTAATCCCAATAATCTAGCCCTTGATTGAATGCATGAGAATGATTTAATCTAGGTGTGAATGATTTCGTCGACTTGCTTAAGTAGTTGCATGAGAATGAACTATTTTAGGTAGAGTTTATACTCCTAGAATCGGTTTCCTTTCGGTTTTCACTAGTACTCTTTGTTCATGATTGAATCCCCCTTTCCCTAGTGCTTTTGTCATTGTTATCTCTATAATCTTGTCCATTTATTTGCTTTTAAAAGTGTTTAATCTATTTCCCTTATTTCTAGTTTATTCTAGGCTCAATAGTAGTTAGTTTGTCCATAGAATTCTTCAACACAAATTCAAATACCACCTTTTGTTATTAGCAATTTCTCCTCGATTTCGTATTAATTGTGTTAAACCCCCGTTTCCTTGGGAATCAACCCTACCTTACCGCTATCTAAAGCAAAATTTGATAGAGCTAGGATAGGAGTTATAAATTGTAATTTTGATCTAGGATAATAAACTAACGACCTATTGTCCACCAACCAGTTGGGATTCCATGGTGAGGGCACTCCCTTTGGTACTCCTTGTACCTCTCCTAAGCTTCATAGATAGTCTCACTACCCCTTTGCCGAAAACCTTGAATTAGAGCTCTTGCCTCGGCCGTTTTCTTTTGAGAGTAGAATCTCCCTAAGAAAGTCGTGGTGACCTCATCCCAAGTCCTCAAAGAATTGGGTCTCACCTCCTTTTCAAGCCATTCTAGAGCCCTTCCTATTAAGGAGAAAGGAAATAGTTTTAGTCTCACAAACTCTTGAGTGACCCCATTCACTTTGATCGTGTTGCAATATTTCTCAAACTCGTTCAAATGTGCAAGAGGGCTCTCGTGTTTTGCTCCACTAAATTGTCTCCTCTTAATCAAATTTATCATTATGGGCCTAATCTCGAAGTCATTGGCTGGGGTGTTTGGGGGAGCAATCCCACTTAAAGCTCTATAAGCTCCCAGAGTTCCCATCTCCTTCAAGGGTCTTGGAGGTGGTGGTGGGTTGTCACCCATTGGATTTCTTTGTGGTTCCGGGTTGGACTCTCTTCTTGGGGAAGTGGAGGACCGCGAACGAGATCTCCTTCTTCTTATAAAGGTTTGCTCAATCTCGGGATCGTATGGCACCAACTCACGATGTTGAGTCCTACGCATACGCACTCAACAAACACAATTAGTAGCAAGGCTACAAGCGTAGCCAAAAAGGAAAACAACTCTTTTTGTGTGTTTAGTTTTTGTGAATTAGACTCAAGCAATCAAATAGCAATCAACAACACCGTTCCCCGGCAACGGCGCCATTTTGACAAGCGCTAAATCGATCGCACAATCTAGGATAGGTCAAACATATTTATAACAAACACCTCACTCAAACAAGTATAATGGCAAGCAAGGGTTCGATCCACGGAGAACGGGAATCAATTGCTAAATAATCGTAACGCTCAAGCTAAATCGAAATCAAGGTATGAGTGGTGATTAACTAACAAACTACAACTAAAGGTTGAATTCAAGGGATTAAATCACTAGGGGAATGGGATTCACTCAACCAATAGCAATTAGGCGAATAGGGAGGAGAAAGGATTATGGGATAGCAAAGACCACATGCAAGACCAACTTCAAACGATATGAAAACAACTCAAATCACTAAACTTAGATCCCTCATTAACTTAGCAACAAAAGATACATAATCATATTGCAATAGGTAATGAAACATTCAATCCACACTTCCATGTCGAACCAAACATTTCATGCCATCAAGTTCAATAATCTAGGTTAATTACTCCTATCATGAAGAACTAACAAGCAATCCCATATAATCCATTTTAATCACAATCCATCGTCAAAATCACTCCCAAACTCACATAATCACCATTAGGTTGGGTTTCACCCAACCCCTAGCTAAGGAACTACTCACACATCATATTGAAAAGCACAAAATCAAAGTTTAGGGTTCTATCTTGCTCAACAAACTTGGAATAGTAACTTGCTACAAATAGAACTAACGTTCAACAACAATCATCAAAGAACTAAAAGGGATTCAAATAACAAGGTACAACAAAATAAATAAGAGAGAAAAGTTACTAAAATGAAGCTTCAAAAATGTTGAATAATTGCTTAAAATATGAGAATAATCCTTAAAGTTTGCTTCTACAAATGATTAGATTTTTTAGAGTTTCTAAAACTAAATCAACTAATTTAATGAACTAAGGTGCTAACTAAGAGAGTTTTTGCTGAAAACTATTCTACTGTTTTCCTTCCCTTTAAAAACGATCTCAAAAGGACCTTAAATATTCCGTACAAAATTGGCTGAGATCGGGAAAAGGTCCGACCGAACTCTGGTTAGGTTCGGTCGGACTCAGGGTAGGTTCGGTCGAACTCTGGGTAGGTTCGGTCGAACCTCCCTGATCCTTGTTTGGTCGAACTTTTGAGGTTTGACCTCTCCTGCAAAATTGCTGAAAACTGGTTTGACACTGCCTTCATTGCACCTTGGAGGTTCGGTCAAACTTTTCAAAAGTTTGACCTCACCTTGGTTCGACCGAACCTTTCAGAGGTTCGGCCACACCTCCTCTTGCACTTCCTTTTCTTGCTTCCTCTCCTTCCCTTTTGCTCCTCTTGCCTTTGTCCATGGCTTCCATACTTGGCCAAGGGGCCTCCCACCGTGCATAGGACTGTCATGGAACCTGCAAAAGTGGAGCAAAGTTCACGAGAGCATGGGGATGATAAAATAATGCATAAAGATTATCAAAATAAGCGCAAATAAGCATTACTTTTCATCAACACATAAAGAAGCCATAAGAGGATAAATGAGGTGGAAAAACCTAAGAAAAATAGGAGGAAAAAGACCTAAATACTACCCCTAAGAGTGACATAAATGTCACTCATCACGTACCTAACAAAAATAACCTCACTATTCCTCCTAACTATGTAGTCGGGCAAGTAAGGGTCAAATCCTAAGAGACTAAGGTTCACCTAAATTATCTAGACTCAAATAATCACTAAGCAAGAATCAAATTAATGGTGGAATAAGCTAGGAACTAATGTATGGGAAACTAGAATAAATCAAAAGAATATAATGAATCAATAAGCTAAAACATCCAAGATCAAGTATCACCACAATTACGATCGATGCAATTATATATCTACCCCTAACATACAATTCCAATTAACATGGGGAAAAGTAAACCCTAATCAATACCAAGGACCTCTCTCGAGTATCAATGACTTCCCTAACATACAATCAAGCCTATTCTCATGGAATCATGCAAATTAGAGACATTAAACACTTTACTTCACTTCCCAATTATCAATTCAACTACTCTCGTGATGAATTTCAAACCCTAAATTAATTTACTCAATTCCGTTAAAACCCAACTCTCGTTATGATTGAAACTATGGAACAATAACAATACTAATTATCACTAATCTAGTATTGGCATAATCACAATCAATTTAGCATACACAATTGCAATAGTTATTAGAGAATTTAAAGAATTAATTTATGCATCAATCATAATTGGGCTACCCTAGATCTTGGAATAAGAAAACTACTCACACATATTGAAAGAAGCAATAACAATAATAATCAAGGAAAACATAATTCAAAACAAAAATAATTGAAAGAGAAAGGAATAGAGATGAATACCAATGATGCTTCAATTGAAATTACTCAAATTGTTAATCAACAATACCCAAATCTAACCTAGGAATTAAATTTCTAAAAAGTATTAAACTAGGGTTCTAGAGAGAGAAATAAAACTTAAGGAAAATAATAATTGTTCTAATGATGATTACAAGGGGTATTTATACCCTTAACAAGATAAAATTGCGAAAATATTAAAATCGGATTCCGCAAGCCTTTGCCCAGTCCAACCGGGCGAGCACCGCCCGATCAGGCGGATGGTATACGGGTTTCTCCACTTGCATTTTACTTCTTCTCCCTTGCGCCCGGTCCCACCGGGCGGGTGGTTCCCGATCGGGCGCGCAACTATGCTTCTCCAAATCGATTGCTGCCTTCTTGTTTCAACGCTAGGCTTCTACTCCTCTGTGTCTGGTCCCACCGGGCGGACCATGCCCGATCGGGCACGTAGGGATTGGAGCTGCAGCAATTACTCCGTATTAAACTCATCTTTCATTGCCCTGTTAGACCGGGCAAGCTAGGGTCAACAGGGCATAGGGGAAACCTTCTTCTTCACACACCAACCTCTTCTATAATCATCCAAAACACGTCCGATTCATCCAAGAAACTCTGTATTCCTATTAAAACTTATAAAAACACACCGAACACACTAGAGAAGAGATTGTTAGCGAGAAATGGCTCTAAAGAGCCTAAAACCATGCAAGAATATGATGTAATATCGGGATAAATCTATGTATAAAACGTGTATATCAGACACCATATCGAGCAAGAAGCTTGTTGAATATGGTGCTTGAAGTGTGAGCCCCCATCACTAATAATTCCCTTTTGAACACTAAATATAGGGAAAATTACCTTCTTAAGGGGATTTATGACCACCTTTCAATCATTGGTAGGAGAAGTCACGACTTCTGCTTACTTGGAGACATAATCCACCACAACCAATATATACTTGCATCCACTAGAAGAGACAACCGGTCCCATGAAATCCACCGCCCACACATCGAAGACCTCAAGTTCAAGGATACGAGTTTGACGCATCCCATCTCTCTCTGAAATGTTCCTCGTTCTTTGACATCTATCACATGTATTGACAAAGGGCCATACGTCCTCGAATAAAGTGGGCCAAAAGAACAACATTGCAAGACCTTCGTTACGGTTTTCAGGGCACTCCTGCAGCCTCCACATGGTGAGAAGTGACACATAGTGAGAACACTTTTAACTTCATGGTTGGGAACACATTTTCTTAAGATGCCATTAACTCCCTTCTTCAATAATATGGGGTCATCCCGTGTGTACCTTTTTGCTTCATGCTTGAGCTTTCTTCTTTGTTGTGATCTGAAGTCGAGTGGAACTACACTACAAGCCAATTAAATAACAATATCGGCAAACCATGGGGCCAATTTCTCTTCAAGAACATACAAAATGTCATCTTTCAAGGCATCCTCAATAGTTAAGTCATCCACTTGCATTCGATCACATCCCAATCTTGAAAGATGGTCTGCCACCACATTCTCGGCCCTCTTTTTGTCTCTCATTTCAACATCAAAGTCTTGAAGATGTAAAACCCATCTCAATAATCGGGGTTTAGCCTCTTTCTTACTTATAAGATATTTGAGGACAGAGTGATTCGTGTACATAATTGTATTAGACCCTATGAGATAAGCTCTAAACTTCTAAAAATAGTGCACAACCGCTAAAAAATCCTTCTCGGTGGTGGTGTAGTTCCTTTGGGCATCATTGAGAGTCTTTGACAAATAATAGATCACGTGGAGCTTCCCTTCTTTCCTTTCCCCCAAGACGGTCCCGACGACTTCATCACTTGTATCGCACATCAATTCAAAAGGTAAAGACCAATCGGGACCTTGGACAATTGGGGTAGAGCACAAAGCTTCTTTCAATGTACAAAAAGCACTTAGACAAAATTCATCAAATACAAATTCCTTGTCTTGCTGAAGGAGGGTTGTGAGAGTTTTGGCAATTGAAGAGAAGTCTTTAATGAAACGCTGGTAGAACCCAACATGCCCCCAAAAAAGACCTCACTTCCTTCACATTTGTGGTTGGTGGAAGTTTCTCAATTACATCTACCTTAGCCTTATCAACCTCTATGTCTTTTGGGGGATTTTGTGGACTAAGACAATAGCACTTTCCACCATGAAGTGGCATTTTTTCCAATCAAGCACTAGGTTGTCTCTTTCACACCTCTCCAATCAAGACGCGATTCTTAAGTGGTTCCTCCCACAGAGAAATCATCATTGAACACTTCCATATCATCTTCAATCATGTCACTAAAAATAGACATCATGCAACGTTGAAAGGTGGCAGGGGCATTACATAGGCCAAATGGCATCCTACGGTATGAAAAGGTACCATAGGGACATGTAAATGTGGCCTTATTTTGGTCCCTTGGGTCTATTGGGATTTAAAAGAATCCCAAATAGTCGTCAAGGAAGCAATAGAAGGCATGCTTAGTAAGCCTCTCTAGAATTTGGTCAATGAAGGGTAGTGACATGTGCTTGCATTCAACTAAAAATTTGTTCATAGTCTTCCCTTGCATACCACATTAGTCTTCCACACTTTTAAAGCTTGAAGCAATAAACACCACATTTAAAGTCTTGGCTTCGTGTAAAAATTTGTTCCTAACGAAGCAAATAGCCCATACCATTGCACACATTAGCAAATCTAGCATTTTTTTATTAGTGAGTACAATCAACATGAAAAAAATTACGTGAAACTATATTATATTTTCAAATTACGTGAAACTATATTCTCACCCTCAGATTTAGAGGTAGATCTTAACAACCCACCTATAAATGAATCTCTAAAATAAGCATGGATCCAAAGATGCTTAATCTTGAACATGGTTCCAAACCATTTATGAACTTGCAGGCCAAATTCTTCCAAAACAACATTCCAACCTTGAACAAATTCATAGGGTTCAATCTCCTTGTCTCAAACAACTACACTAAGTTTCTTCAAAAAATCAGTTTCATTACACAATTGTGGACCAAATTTATCAGGAACTGTACACATAATGTGCCACATGCATAACATGTGGTTGGCTTCATTGCACAATTGTGTGCATGGTTTGAGAGTGTCGGTGGTTGACTCTAGGAATTTCCATGCTAAGGTAGCTGGTTTAAGAACTTTAGGGTCCATGAAGCCTTAGTTCATTGCAAGTGGTAAGATGGTGTTGCTTTTCACGATGAATTTGATACCTTTGAGTAGGTATTTGTCACACAAATCCTGTGTGAGGTATTCTTGTTCAAGCCTTCATCACCTTTGTTGAGTGGCGCATTGGATCCTTGCCTATGCATTTCTTTTTCTTTGATTTGTCTTCTAACTCCCGATATCGTGACCGAGCCACTTTAGGGGAGGAAAAAGGATCTTTTCATTTTCGTTTGTGTTCCTTTTATTTTGTTACTTTCTTGTTTTCTTTTGCATTCACCTTCTTGCTACCCCTTTAAGCTTATTTCCATTTTTATTTTTCACTAGCCACATTACAAGCCCTACCACCTTAACCCTTAGTTTTGTGAAGTTAATTTTGGTTGGATGCTTGTTTTGACAATCAAGTGGATTTATGATGGTTTAGTTCAAAGTGTATGGAAAGTTTGAGATTTGAGATTGAAGTTGTTAGCATATGCAAGAAAAAAAGGAAGGAATGATAAGAGGAGCAAGGAAAAAGGATATATGAGAAAAGTGAAAACACACACACACACACACACATATATATATATATATAAACAAAATAAAAAAAAAGAGAAAAATTGTTTAAAATGTTGAAAATTGACCAAATTATTTTAGTTGAGATTGTTTTCCTAGTTTAAGCATTTGGGACAATGCTTTGTTTAAGCTTGGGGAGCGTTCCTACGCTTTTGTGTTTAACTTTTGTGTGTTTGTTGATAAGCTTGGGGGAGATGGCATTTTTGTTTGATAATTGGTGATTTCTTAAGTTAGTTTTTGAGAGATGGCCACTCTTTTGCTTCACTTAGGAAATACCACCAAATTTTCAAATTTTTACCCTATTTATACCCTAAGCCATGACATTACAACCCAATAAAGTTATTTAGACCCTATAGGGTTGAGTCTAGAACCGGTGGAGGGAGATAGTTTTCAAGCCTATAGAGAGGGATGTGCATAGCTAAGATGCCGAGATAACCTTCTCATCTTTTGTATTTCTTTATTTTCTTCCTGTTCCTTCGAGGAATCATGAGAAGCTAACTCAAGGGTTGATTTGAAGCTAGTGGAGAGAACGCGGAAGTATAGTGGGGACAAGGGTGGATTGAGTCTCCTAGAGTTCTCTATGCTTAGCATGTTCTATGTTTCAATCAACCATTGACATCTTATAGCATACATACATGTATTGTTTAAGAAGTCTCTTTTTCATTGACATTTTCTTCCTCTACCATTGTCCAACTCAAGAGCTCTTTGTGTTTTGTTTTCTTGATTTTGATTGTTTTACCTTGATTTTGGTTGCTAGAGTTACGGGTTAAACTCTTTTGGAAACCCTTACGAGACCTCACTCGTCCTCATAGGAGACTTTGGGATTTTAAGGGCTTGTTAAAGCTAAAAAAAACCGTGATTCCTACGACAATGATGAGTAAAGTGTATATTCTTTCCCCCTTTTTCTTTTCATCTTTCCTATCTTCCCTCTTGTTCTTCTTTGCCTTGGTTGTTCTCGAGGACGAGCAAAAGCTTAGCTTGGGGGAATTTGATGAGTATCATTTTATGACACACGTAGGGTAGGTTTTCTTCTAGTTTTAATCTCTTTTTAGCCCCCTTTTAGCATGTTCTAGCTTTGTTTTACTCCTTAGTCTTGTTAATCCTTTTTACATGAATAAATGTCTTTCTTGTAAAGTTTTCTTTTGCTTTCTTTTATGTGGTGTTTCCTTCTTTATCTTCTTTCCTTGGTGTCTTTTCCAGGTACTTAAGGAGTTGTCTTTGGAAAGGAATCAAGAGAAAATATAAGAAGGAGCAAAAGCATTGTGGCGCGCCTCTGGAGAGAGCGCGCAACACCTGAGTTGGCCGTGTGCGCTCTGGAAGGCACCGCGAGTGCTCCGTGCTGGGAGCACTTTTGGGGCATTTTGAGGCAAGAACTAGGAGCGCCTGCACCGCGCCTTAGCCGCGGGCGCAACAAATTAAGAGAGGGCACGCAGCTTCGGAGAGGGCGCACACCTCTGATCAGCCATTGAAGCAGGGCAATTGGAGCGCCCGCTCCGCGCCCTAGCCGCGAGCTTGGCAAATTTGTGCGAGGGCACGACAATTTCCCAAACAGGGTGCGATGACTGTTAGCCCCTCCGTACCCACATTTCCACGGGTGCGCAATTCTATGGAGAGGGTGCGCACGATTTTATTTTGTTCTTTCTATATAAATACTCTTGTAATTGCTTTTGGAAAACCACTTAGAAAATATCATTAGCTTAATATTTAGATTTTCTTTTTCTTAACTTAGCTTTGTAGAAAGAGAAAGTGAGGTTTTCACCAAGTTTGAACTTGGATTTTGAAGAGGAAGATTGATCATCTTGCTTGTAGACATTCACCTTCAATCGATGAACATTCTCTTACTCTTTTCTCTTTACTTTTGTTAATTGATTTTGCTTTTTCTTCTTTAAATGCTTATTAATCATGCTTTTGCTTGTTAATTTGATGATTAACTTGTTGATTGCAATGATTAGTGAGTAGTTTTCTTTGCTAAGGGTGTGGGGATGATGTAGTTAAAGCTTGATCATGCTTTTGATATAGAATTTGATTTGATTATGATTAAAGTCTTTGCATGCTTGATGTTCTTTAATTTGCTTTCAAAGTGCACATTGTATGTGAATTGAGGGTGAATAGATGCTTGATGATGCGATAGCGGACCTTTCTAGATTCATTATTGTCGATTTATGCTTGATTGTACCTTCTAGTATATGGTTCTAATGCGATAGCATAAAGGCTATGTTAGGAGAAACCTTTTTACTCGGATAGGTGGTTGGATTGGACCTTATTTCGATATTCAAGTATGCTTAGTTAGTGATCAATTAGATTCTATGTCTATGTATGTTCAAGTGGATCCTACATCTATCCATTCCCCTTAGTGCTTGCCATTTAGATTTTACCTTGTACTTTCGTTGCTTTTAGTGTTTTCTTAGTCAATTCTCGTCTTGTCGAACTAGCTTGAACGTTGATAGCATTTGTAGTGTTTAACCATTCCCTACGGATCGACCATTTGCTTACCATATACTTGTGTGTTTGGTTAGCCTAGGTTTATAAATTTTACTTGAATTAGGGATTAGGAACGACCAAATTTTCCCTTGTTCAATAAACCCCCAAGTTACTAAATCATGAGCCTTCCTCAAATCTACTTTAATAGTATACCTAGGGGCCTTGTTCTTATCATTATATCCTTTTAACATATCCTTACAAACTAAAGTGTTGTCCAGAATAGATTTACCTGCAATAAAATCCCCTTGACAAGAGTCCACAATATGTGGCAGCACTTCCTTTAATCTCACACATATCATCTTGGAAATCACCTTATAGATGACATTACAGCAAGCTATAGGCCTAAATTGTGTAACTTTAGAAGCGTTATCAACTTTTGGAACTAAAGTTAAAGTTGTGGCATTAATTTGCTTAAGAATCTTCCCACTCTCAAAAAAATCAAGAACAACTTTGACAATGTCATCACCAATTAAGTCCCAGGAAGCTTTAAACAGCTTGCTAGAGAGGCCATCAGGTCCTGGAGCTTTATCATCCTCAATATTCCATAAAGCATGCTTAACATCAGCCACAATAAACTTCCTGCAAAGACTTTCTCCCTGTTCTAAGCTCAACATAGGCCCCTCATCACACTACCATGCACTTTACCTGTAGCAAAACCAATAGTGCCTAGCAAACTTTTATAGTAGTTCAGAAAAGCTTCATAGATTTTGTCAAGATTAGTAACCAAACTTTCATCATCTGCAACTATTGAGAAAACACTATTTTGAATTCTTCTCTTCCTAATAACAGCATGAAAGAAAGCAGAATTCGGGTCCCCTCCCTTGAGCTAGTGAGCTTTAGCTTTCTGTTTTAAGAATTGATAACTTGCTCTATGAGTATTAGCAAACAACATCCTAGCTTCACTCTGCTGGGTAATTAACAATTCATTCCCATGATACGCTTGTAAAGCACTTTGAGCATCTCTCGACTTGACTTCTACAGCAGCATCAGAAGTCTCAATACAAGAATAATCATTAAGTTTAAAGTTTTCAACTTCTTTTTCACCTTTCTCAACTTAAGCACCACTTTTTAAATATAAGTGCCCTGAGTCACAGTCTGCCAGGCTTCCTGTACCCCATTCTTGAACTCAGAAGCATCCACAAACATGTTAAAGAATCTAAAGGTATTCTTAGTCTTGAAATCATTGCTAAACATCTTAACAACATAAGGACAGTGATCCATTAAACTCTTAGGGAAAAAAGTAGCCTTCAAACTAGGATGATCATCATTCTAAGCCTCATTCACTAACACCCTGTCAAGCTTAGAATAAACCATATCCACCCCTTCCTGTTTATTATCCCAGGTGTAATACATGCCCCCTACCTTCCAATCCACCAGACCACTTTGCCTCAAACATAACTTAAAAGGCTCCACCTCTTGCAATGTAATAGGTGTTCCTATTCTTTCATCAATATTCAACACATTATTAAAATCACCCCCCCAACAATAAAAGGGCCATTCATTGTGATCCCTATGCTCCTAATTTGATCCCACACCTCTGCTCTTAGAGCAACCTCATTTAATCCATAAGCCCAAGTACAAAATAAAGTGTACCCAAAAGTTTTATGGATGATTTTCATATGAATCAACTGTATCTCCACCCTTATCACAGTAACTTCAAAGATCTAAGGTAGCTAAACCACCCAAATCCTACCACCATCATATTTTTCATAATTGGCCACAACTGACCAATCACTCCCTAATTTGGAAAACACCTTCCTAAAATTCTTAGCCTTTACTTTAGTTTCTAGGATTCCAAATAAACCTAACCCATGATTTCTCATAAACTAGGGAACATCACAAGCTCTACTAGGCATATTTAGTCCCTTAACATTCCAAAAACCCCAATTATCCATCAACATTTTAAGAGCATTCCCCCTCCTCCAAAATACTAAACCTATTACCAGTCCTTTCAGCACTTCTCACTCCAAGCACACTGGTATGCACTGTCTTTCCTTTGTCCATCATCCGACCCTTCATCACACCATTCTCATCCTTCTCGACATGAAGTTGTTCTGTATCATGTGCCTTTTCCATATTTTGTCCCTAACTAGGCTTCTAGACTAGCCTCCATTCCTTCCTAACTGCTTTCTTCTTCTGGTTCCTAGCCTTAACAACATGGTTAGGGCATTCAAAACTAAAGTTTCCAATACCACCACACTCCTTACACAATATAGGTTTCCATTCATATACAACCTACTGTACCATACATCTACCTACTTCATCCAGAAATTGAATGGTGTTAGGAAACTAACCATTAACACCCACATGAACCGTCAACCTAGCAGAATCAAGCCTCTCCTTAGCAGCAGTAGCTATATCAGTCTTGATAGGCTTTCCTATAAGAGATGCTAGCTTCATCTATGTAGATTGCCCCTAGAATTTCATATCTAGATCAGGCAATCTGATCCAAACAGGAACCTCAGTTATTGAATCTTCTGCCAAATTCAATCCTGGAAACCATTGCTTCATAATGACAAGTTTCCTATCAAACAGAATAGGTCCCATACCCATAGCCTTTTCATATCCTCAATTGTTTTGAATCTAACAAGAAATACCCCATTAGGCCTCATTGAAACTTTATCCACCCCTAATTTTCCCCAAAATCTTCGAACAAAACCATTCATAGCATTATAAGATGCATAGCAAACCAAAGAATATTTCCATAAATCAATCTCTGGTTGCACATCATCAGTAGTGATTTGCAATTTTCTAATCGCATTTCCTCCATTACCATTTCTTACACTAACCCATTTCCCCATTTACCCCCTAACAGGTTCAACCCTTCATCAACTATATTCTGAAACAAATCATCTCTCCAAGATGCCCTACTAGCACCATTAGTAGAAGTAGATTGAAAAATGGGATTACGCATAACAAGGGTTTGCAAAACAGAGCATCGTGGATTTAGGTTTGCACAATTTGGGGAAAAATTGTGTGCACCATTTCTAGAGCTCAAGGAAGCATCAACAATCATTAATGGAGTAGGATTAACAAAGTTATCCCCAGAAACATCATGGACAGAAGTTCGAGGAAGCTCAACATCAATAGAGTTTGCGGAGTTATGAATTACCTGAAGTCATTGACTGAGTTGCTCCTGATGTTGTACACGATCATCCTTAGTCACCTCCTCTACCTGGATCTCTTCCACCATTGAAGATTCCAACCAGCTTTCCACACCGAAACTTTTTCCAAAGCTACACTTTAATTTATTCCTTTCTCTTAGTGTAATTCCCAGTCATGGGTTTCGATTTTTTCTTCGATTTTTGCTTTTTCTTTGATTTTGAGTTAGAATTCTTGCTCCCCTTCGATTTCTTACCCTTAGACATAGCTCAATCCGAGGATTTGAAGGTTCGAAAATGGCGAGTTTCAAGGTTTTCTATCTCTAGGATTTTCTCTCTAGGACTAAAGAACCTTATGTTAATTGTGTTGTTTCTTCAATAATATGGGCAGTCACTTCCTTGGGGATGTACATATAGCCATTCAAAAGACATAGTTTTGTAGGAGTGGATCCAAAAAATTTATTCTGCTCTAGTGGAAAGAGAGGGAAAGCATGGCTTAGGAGTGGTTCAATTCATTGCCACCTTGTGGGCAATGTGGTTACACAGGAATAATATTAGAATGCATTCCAGCAAGTTAGAACCAAATGGCATTCTACAGCAATCTCATTTGCTAGTTCAAAGGTGGAGTTGTGCTATGGGCAATGCTACTGATAGCTGTACAAAACAGAGGGCCGCTTCACAACAATGTTGGGTATAGAGAAAAGGCAACCTAACTTCCCCAACAATCTTAAAGTGGTAGACGCTTCATGGCGAAAACAAGTTAACAAGAAGCAGCATACAGTGGCAGTTGGCTGGTATGGGATGATAGGAGATGACTTCCACAGCTCTGGAGTGAAGAGGCTGCTAGCGTCAACTGTCTTACAGGCGGAGTGTAAAGCAATGGAATCCGGGCTACGTGAAGCATTAGGGAAGCATGAGCAGGTAATGATCAAGACAGACAACCAACAAGTTATAAGATTAATGAAGTAAAGCAAGCACCAGCAAGCATTAGGCCAATCATCGAGGAAATATGCAATTCAGCCTTACAATTTTCCTTTTGTCTATGAATTAAATTACCTAGGAATCAAGTGGAACAAGCCCATAGTCTAGCAACGAAGGCAACAATAATACAAACTTGTTTGACATGCTGCCAAAAAAAAAATAAAAAAATAAAAGGAGAAGAAAGGAGAGAGGGAACCCAAAAAAATCAAAGCGAAAAAAAGAAGGGGTAGGGGTCATTAAAAATCACGTGCAAGTCATGTGCTCAGGTTAACGCCGAAAATATGAGTCACTTGGCATTTTACAACAAAAATTTTATTTTGGGTGGTCTTAGACAACAATTTTTATTTTGAGTGGTTTTAGACAAAAAAAATTGGATTAAAAAGGTGGTTTTAGACAAAATTTCCTAAAACTTTTAAATGTAGTGGTAGTAAAAAAACAATTTCGTTTTTCTTAGGTGGTAAAGGTCAAAATTTTTTTATTATGTTTGTAAAAAAATTAGGTCAAACTAATACATGAATAGTAAAAAAAGTCTAACGTCCTAGAAATTTTGGGACGAAAAGAGTAAAATATAATTGTATGTGTGAAATTGAAACAAATACAAAAAAATAGAGACAGTAGAATAACAATTCAATTTTACTAAAGGGATATTCTATGTATGATATAATCATCTCTTAATCATTAAACATCTCCATTGGTGAGACTCAACTTTGAATATTGAAATACAAAATCAGTTGTTTTTTTTACCTTCAATGGTGATACCCAATCCACTTCTCAATTTAGCAATTCATGTCAAGTCTAATTTCCCAATGGTGATACTCTCTAAAATATAATAATGTCACTTTCAATTTATGGGCCATCAAATTCATATTATAAGTTTTTCAAAATAAAAATAAAACTTAAATAAATTACAAATATATTATAATATTGATAAAGGGCTCACATTTTTTGTCAAATGAGACTCAAAGTTGAGTATCTAAACTTAACAATTTTCTTAGATACCAACTTATTGATATCCTTTGCAAAAAATACACTCTCTCTCCTAAAAAAAAACTCCTTCAAGTGTTGAAGATGGTCTAAGAATAGATATCCTTTTTAGTCAATTATTATTCTCAAAATTTAAACCTGTCCTGTTTGGCCATATGAAATACACGAATAAAAATAAATACTTCTAAATAATTTTGAACACTGCCAAGCAACTGGATGTTTGCTGGATCTACATCTGCACCCTGGTCACCTTATTTCTAAATATACTACATATTTTTCAAATTCATTCTCTCTCTCTCTAAACTAAACCCTTCTTCTTCTTCTTCCTCTTCTTCTTCTTATTATTATTATTTCCGATGCGATGTCATCATCGCGTCGTCCCCCTTACAACATCATCCCAATCCACGACCTCTTAGCCGACCACCCATCTCTCCGCTACCCCGAAGTTCGCGCCGCACAATCCGCTCTTCGAACCACCGGCGACCTGCGCAAACCACCTTACATCCAATGGGACCAACATTACGACCTCCTCGATTGGCTAGGCTTCTTCTTCGGGTTCCAGTCCGACAACATCCGCAACCAAAGAGAACACCTCGTGCTTCACTTGGCCAACGCTCAAATGCGCCTTCAACCTCCCCCCGACAACATCGACTGCCTCGACCATGCTGTTCTCCGCCGGTTCCGCCGTAAAATTTTGAAGAATTATACCCTTTGGTGCGGGTATCTTGGTCGGAGGTCTAGCATCTGGATCGTGGAGAATCGTCGGCGAGATGATGATTTACGGCGGGAATTGTTGTATGTTGCTTTGTATTTGCTTGTTTGGGGTGAGTCTGCTAATTTGAGATTTGTTCCTGAATGTTTGTGTTATATCTTTCATCATATGGCATTGGAATTGAACAAGATATTGGAGGATTATATTGATGAGAATACTGGCAGACCTTATATACCTCAAATTACTGGGGAGAATGCTTTTTTGGATCAAATTGTGAAACCCATTTATAATTCGATTAGAAAAGAGGTTGAGAGTAGTGGGAATGGGACGAACCCTCATAGTGCGTGGCGAAATTATGATGATATTAATGAGTATTTTTGGAGTAGGAGGTGTTTTGATAAGTTGAAGTGGCCAATTGATGAATCAAGTACTTTCTTTGTGGTTCAAGGGAGGAAGAGACATGTGGGTAAAACCGGGTTTGTCGAGCAACGATCGTTTTGGAATCTGTATCGTAGTTTCGATCGTTTGTGGGTGATGCTGGTGTTGTTCTTGCAAGCGTCGATTATTGTTGCTTGGGAGCAGGAGGTTAATGGGAGAGGGTACCCATGGTCTTCGTTGAGTCATAGGGAAGTTCAAGTAAAGTGTTTGACTGTGTTCTTGACATGGAGTGTGATGAGATTTGTACAGTCCCTTCTTGATATTGGAATGCAGTATCGATTGGTTTCGAGGGAGACTTTGACGGTTGGAGTTAGGATGTTATTGAAGTGTGTTACTTCTGCTGTGTGGGCGATTGTTTTCGGGACTTTTTATGCAAAGATATGGACGCAGAGGAACAATAATAGGGGATGGTCTGGTGCTGCTGAAAGGCAGATCATTAATTTTCTGCTGGCTGTTGCGGTTTTTGTACTTCCTGAGGTTTTGGCTTTGGTTTTGTTTATCATTCCCTGGGTTCGGAATTTTGTGGAGGAGACGAATTGGAAGATATTTTATATGATTACTTGGTGGTTTCAGACCAGGATATTTGTGGGTCGTGGACTGAGGGAAGGTCTTGCAGATAATATCAAATATACTCTGTTCTGGATTTTGGTGCTTGCTTCCAAGTTTGTGTTTAGTTATTTCCTACAGATCAGGCCTATGATTAAACCGACGCGTATCTTGGTGAATCTTAAGGATGTTGAATATGAGTGGTATGAATTCTTCCGTGGCAGTAACCGATTTGCAGTTGGGCTTTTGTGGCTTCCTGTTGTTTTGATTTACCTGATGGACTTGCAGATATGGTATTCTATCTACTCATCCTTTGTTGGTGCGGCAGTGGGATTGTTTTCTCACCTGGGTGAGATTCGAAACATGCAGCAATTAAGGTTGAGGTTTCAGTTCTTTGCTAGTGCAATTCAATTCAATCTCATGCCTGGGGAGCAGCTGTTAAATTCAAGTGGGATTAAAAACAAATTTAAGGATGCAATCCATCTGTTGAAGCTCAGGTATGGGTTTGGTCGCCCTTACAAAAAACTTGAGTCTAGTCAGGTGGAGGCAAATAAGTTTGCTTGGGTATGGAATGAAGTGATCAGTATTTTCAGAGAAGAGGACATCATAAGTGATAAAGAAGTTGAGTTGCTGGAGCTCCCTCAGAATACATGGAATGTTAGGGTCATCCGTTGGCCTTGTATACTTCTTTGCAATGAGCTGCTTCTGGCACTTGGTCAGGCAAAAGAGCTGGTTGATGCACCTGATAGGTGGCTTTGGCATAAGATATGCAAGAATGAGTACCGCCGGTGTGCTGTGATAGAAGCATACGATGCTATAAGGTATTTGCTGCTTGCAATTGTTAAAAAAGGTACTGAAGAACATTCTATCATTATGGTCTTGTTTCAAGAAATTGATCAGGCTATTGAGATTGAGAAATTCACCAAGACATATGATTTGAATGCTCTTCGAAAAATCCATGAGAAACTGAGTGTTCTTGTGAAGATGCTGATCCAACCTAAGAAGGTTGATCTCAGCAAGGTGGTGGATGCATTGCAGGCCCTTTATGAGACTGCCATACGGGACTTCTATCTAGATCAGAGACCTACCGAACGCCTGAGGGAGGACGGTTTGGCTCCTCGATCTGCTTCTGGAAAGAGCCTGCTTTTTGAGGATGCCATTGAGTTGCCTGGTGAGGATAATGAGTCCTTTTACAGGCAGCTCCGACGTTTGAACATCATTCTTACCTCCAAAGACTCTATGCACAATGTCCCAAATAATCTTGAGGCTAGACGGAGGATTGCCTTCTTCAGCAATTCCCTCTTCATGAATATGCCTCATGCCCCTCAGGTGGAAAAAATGCTGTCTTTTAGTGTTCTGACGCCTTACTACAGTGAAGAGGTCATGTACAGTAAGGAACAGCTGCAAAAGGAGAATGAAGATGGGATTTCTACCCTATTTTACTTGCAGACTATATATAAGGATGAGTGGGAGAATTTCATGGAGCGTATGCATCGAGAGGGTCTGACAGATGATAAAGAAGGTTGGGACTGTAAGCTTAGAGACCTTAGGCTTTGGGCGTCCTACAGAGGTCAGACCCTTTCTCGCACTGTTAGGGGGATGATGTATTATTATCGTGCCCTTAAGATGTTAGCTTTCCTGGATTCGGCATCTGAGATGGATATTAAGGAAGGGGCACTTGAACTTGCTACTGCGAGACAGAGCAGTGGTTTGGGTGGTTTTGGCTCTGCAAGGTTACCATCATCGAGAAGTGGGGGGAGTCTGAGTCGAGCCAGTAGTTCTATCAGTGAACTGTACAAAGGTCATGAGTATGGAACTGCTTTAATGAAATTTACCTACGTGATTGCATGCCAGATATATGGTACACAGAAGGCAGAGAAGAAGCCCCAGGCTGAGGAAATACTGCAATTATTAAAGCACAATGAAGCCCTTCGTGTTGCTTATGTTGACGAAGTTCCCACAGGAAGGGTTGGCAAAGATTACTACTCTGTTCTTGTAAAGTATGATCAGCAGTTAGAGCAGGAAGTGGAAATCTACCGAATCAAGTTGCCTGGTCCTATTAAGCTTGGAGAAGGCAAGCCAGAAAATCAGAACAGCTCCATTATTTTTACTCGTGGGGATGCTATTCAGACAATTGATATGAATCAAGATAATTATTTCGAGGAGACTCTCAAGATGCGGAATTTGTTGGAAGAATTCAGGCATAAGCATGGTATTCGCAAGCCAACAATTTTAGGTGTCCGTGAACACATATTCACTAGTGGTGTTTCTTCTATTGCTCGGTTCATGTCAGCCCAGGAAATGAGCTTTGTGACCTTGGGCCAACGTGTTCTTGCCAATCCTTTGAAAGTTAGAATGCATTATGGTCATCCTGATGTCTTTGATAGATTTTGGTTCTTGACTCGTGGAGGAGTTAGTAAAGCATCCAGAGTCATTAATATCAGTGAGGATATATTTGCTGGCTTCAATTGCACACTACGAGGTGGTAATGTCACTCACCATGAATACATTCAGGTAGGCAAGGGAAGGGATGTCGGCTTAAACCAGATATCAATGTTTGAGGCTAAAGTGGCCAGTGGAAATGGTGAGCAGGTTCTCAGCAGAGATGTATATCGTTTGGGTCATAGGTTGGACTTTTTCAGGATGCTGTCCTTCTTCTACACTACAGTTGGTTTCTTTTTCAATACAATGATGGTAGTTCTGACCGTTTATGCATTTTTGTGGGGCCGCCTATACTTGGCTCTGAGTGGGATTGAGGCTTCTATTGAGGCGGACTCTAGTAATAGCAATGCAGCACTTGGCACGATATTGAATCAGCAGTTCATCATCCAGATAGGTCTGTTTACGGCTCTTCCGATGATTGTTGAAAATTCTCTAGAACTTGGATTCCTCAATTCTATCTGGGACTTCATTACCATGCAGCTACAACTTTCATCTGTTTTCTTCACATTCTCAATGGGTACCCGTACCCACTACTTCGGCAGGACAATTTTACATGGAGGTGCCAAATATCGTGCTACTGGACGTGGCTTTGTTGTGCAGCACAAGAGTTTTGCTGAAAATTACCGACTGTATTCCCGCAGCCATTTTGTGAAAGCAATTGAACTGGGGCTGATACTCACAGTGTATGCTGGATTTAGCCCTGCAGCAAAAGGCACATTTGTGTACATTGCTCTGACCATCTCAAGTTGGTTCTTGGTGATATCATGGTTACTGGCTCCCTTTCTGTTCAATCCTTCAGGTTTTGACTGGTTAAAAACTGTGAATGACTTTAGTGATTTCATGAACTGGGTCTGGTATAGCGGTGGAGTTTTTGTGAAGTCTGAGCAGAGCTGGGAGGCTTGGTGGAATGAGGAGCAGGATCATCTGAGAACAACTGGCTTATGGGGGAAGCTTCTGGAGGTTATACTGGATCTCCGATTCTTCTTTTTCCAGTTTGGGATTGTATATCAGCTGGGTATTGCTGCTGGAAGTAAAAGTATCCTTGTTTATTTGCTGTCATGGATCTATGTCTTTGCTGCTATTGGAGTCTTTGTTCTAACATCATATGCTCGATATAAATATTCTGCTAAAGATCATATCTACTACCGTCTCATCCAGTTCCTGGTTATTGTCTTGATTATTCTTGTGATAGTGGTGTTGCTGAAGTTCACTAGTCTGGAAATTGTTGACCTGTTTACAAGTTTCTTGGCATTTATTCCAACTGGCTGGGGTATTATTTCTGTTGCCCTCGTGCTTCGAGGATTTATACGGAAAACTGTTCTTTGGAGGGTTATTATGGCCATGGCTCGTCTGTATGACATCATGTTTGGTGTGATTGTAATGACTCCTCTTGCATTTCTCTCTTGGATGCCTGGTTTCCAGTCAATGCAGACAAGAATCTTATTTAATGAAGCGTTCAGTAGAGGTCTACGGATATTCCAGATTCTAACGAATAAGAAGGCATAGAGATTCCTGACTTGAGAAAGGTATGATCAGATTTTTGATATAGATTGATTTTTGATCATTTCACTGCATTAGAAATATTAAATGCAGTTAAACACAACTATTGGTGATCTAACAAAAATAATTAGAACTAAAATGCATTGGATAAAACTGATTGAAATTTCCAGCAAATACAGTCCCCCAGAAAAAGAGGGTCAGACCTTGTTGAACATGAAGAATGAATATTGTAATGTACCAAAAGTCTTAGAGGCTAAAGAACTTACAGTTATTCTTACCCTGTCCATTGTCAGCTACATTTTTACACTTTGTTAACAAATTTGATAGTTGAGATTATTTTTATATATATGTGTGGTTGGGTAAGTATGTGTTAAATTCCTATGAACGTATATTTATTAATAAGATAAAGGAAAATTTGCTAATTACTAGCGCGTATTAATGTCATTTTGAAAATTACTACGCGTATTAAAAAACTTGTGACTTAATACCACAAAAGGTTTTAAAAATTTTATTTTACTACCAGGCTCCACTTTAAGCCAATTATGACGTCACTTTAGACCCTTAACTCACGTTTAACCTCTGGTTAAGCTTTTAAACGTCCTTAAAAAAAAGAGAAATAAAATCCCTCTAACCCATGGTTACCCCACTAACCCAACCCATTTTCTCTCTCTTCTACACTTTGACTTCAAACTCCATTGAAGAAGACTCTCTAAGACTTCATAATTGAAGCCTTCAACCCACACTTGCATTTCCAATCCATCGATTAACCTTGTCCCCTTAAACATCTTCTTGTCACATTTATAAAATAAAAATAAATAAAAACAAATCAAATCACATATCATGCTTATTTGAGAGTTTAATTCAAAAAAAAAAAATACAAAACCAATGTTAATCAACCAAAATCGCAATCCAAAAACCCTAAATTGTGCTAGGAATTGGGATTAATCAGATAGTAATAAGCAGAATGGTAGTGGGATAGAGCAGCAATTGGTTGTAATATTTAATCAGAGTAGTCAAATATTACAGTTAGGCCTTCTTTC
This sequence comes from Chenopodium quinoa, assembly GCF_001683475.1. Lineage (NCBI taxonomy): Eukaryota > Viridiplantae > Streptophyta > Magnoliopsida > Caryophyllales > Amaranthaceae > Chenopodium > Chenopodium quinoa. The sequence goes on from NW_018744249.1 coordinate 747,617, forward strand.
GAGTGGAAGGTGCTCTCCAAACGCTACTCAATTTCTGGATGCCCTTTACATCATCCAAGCATCCAATAAATACTGCTTACAGCAAGCTTCTACAAGGATCCACAACATCCCTCCTTGCTAACAGAATATTATTCCCTAAACAAAAAGACTAACAAACCCCTGTAACTCCCTAACAGAATTACAAAAGCTCAAACAGAATTATTGAAAGCAAGTAAAATATCTCAGGGCTGAAAGACGCACGCAACTTCCTTCACTTAATGGGCTGGCGCTTCTTCCTAGCATAAGTCACCAGAATTCGAGGCTTGGGCTGATTGGGCTGATTCCTTGCAAATTTCAAAATCCCTAAAATTCGGAAAACCGTAGAATTGAAAATTGTAAAAGATTAATTTTTGAAAAGGAAATTAAACTTTTACCTGGATCAATTAGAGGATAGATGGGAAGAATTAGTGTGAATTTAGAGCAGTAAACTTGGAGGGATTTTACAAATGGTGAAGAGGGAGAAAGAAAGGAAAGTGGGTTTAGTTATGTTAGTTACAGGGGGTAACAATGGGTTAAAGGGATTTTAATTTTCTATTTTTTTAGGACATTTAAAAGCTTAACTAGGGGTTAAACATGAGTTAAGGGTCAAAAGCGACGTCATAATTGGCTTAAAGTGGAGCCTCGTAGTAAAATAAAAATTTTAAAAATTTTTGCGGTAGTAAGTCACAAGTTTTTTAATTCACGATAGTAATTTTCAAAATGACATTAATACACGGTAGTAATTGACAAATTTTCCTCCGATAAGTGAAACTATGCATCTCTTTTCTTTTGTTAAATATTCTCAATCAATTTTGAAATCAAGATAATTCTTACTTTCCCAATCCCTAAATAATAGGTTACATATCAGTAATCATGTTCAAGGAACTGTGTTAATATGCTGCAACTATCTTCAACATTTGAAATTATACGTCTCTACTGAATCAATGTAGTCTTTCTTTTGAATTCATTATCATGGTTGGTATGGGCAAGTCAAAGTTTTGACTAGTATATTTTTGAAGTCATGCTCTAATCGTTAGGGTTTTCGCCCTATTAAAGTACTCGATTATCTTATTCCACCTTGATTGTCCTTTACTACAATGCATTCCACATTGCTGGTCTGTTTGATATTCACACTTTAGGATGTGTGCTATTTTATTTATGTAACCAATCATTTGTGTTGTATGTAAGAAATTAATTAAGAAAAACCAGCGTTGGGTGTTTTCGAATTTATGTAATTTTGGTTATGACTTTTTTAATACGTGCTTGGTGTCTGTAATTATGAAATTAGATGTATCTGATTGGAAGTATGTCACCTTAATGCGCTCTGATGAAGCAAAGGCCAATTATTTGGATAAATGTATTAAGTATTTTGATTTTGCCTGAGCTTCTGATTGAGCTCTCTTTTTTCTTTGTTGATGCAGGTTCTGCACAGGCGTTATCATTGAAAATTTCTTGAAGAGTTGATGGTGGGAGGTTATATTTCTCAGTTTTGTGTAGTGTGAGGTGTTCTGTTGTGCTGTAATTAGTCCAATTGTCCTTTTGTCTAGTAACTTTAAGGGTGGTATCTATCTTTAGTTTCAACTTTTTTACCTGCTTGCTCTTTGGTTCTCTTTGGTTCTGCTTGAGTAGGAGGATAGATTCTAGTTTTGCTTGCACATTGTATCTAGCCGTTTGTTAAATTCTTTCTCACCATTCTTTTGTTTAGAAGTACAGTCGTGAATTTAAGCACAACTTGGTCTTGTGTTCTTAGCTTTTATGGTCAGTTCATAGCTTAATTCTTGAAACATGCAATACTGCAGCAGCAGAATTCAGCAGATCGGCATTACATTCTCTTTTCTTTTCCAGTATATTTATCTTCTTGCTGTTGTACGTTGGGGCCTTGTCTGATAATTGTTGAAAGCCTTGGACGGATTGGGTACTTGTACAAATATTTAAGTTTTTTTTTATTTATTTTTTTAATTATTTTTAATGTACTCCCACCGTTTTCTTTTGGTAATACTCCGTACCCATTTATTTTTGACATTGTTTTTCCTAGGAGAATTGAGTGTATAAAAGAAAGATTGATGAAGTAAGAGGGTAAAATATGGCTGTGCTTATAGAAAAAAGAGGGAGAAATATAGTACTTACCCAAAACAAAATAAAGTAGAAATTGATGCCTCAAATATTATTATCTCAAAATTATGTTCATATGATTATATCTTTAAGAAATACGAAGTATATCTTTTGGATACAAAGTGAGGAGTATGACATTTGAATTTTGAAACTAGTTGATCAATGGGCTTCCTGTGCTCATAAAGTCATAATGACTAGTAAATTGAGATAACACATGAAAAGGAAAAGGTAGATTCATTGAAGGCAAATGCACTTTAATTGAGGTTAGATTTTTTGGACCTACACTGAACTTACTGGTGATCAAATGAGTACAGACCATAAGTGATCTACCAGATATAAATTCTTGATTTAGGCAAATTTTCATTATATTATTGAAACACGGGTTAAAGTTATAAAAAAAAAAATAAAGTTACCCTTTATATAATATGAAAGTTACCATTTTTATAACAAAATTTTACGATTAAAAAATATTTATAATTTATTAGATTAATCATATCTATATACTATTTTAAAACAGGAACATTTACTTGATAATCATATGAAACAAACATTTCCCATATTAGTATAATCGCATATGGTTTTGTTTCAAAACCTGAGATTAGTGCGGTGCGATGCACGGTAGTAATAATCTTTTTCCCATAATGAATTTTGATATAATAATATAAAAATGAGGCAAATCATGTGGAATAACCAAATACAATGCATATAAAAAAATAAAATAATAAGACAAAATTCATTAAAACTACAATTGAGAAAGAAAAAAATTTATTGTTGATTAGTTGAATTGAAAATATTTAATAGTATACATTATATTACATTAATAATGCATATTATTCCCAATAAAACTATACGGAGTACAATCAAAACATTAATCAAAGACTTATTTATAAATGCCTTTTAATAAACATCAAAACATTAATCAAACAACAAACTAAAATTTACAGTAAAACTATTGGCACAACATACATGTAAATATATAAATTACAAATTAAATAATGTATCATCTTTATATCCAATAAAATAATTTCAATAGAAATAAATACTACTTAGATCATTAAAGGCAATAACAATCAATAATTAGGCAACACTAACTTATATTATTAGTTGTACATTTTCTGTCTATGGATTGATGCTCTACATGATATCGTCACTCTTTGTTATTATATAAAAATGTGTTTGAAAGCTATCCAATAATTCTAGTTTGATCATTGTTTGTTTATTGCCTTAAAATTTTATTTGTCGATGATAGCTATTTATCCAATAAAAATAAATAAAAAAAAAAAAAGAAACACAAGAATATGTCACTTGTCACTATGTCCAACGCGTTTTTTTTAAAATGCAGCTTATTTATGAATGTCGAATGTGATAAAATTAATATCTCAATAAAGTGTTTTAGCAAAAGATAATAACTTTTTTGTATTTACTAAGATATTAACTTTTTTAAAATAATGTAACAACAAAAAATTGATTGATATTTTACATTTTCGAATTAGACATATAATATAGTTGTCGAACACAACATTTATTTTATGGTCATATCTAATACTCCATTAGTCTAATAAACAAAATAAAAAGAAATTTGGAAAAAAAAAAAGTTAAAGTGATGTTTTAAAGTAATTTCTTTAATATCAATTACTTCGATATGAATCAATTTTATTATTACTTTTTCCGTAAAACTCAATAATACTCGTTAGAAAGATAATTATGAGTTGGAAAACTATTTTAGGTAAATGTGCATGGAAAATTTTAGAACACAATAAAGAGAAATACATTTTATATAGAGATAATATATAAGTTTGGAATAATATTATTATAGTTTTATTACAAAAATATTCCAAAATAAATTTTTTTTGCTAAAAGGGGAGGGGGAGTTTTGGAGGGAAAAAAGAGCACCAGGATGTGACACATGTCACTCCCAGTGTCTGTTTTAGTATAAAGTTATTGATTACACATTAAAATACAATCAAACTTATATACTTAATGGGGTTAAAGTTACCATAAAAATTGTTAAAGCTACCCTTAAATTGACCATTTTACAATAAAATTAACGTAAGTCCGCCTTACACAAAACTTATTGTATAAGACATCTACGCAGAAGTATTGATGCATAGAGCCTATGTGCCAATGAAACAAATAGGATGTCAATTTTGTGAATAATGGGAACATGAGAAAAAACAGTGGTGGAAAATTTTATGGCAAAAAGTACCACTACATACATAGTGGTACATTATAATACACAAAAATGTACCACTGTACCACTAAGAGAGAAAAAAAATAATAATAATAACCCCAAATAGCCCTCTCCTCCTATGTGCATGTGAAACACATAGGCTCTATACGCCGCACTCGAAATCTACCGATTGATGGGAATATCAACTTTTAACGATAAAATTATTTAGGATATTGGGATCCTTTTTTCATTTTTTAATTACTAATTAAATTTGGTCTAGTGATAAGGTTTGCATCTCATAACCATGAGGTTGTGGGGAATCAAACCCTACTAGAGGCACTTTGGGGTGGGGATTCCCTTACCCTTCCCCCCCCCCTCCCCCCACTTCTAAAGTGCCTAACCCGCTAACTCGGAGTGGGAGAACCTGTGAGAGGTTCTGGCCCGGTATGGCCCTTCTCTTTACCAAAAAAACAAACTTATAAGTTAAATGGTTGGCATCACATTCTGTTCAAGTTTCAATGAAAAAGTGGATTTAAGTAGCAATAATAATGGTTGTTTAGTTTTTAAGCCTTAAGGTAGTTTGTAAAACCCCTATTAACATAGGTATTAATTGACAAATTTTCTTATTCGATTTGGGATTAGAACATATATATCATGTTTTTTTCTTTCGAATTTGGGCAGCTCTTGATATATCAAAAGAAGTTATTTCTTTGTTCTTACATTTTGAAATTTGTATTTTTTTTATACCTATACCAAAAAATTTATTGACAATGATTCAATAAATTATTTGGATCCTTTTTTTTATTGGAAAAATTAAAACTAATAATCCCACCTTTAGGTCATCTTCTCAAAATAATTCCACCTTTTGAAATTTTGGAACTAATCCCACCTTATTACCCCATTCTCTCAAAATGGGCCATTGACCGGATCTCTAACTTGGTAACTTGTAGAAGTAGGTTACTTGCCACATGACAATTTCTAATCGGCCTAACTTTATTTATTTTTAATAATAAAAAAAAAAATTTAGCCCCTTATCTTCCCTTTCCTGTTCCTATTAGGGGTGAGCATGGGATGGATACCCGCACCGTTATTACTAACGGTTCGGGTAACCGATAACCAATATTACTAAAAGTGATATCCATTAACCGAACCGATAGGTTTGGTTACTCGAAATTCGAGTACCCGGATTTTCGGATGGGTTATCGGGTACCCAATAAGATATCCAATAATGATAATTAAACTTAATAATGTAGTTATTATGATATCATTACACTAATTAACAACAATAACACATGATCTTAACCAAATTATTTATAATATTACTAATCATTGATATTATAAAGTGATTATGAAGTAAGGTAAGAGTTTAAATTTTGAAAAAATAGATTTAAGTAGGAAAAAAAACGACTTTTTCACCATATACCCTTGAGTTATTTTTTTTATTCACCATATACCCAACGTTTTTTTCAAATTTACCAAAAACACTTAAGTTTTAAAATATTATCACCAAATGCCCTTAATAACTAACGGCAGCTAACTTCGTTAGTCATTAAGGCTAATTATGCCACGTGGCAACCTGTGATTGATGTTCATTTAAATTAAATAAATTTAAAGATAATTATTTAATTAATTATCAAAAAATAAAAAAACCACCCACCTTAACCCAACCGCAGCCACCGCCACCACCCTATCCCCGTGAAACCCCCAACCGGCGTCGAATCTGCCAGAACTCCCGCTCCGGCGCCACCTTGACCTCGACACCCAACCGTCGGTACCCCAAAACTTCCCCTAAACCACCACACTATTTAATCGAACACCCACTCCTTTCTCCCTCGAAAAATGCACCCCTCCCCATCGCCGGTGTCCAATCATGCTTCCTCGCGCCGGCGAACCCCACGCCATCTCCCCCTGCCCCTCCCTCTGCCATCTCCACCCCCAGAACTACCACGCCAAAACCCCAAATTAAAAAACCCTAAAATCGAAATCTAGGGTTTCGATGTAATACCATATATTTTACGATTTGATAAAATATAAAATTAGAGTTTTTATATATACATATATATTATTTTGACAAAATTTATATTTTATTAAGGATTTTTAATCTCTTTTATGAGAGGGTATAAATACCCCCTCACCCTAATAATCTTCACTAAGAAGTGTTCAGCCGTAAGTTTGGATTTAACCCATAAATCTTATAACAAAACTTTATTTAACTTTATTTTTCTCATAGTGTTGTCATGCGTAATAAGCCTACATGTATGAACACATTTTTGGTTTGCTCGATCGTCAATCGCAACCATCGTTTATTATACTTGAAGTTATAGCATAGTTCGTTGTTTCATGGATCTTTGACCGTGTTTCAATGTCTGAGTATCGATCATAAGGTAATCACACGAATTTATTAATCTTGGAGTTGTATGTTTATAATTTATTGTCTCGTAATCACACAAACCTATTTGGAGATGTTTGTATTATTATAATATGTAATCACACCAATCTTAATCTTTGAAGTTGTTTAATTATAAATTATTGTTTGTATTGATTGTACAGGGTATCATTGTTTTATGATTTGTTATTTTTATGATAAATAACAAATCATAAAATTAGTATGTGATTGTTATGTCGTATCTTGTATTATATGATTTAAATGTCGTATCAATTGATTGTGTTATTTATACTAGGGTTTTTAATGTTGTGGCTCTAGGGAGTATTATTATTTGAGGTTTTAGGGTTACTAATATAATATTGGGTTGATAATTAATTATATTTGGGTATTAGTAGTATTGCCTTATAAGAGTTGAGATATTTTATGAATCGAATTGTTGTTATATCATTTGGGAACTTGTGCCATTATTGAGATATTGTTTATTAACCTGTGAATGGTTATTTGATCAAAGTGTGAGATCAAAAGGTTGAGAATATATTATTTTGTTCTTGGTTTGAGGCTCAGCGCTATATACCTTAATCCTTAAAATGTTGGTAAGGAGATGATAATGATGAGTTAAGTTATGAGGTACAATCTTTACTATTTTTTTTATAGTTCCCTACAGTGGAATTTGACCCATATTGGTCATGGTTTAATGTGTTTTCTGGTTATTGAGAGTATTCAAGTTTTTATACTTGTTGGTTTATTTATTCGAAATATTCATGTCCAAGGCTAGGTATAAAACAAAGAGCGTGGCACATTTATGGGATAAATGAGTTAATTGTGTAAAGTTCCGTATTATTATTCGAGGTTGAGTTTGAAAAAGGTTATTTCTAGAGTGCAATGTGTAATGTAGTTTTAAACTACATTGTTTAAGTGAGTTAATTATGTTAATTATTCTATTGTTCTTTGTATTTTGATCAATGGTGATTACTCAGCTTTTTGCTGACGTGTGTGTTGTTTGTTTGCTTTGCTACTTGTGTTTGCGGCCATGTCTTTTTTTTTTTATGGTGGCCCTGCAACGATCAATTTTGGAATTTGTCCTTAATGGTGAGCAGTCAAGATTGTAACAGGTTATTCAAGTGATCGTAGCTAAAGGAGCTCAAGTGTTTCGATTAGTATTTTATAACGAGTTTGTAAAGGTTTATTAATAGCTCACTTTGATTATTGAGTTGTAAATATTGGGATTTTGTAAGCCTTAACACTTGACAAGTTGTTGAGTGTGGCAGTGATACCTCCGATTCAGGTTTATGCTTCCACAATTTTATTTAAAGGTTGTTTGTTTTTCTTTAATTCTTGTTTATAATTAGTTAGTAAATCGGTGGTGTTACATTCGATTTTAGGGAAATCGATTTTGGGGTTTTAGGGTGTCGACGATGGTGGTTTAAGGGGGGAAAAGTGGGTGAAGATGGGGGAATTAGCTTCGTCGGCGCAGGGGATGGGGTTTACTTAGGCGCCGGGTAGAGGGGAGAGAGGTTTTTTTGAGTGGAGGGAGGGATTTTAGGGTTGCGAGGAAGGTGGTTCTAGGAAGGAGAAGGGGCGGCGACGGGATAAGGGGGGGAGGGTGGCCGCCAGCGCCGAAGAGCACGTTGGTCGCCGATATGGGGTAAGGGCTGGCTGTTGTGGGGTGGTGGTGCGGTGGAAAAGTGGCTGGGTTTAAGTTTTATATTTAATTTTATTTTTAACTTTTTTTATTAAATAAAATAATTATAATGGATGAACCAATTAGAATATGCCACGTGGCATAATTAGCCTTAATGACTAACGGAGTTAGCTACCGTTAGTCATTAAGGGCATTTGGTGATAATTTTTTGAAACTCAAGTGTTTTTGGCGAATTTGAAAAAAAAGTTGTGTATATGATGAATAAAAAAAATATCTCAGGAGTATATGGTGAAAAATCCGAAAAAAAAACAAAAAATTGCTTATCGGATCGAATTGGGTAACCGTTAATTTTAAAATGATACTCAATAACCATACCCGACAATAAATTATCGGAACCGATACCCCCGAATCGTTATGGTTATTGGATCAGGTATACTAATTTTCGAAACGGTTACAGATCGGGTTTTTGATTTTTCGGTAGTTTTGCTCAGCCCTTGTTCCTATCCCCTTTCCTCTTCTTGATCGCCCCTTCTAAACCAGCGCCACCACCGACCCTTGCTGGAGCATCCTTACTCACTTTATTTTGCCGGATCATAAGTGGAATTGGAAATGAAACTAACAAGCAAACTACTTTTGCCAACTCCATAATCACCAATTAACAAAACTTTGAATGATAAATCATAATTACTAGCTACTTCCACTATTATTAAAACTTGAGCCCATATTTTTTTCTCTACTCTTTTTTTTCTTCTTTCTTAAATGCAACTGATGTTTCTTTTATTGCAATAATAATTGAATACCGGTTTTCTTGCTTCGAGGTGAAGTAGAATATTTGCTGGATGCAGCGGGTTTCGGTTGGGATTTAGGTCCGGTGCAGCGGGGTTTTGGTTCGATGTGGTGGGTTTCGAGGTGAGGTCTGTCCGACGGGTTTCGGTCTGGTGGGTGGGGTTTCTGTCCGACGGGGTGGGGTCAGGTGAAAGGGAGTGTGCGATTAGGGTGTGGTTCGGTTCAGGTGAATGTGGGTGGTGGGGGTGAGGTCATCAAGGGTGGTACCCATGGTGGTGATGGAGCCATGGAGGGGTTGCCATGAAAAAAGGTGATAAAGTGGGAAGAGAGAAATTAAAAGAAAAAAAAAAATTACATGTTGAACCGATTGTAGGTAGAAAGGTTTATTGTGAGAAGATATGGGATAATAAGGTGGAATTATTTCCAAAATTTCAAAAGATGGAATTATTTTGAGAAGATAGTCAAAGGTGGAATTATTAGTTTTAATTTTTCATTTTTATTTTATCGTCTTTTCTTTTTATTTGTCGTCTTTTTTTTTGTTAAAATGTCTTTTATTTATTCAATTGTTAAAATGTTTTAGCAGGTCAATTATCACGATGTTAGCACATTGTTGTAATTGCTTGTTGAATAGCAATTTTTTTTTTTAGAAAAGTAAGAAAAATTATTAATCACCAAAACAATTATACCGAGGCATCTAAGCCCCTAGCCAAACTACTTTTCATCCAACCAATATATCTACCCCTAACAATACATGAGACTATGCTACTAAAGTACTAAGGGGCCGTTTGGTTTGGGGGTATTCATCAAAGGGAATGGGAATCAATAGGAATCATTCCCTTTGTTGTTGTTTGTTAGGTCATTTTTTCCATTCCCTTTACCCTCTCCATTCCCCCAAATCCCTCCAAGTTGATTCCCCACCCCCCTAGGTATTTCCATTTCATTCCTTAGCTACCACCACACCACCATACCACCACCCTCCCCACCACCGGAACAGCTAGCCACCCACCGAAACCCCTCCCCTCACCCTCGGAACAACCAGGCACCCCGAGCGAAAACCTCCCCACCAGCAGAACAACTAGCCACCACTGTACTACACCAGCTGAAACCACCACCACTCTCACCGAAAACCGCTGAAACCACCACTACATCCACCGAAAAACCACCAAAACTACTACAACTCCCACTGAAACCACCACCATTCCCACCGAAAACCGCCAAAACCACCACTACACACACCGAAAATCATCGAAACCACCACAACTCCCTCCAAAACCAGCGAAAACTACCACTCCCCCCTATCTCTCTCTCTTTCTCTTAAAATTCAATTCTGGAATTTTCTCCCAAAATTCACCAAGAACCCTAGTTTGTTTTCCTTATTTGAGCATTTGAATTCTAGATCTAAGACCTAAATTGTCGTCTTTTTGAAAATGAACAACATATTTATGGATCCAAGTAATGAATCTCCTTAATCAATCAATTTTTTTTCCGTATTGGAGCCCTCGTATTTTTGGGTGAGCATGATGGGATGCTTAAGAAGTGGTGGTTTTGGAAAGTTTTGATGGGAGTGGTGGTGATTTCAGGAAGTTTCGTGAGAGTGATGGAGGATTTGACTGTTATTAGTGGAGTGGTGGTCGTCTCGGGAAGTTTCAGTGGGAGTGATGGGTATTTTACAGGGGGGGAGAGCTGTGCGGGCACGGGGAACGGCGCCGAGGGGCGGGGGAGGTGCGACGAAGGGTGGCAAGTGGTGGGGTAGGTGCGTCGAGTGTTGGGGTGGCCGCGTGGTGGCTGGAAATGGTGGGAAGTGAAGCAATTAGGTAGTTATGTGGTGGTGGTGTGGTGGTTGGATTGGTGGCAGTGTTTCCCTTTGTTTTTAAAACAAACAACATAGAAAATTTAAGGTAATTTCATGTCATTCTTTTCCATTCCCTTTATTCATTCCATTCCGTTTACTCAGTATAAACCAAACAACCCTTAATTCTATAGCACACATCTATATTCACAACAATTGCATGACGTTGCATCTTAGCTTCCCATATAGCCTCATTCCTTTGCTGCCAAATACTATATACAAAGGCTAAGCATATACGAGTACATTGCAGAACACATTTCTGAAATCTGTTCTTTACACTCCAACCCCACCTATTGCACTCCTCTAGATTTCTAAACTATAACAGGGCTTGTAACCGACTATACTCACAATTCAAAAAACAAATGCTCAATAGTCTCAAAAGAACTATCATATAAAGGACAATTATCATCTTCAATACAGCCATACTCCTTCAATTTCCTTCTTATTCTAAGTCTTCCCCACATAGCCATCCAATAGTGAGTATTTGTTTGGCTATTTTGATGTTTTGTTTAGTAATTTATTTGTCCCTTAGCCAGTTCTAATTAATTTTCCAGATAGAGAAAGGGAGGGGTTTAATCTTCAATTCCATGTGAGTAATTGTGAATATTTTCAAGCTCGCTTGTTAGTGCCATTGGAGGCATAGGCCAAAAGATGATTACTTGGTTTCCGTCCCATGATTGTCCCCGCATAGTCATCTCCAAGACTTTCACTTGCAAATTTATAAGATTTTGTTTTCGCTAGTTACCTTGTGAGGCTCCCCATCTTTAATATTTAGGATAAGAAAAATCCTCCATTTTCTTGCACTCTCTGTTGATAAAGGGGACCTGCATTTTTTTGAAATAAATGAAGGAAATTCAAGGTAGTTTGATCCGCGCGCCCGACTGGGCAAGCACCGCCCGACCGAGTGCGAGAGCAATCGTGAAATCTGGAGTTCCGTCGCCTGACCGGGCGCAAGAGGACGTTGGACTCCAACGGTTTCCTTGGATTCTTCTTTTGGTTTGATTTCTTGTAACCCCTCACTTAAGAGGTTTTTATGGTGATTAACTCACCATGTTTTTCTGATTTTATTGACTCTATGATCTTCCATCTTCCTCCATCCTTCAATATAAATTGAAGGATGATTTAATCTAAAATGTGACTTGAAACACACTTGAAAAAACACAAGCTAAAAACATTCTCTCTTTGGGCATAAGTTTTCATAGACTCCACCTCTCACCCTAAAGTGCCTTAGTGTGAGAGTGGTGTGTAACCTTAGGGAACGATTCAACGATTACAATTGTGCACCCCAGTTGCGCCGTAATTCGTTTTCAAAGGCAGTGATTCTTCACGCCACACCGAATTTCCTCTTTGCTTTTGTTCTTGTTTACTTCTTGTTGTAGCCTTGAAATACACCTTATTTTACAACAATTTTGAAAACGAATTATGTATTTTCATTGGCTACTTATTGGGTATTGATCGAAAGATTGGATGATGTGAAGAAAAACATTTTTGAAGGGGAAAATGTTGCTCACGATTTTCTGGGAGCAGTCCCAAATATGGCCCCCGATCAAAGGTCATTTGTTATCGGATTTAGCTGAATTTTGGGAGCTTGTTCAGAACGTATGAGGCTTCATTTTCAAAGGTTGGATCGTTGATATCTGCTCACGTTTTGGTCTAATGACGATATCTTTGAGCTTCAGTTTTTTGGAGAGGATATTTGGGCGTACTACGGAGAATGCTCATTTTCGACACTTGAATTGATTCAAGGGAGGTCCTTTCTAAACTAATTTTAATTTAATTATGCTTAGCATGTGATTTTAATTCTAATAATCTTTTGACAAATATATGAGTTATAATTTTTTGGCATTATAATGTTGGATGATTATTTTGTCCGTAACGTATTATTTGTTATATGATTATTAGTTTATAGGCTAAAGTATAATCCATGTTACATATGTATTGTTTAGGGTAAAAATACCCTGTCCACGTGGCCTAATCATGTGCTGACACGTGTCATCATCAAAGAGGTTTTGAGAGAACTAACCCTCTAGTGACACGTGGCTCTCTAACCTATGAAAGGAGAACTGATCTCCTCTCACTATAAAGAAAGGAAAATCCTCATTTATTGCACATTCATATAAACACACAAAAAACTCGAGCAATATTAATTGCAGAATTCTCTTGGAATCCGAGAGAAAAACCTTTACATTACGCACTCTTATACATCTGGACACATTCTAACTTGATTGTCGGAGGCGGAACTCCACCCAACTGGAGTTTCCGTGGTTTTTTAGGTACAGACGGTTGACGCGCATTCTTGGAATTGTAACTCTCCCGAGGGACTCCAAAACCCCAAAACATTTGGCTTCTTCTATGGGGAGATTACTTCTGAGATGGAATCAGAGTCTGTACCGCCTGCTGAAGGTGACTGGCCTACGGCCGAAGCCGAGGTCCACACGAACCAAGATAGTGGTGACGACTTCGAAGTTGACACCTATGTGGCCCCAGACGGGTCATTCAGAACAAGACGCACCCGTTCCAAGGATACAAAGGAACGGGGCGAAGATAAAGCTAGTCCAAGAAACCCAACCGTCCAGCCGACGGGTCATTCAGAACAAGACGCACCCGTTCCAAGGATACAAAGGAACGGGGCGAAGATAAAGTTAGTCCAAGAAACCCAACCGTCCATCCGGCTCGGCGACCCTTGGCGGCGGAGGGTGCTGCCCCCGTAACTAGAGATGAACTCATGAAATTCATGATGAGTTTTAAAGGGGAGATCAAGGACCTGATAAACAAGTCAATTGGCACCAACAAGGGTCAGTCGGCCAAGAAGCCTTCTCCCTCCGGGAAGAAACATGTGAAAGATCGTGTGCCTACTTCTCACCCTAAACCAAAGGGGGCGGATGGGCCCATGATCGACCTGTCAAAACTTCGTTTTCTTGAATCAGGGAAAAGGAAGGTCATCCGGCAAGTTCAGCGGGATGGATAAAAAAGGACTTATTCAGATGCTTGGATGTTAATCCAGCATAAGAGAAGTCAGCAATTGTCTGAGTTGGCCTCAACGTCGACTTACCCAGACAGTTTCCAGAATACTTCAATGAAGTATTTGGAAACAACCCGAGAGAGTCAGTCCACGGGATGTTCGCATGTACTGGCCCTCAGATTATCCAGCCGGCTTTGTATGTGCCCCAACAGCCATACATGTTGTATGGATCACCATACATGTAGCCGACCCTCTTGGGGGTCAGGCGGCACAAAATGTCCAGCCCATGGACTGGCAGCTCCGGCTGCTAAACCTTGGGGAACAGCCGTTGGCGTTCTCTAGGGAGATAACCGAGGCGGCTCAGCCTGCCAAGGTTAAGAACGTGTTGGTTGGTACCTATGAAGGTACCACCAACCCAAAAGACCACCTAATGGCTTACACAAACCTCATGTACTTACAGGGGTTGGATGACGCCGCCTGGTGTCGATGCTTCCCGGCTACGCTGAAGGGCATAGCTCAACGATGGTTTGGCAATCTGCCAGCCGGGTTCATCAACAACTTCAAGACGCTTGCATACCTGTTCGCGTCCAACTTCTCTATGAACATCCCTGCCAAAAAGACAAGTCTCGACTTGGGGGCTATTCAGCAGGGAGATAGAGAAGGACTAAGGTCCTATGTCAGGCGGTTCAATCTGATAAGAATTCAGATTCAAGGGCTTTCTGACGAAGTTGCCTACACAGACTTCTTCAAGGGTCTGAAGGATGGGTCGACCTTTAAGTTCAACCTGGTCAGAAAAAGGGTTGCTACCCTCCAAGAAGCATTGATGGAAGCCGAAGCCTATATACAAGCGACGAAGCTCTGTTCCATCAAGTAGCCGTCGGACCCTAAAAAGTCCAAAAAAAAGGAGAACCGGTCTGCTCAGCCGACTAAAAAAGAAGAGAGCAAGAAAAGAAAAGAAGTCTGGGTGGCGGACCATTCTGGTCAACCGTCCCAGAAGAAAAAGAGAGAGTTAAAGTCATACGTACCCAAGTACGAGTTCAACAAGGACTGCTCCTCTATCCTCATGGAGATCAAAGACCGGTTGACCATTGAAAAATTAGCTGCAATGAAAAGTCCCATCAAAAGCCAGGACAAGAGCAAGCATTGTCATTTCCATGAGGATAAAGGTCATGACACCAATGGCCGCTATAGCCTCAGGTGGTTACTGGATCGTCTGGCTAGTAAGGGGGCTTTGAAATCCTATATGCTGAAGTCCAAGGGTAACCCCAAAAGAAACAGTGGACAGCCGTCCAAGAAGCCTGACAACCTTGCTATAAGCTCTGACACTAATGAAGAGCAAATCTTTACTATGGCAGGCGGCTTTTCCGGAGGGGGTCCTACCATCCGGGGTACCAAGGAAAACATTATAAAGTTGGAGGTCAACTCAGTGGATGAGGGTCAGGCGTCGAAAGACACCTTCCCTAAGGTCATCATCTTTGAGAAGGACCGGGGCAAGGTTAGGCGGCCTCATGATGACCCTATAGTCATCGAATGCAAGGTTGCCAACCAACGAGTGGGCCAGATCCTTATTGATACCGAGAGCTCGTCTGACCTTATCAGATATCGGTGCTTGGCGAAGCTCAAGTACAAACCTAGCAGCATGCACAAAGTCTCTCACCCCTTAGTTGGCTTTGGGGGAAGGGTAGTGTATCTGGTGGGGAGGATCGACCTACCCATCCAGCTAAGAGAAAAGGGGGAGGGACGACACATGGTCGTCAAGTTCTTGGTGGTCGAGGAATTGACCGCCTATAATATAATTTTGGGTCGTCCAACCCTCAACGATTCCAAGGCAATCATCATCCCATCCCTCATGCTGATCAAATTTGAGAGGGATGATGGTCAATGGGTTCCCTGAATGGGGATTAGAAGACGGCAAGGGAGTGCTATCTCTCAGACGTCAAGCCTACTGTGGCCGCAGCCGGCCAAGGCGAGGAACCTGTTGACCTTGATGACTTCAAGGAAGCCGCGCCTGCTCCCAAAGCAGCCGGCAAAAAGAGAAAGGCGGACCACTTGGTGGCCGTAAAAAAAAGAGAAGAAATAGCAATCATTGATAGGGGAACGGCCAGATGATCTCCGTCCCCAGCGGGCTGGTGAAAATATTGACATTGTTCTTGACGATAGCCGTCCGGAACGAACCGTTAAAGTGGGAACGGTTTCTTTTGCCAAGTTGGGCGCAAATTTGCACCAACTGTTGAAAGAATTCAAAGACATTTTTGCCTTTGAAGTGGAAGAGATGTCAGGCGTCAGCCCGGATCTTGCTGTCAACAAACTCGCCGTGGATCCAAAAAAGAAGCCGGTTTGGCAAAAGAAGAGAGATCACGACAAGGAAAGATCTCAAGCGGCAGCCGTCGAGGTCAAGAAGCTGATGGATGTCGGGTTCATTCGGCAATGCTACTTCCCGGATTGGGTAGCATCCTTGTTAAAAAGTCGAATGGTACTTGGTGGATGTGTGTTGATTAAACAGATCATAACAAGGCATGTTCGAAGGATAGCTATCCACTTCCAAAGATCGACAGTTTGGTCAACTCAACAGCCGGTCATGCCTTGATGAGCTTCATGGACGCCTATTCAGGCTTCCATCAGATACCCTTGTGGAAAAAAGATCAAGAGAAGACGACATTTGTCATTGATCAAGGGTTATTCTGTTATACGGTGATGTCGTTTGGGATGAAAAATGCGCCTGCTACCTTCCAACGAATGATTAATACAGTCTTCATTAATCAAATTGGGAGGAATGTGGAGGCGTACATTGATGACATGATATACAAATCTAAGCTACAGACGGATCACCTTGCTAACCTCCAAGAAACATTCACCACCCTCAGGAGGCACAGGTTCATGCTTAATCCCAAGAAGTGTGTCTTTGGTGTTGAATCTGGGAAGTTTCTCGGATTTTTGATTGATCAAAGGGGATAGAGACCAACACGGAAAAGGTACAGGCGGTAATTGACATGAAGTCACCCCGCACTGTCAAGGAAGTTAAAAAACTTACCGATTGTCTGGCGGCATTGGGGAGATTCCTCAGCCGGTCGGGTGACAAGTGCCTCTACTTCTTCCAGGAAATAAAAAAGAATACTATATTTGAATTGGAGGAAAATGCTGAGGCGGCATTCCAGAAATTGAAAGAGCACCTCCATTCATTGCCACGGCTGGTTAGCCCTCTAGCAGGAGAGGTTCTCTTTATGTATTTGGCCGTCTCAGATCATGCCCTCAGTGCCATTCTCCTTGCTGAGAGAGACAACATTCAGCTCCCAGTCTATTTCATTAGCCATGTTCTTTGGAATGCTGAGCTGCGGTACCCCTTGGTTGAAAATTTTTGCCTTACTCTTTTCATGGCAATCAAGAAGTTGAAACCATACTTCTTGGCACATCCGGTGGTGGTCTACACAGACCAACCCCTCAAGCGGCCAATGACAAGTTTGGTGTCATCTGGCATAATGCTCAAATGGGCTATTGAAATGCAAATTCTGGAAATAACCTTCGAACCTAGAAAGGTAGTGAAGGGTTAGGAGTTTGCCGACTTCATTATAGAAATGACAAGGCTGGCTCAGCAGGACAATGTTGATCAGGTCTGGAAGGTATATGGAGATGAGAGTTCTACTATGAACGGCTGTGGTGCAGGCGTAATTTTCAAGTCTCCGGAAGGAGACAAGTACGAATATGCACTACGGTTCAAGTTCCAAGCCTCGAATAATGAGGCGGAGTATGAGGCCCTACTAGCCGATATCCGTATGTGTAAGGCGGCAGATGCAAGAAAAGATGACGCTTGTTCTGATTCGCAGTTAATCGTTAGCCAATACCATGGTGACTACGAGGCCACCCATCCAGCTATAATCAAATACCTGCAGGCGGTCAAAGACGAGGTCGAGACACTTGACGAATTTCATTAAAGTCAGGTTCCCAGGTCAGAAAATAATCAGGCAGATGCACTTTCTAAGTTGGCATCATCCGCCTGTTGTGATACGCCTAGATCAGTCTTTTGGGAAGTCATGGAAAAAAGAAGCATTGAACATGATCCCATTGGAGTTCTTGACCGAAGCTTGACTTGGATGGATGCCATCCGGGCTTATCTGGCATATGACACTCTGCCGGATGCACCTTCAGAAGCGGTTGTATTAAAGAAGCGAGCCACAAGTTTTGAGATCCATAATGGAGAACTCTTCAAGAAGGGTTACCTCTAGCTGTTTCGGGGTTTTTTAATGTCCTGCGAGAGAGTTACAATTCTGAGACTGGATCCGTGCGCCTGTACCTGCAAAACAACGGAAACTCCGGTTGGTAGGAGCTCCGCCTCCGACGATCAAGTTAAAACGTGTTTAGGAGTAAAGGTGCGGAAATTAAAGGTGATCTGGTTCCTCTAAGGGGAGGAGAGATCAAGGTGTGCAATTAATGCTAAGTCTGGTCTAGCAAGCAGTATGCACGAAGGGTTTAGGCTTCTCTTGGTGAGATGATTAATTAATTCAGAATGAGTTTAATGAAGGCTAATTACTATATTTATAGCCTCAAAGTACGTGCTCAATACTAGGTTAAATGGTAAACCTAGGACTGATTGGGCTTGCCTCGGGATTCAGGCCCAGTTGGCCGTTATCCAGGTTGGCAGATAGTGGGCCACGTGGCGTGGCGCGATTGGTCCACGCTGGACCTCCTGGAGTATGACACGTGGCAGTCCTTGATTGGCCCACATGGCTGACACGTGGCAGGAGCTGATTGGGCACGTGGGGGAGGGGGAAAACCCCCGAAACATTTTCCCCTCACAGGGGTCACGTGGCTCGTCACGTGATGCCTGTGATAGGTGTCGGCCCGTAGCTGGGCGACAGCCTGTGACAAGTTTCGGCCTACGGTAGGCCGTCTGTTTTTCCCGCCTATTTCCTTCTTTTTTGAATTTTGGATATGACCCTACGCATTCTCATTTTACCCTATATAAGGTCGTTTGACCCAAGTCTTTTGTTCACATTTTGTGAACTTTGCAAGAGAACTCGGAACCCTGAACTTGTGCTCTGAGATTTTTGGACGACTGATAATCAACCGACTGTTTTCGCTAGCCGACTATTTGTGGTGACCAGCTGCTTAAGACTTCCATCTCCTTTCTCAGAGAACATTCTTCAGTAAACCGTCTGTTTTGCTCTTGCACTTTTTTCATTTCTTTGCATTTTTCTTTTGAAAATATGGTATCGACCTAGGTTAGTGATTAGTCGGTCACCGAGGACGGCTGAATCTAGGACTAGGAGTGCCGCCTGCCCCTTTTTGGACCAATCTCTGCCCTGTGCTCCAAGTCCGACTGTCTCTGTGTCTATGCAGGACACTATGGGCAGAACAAAGAGGACGGCCAGATATACAAATTCAGATGGCTCCTCATATTATGTTCAGATGAGCGAGCTCTCGAAACGGTCGCCTGGTGACCCAAGCACCCCAAGTGACTCAATTTTAGAAGAATCTGAGGTTCATGCGGCCAGTCCTATGGTTGTAGAATCTGAGGTTCATGCGGCCAGTCCTATGGTTGTAGATATGTCCGGCCAAGAACTGGCCCTTTTGGAGAACGAGGAGTCGTCCTCTTTTGGGAGTTCAAGCGACTTTGAGTCTAGCTCATCCAGCCGACATTCTCCAGACTTATAAGAGAGGCATTCTCGTCTCCATTAGGCGAGAGCATCTCATGCTATCGAAAAGGGGGATGGCTGGGCAGAGTTGTCTGCTTCTCATAGGGAGTTGAACACTCCCTACTATTTCCATTTCCCAAAAGGCCGAATTAAGGCCATGGCCAAGAGATTAGGAACCTTTCAAGCGGACCATTTGATGGGCCCTTGTTATTTTTTAACAGTGCTAGATGTTGAAGATACAGTGGTCTGGCCTGAGGGATCTAGTTATGGGGACGCCTGTTTTGGCTACTACGAGGCGGCCATTAAGGCTGGGTTGATATTCCCCTTGCTTCCGTCTGTTCAACAAATTCTGGATGGGTACGAGGTGGGGCTCTGGCAGTTGGCCCCAAACTCGTGGTTCAACATACTGGGCTATGTGGCCGGCTGTGAAATGCATGGAGTTGCTCCAAATTTTGATGCGTTTGCCCAAATGAACTACCTGAGTCGGACCCCTCAAGCAAGCGGTACCGGCTGGTACCAGATTTCCAGCCACAAGGGCTATTTGATGACCATGGGGAAAGAGAACAAATGGAAGGATTGGAGGAACACCTTCTTTATTGTCTCCAGCCCCAAATAAATCTTAAACAAGAGGTACAACAGGTGGAACAGGGATCCACCTCTCTTCGCAGGCGGCTCTGGCCTGCCGCCTGTTCCTCGTAAAGCTAAGGAAGAGATCCTTGATCAAGGTCTCTTCAAAGTAAAGATCAAAGCCAACTCTGCTACAGGGGTACGAGAGCTAATTCCCCTAAACTGCATACCCAAGTTTAGTTGGTTGTATGACGAGTGTTTCATGGCCGCATGTGGCCTTAGTGAACGGACCACAAGAGGTAGTCGACCCTTATTATGTTCTTGCGTTTTTTTGTTTTTCTTGAATTTTTACTAACTCTTGTGATGCATTTTGTAGGTGAAGCCATGGACAAAATCTCTGCTTCAAAGAAAGCGGACGCCCTCCTTCGCGCGGCTATTATTGGCCAGAAGCGTCCCTCTACCGACTCTCCCTCAAAGGAGAAGTCCAAGGTGAGCTTTCAAAACTTCACATTCTGTGTTTTTCCCTTTTTGATCTTACTTAATAACTTAGACTTCTTGTCGCAGAGTGGGGTACCCAGATCTTCTCCCTCCCAGCAGCCGAACCCCAAGGTTCGGAAACAGACGGCTGGGAGTACGCCTGGTTCTATTTGGAAGCAGCCGGATGAAAAGCAGGCGCGGACCCCTCAAAGTGGGTCTAAACAAACAACCGTCCCTAGGGACACTCGGCCTCCAAGAGGTATGGTTCTAGATTTCTTTGTCAAGCTTTCTGAGATCAGGCGGCTAGTTGCTTTCCCTCTTATCTAATCAATTTTCCATTCTTCCTATTGCAGGCCGCCAACAGGAGCCGGACTTGGTCTAGATGGCCAAGTCTATGGTCAAGGCCATTCCCTCATATGACAGGGAATCAGTCAGGGGAGTCGGCACCCTTGACTTGGACTCTATCATATGTCTACTCTCTGAGGTAGACTTGATGAATTTTCTTCGACATTTGGAAACATTGGCATTTAAGTGCCGCCTGTTTCTTGAAAAATTTTGACGCTTGTTTTGTTGATTTGCAGGCCTTGCTTCGTGTTCATGGTCTCCGCCGACCCATCAACGAAAAGAACAAGGAGGTAAAGGCTGCGAAGGCCATGGCCACCTCTAATTGTGACCGGACAATGTTTCAAATTGCTCAAAATGAGGTTTTGACAACTGACATTCTGTATTATCAGGCGACTGCCACCTTGCAGGTCAAAACCGAATTGGAGGCGGCCAAGAAGAAAAACTTGGAGCTGGAGAAGGCGGTTAAGGACCTAAAAAACCAGTTTCAGCCGCTGAAGCATGCAAAACATGCGGCCGAAGAGCTTAAAAAATCGAACCAGCAGCTCAAGGAGCGTTTGTCAACCCAGGAGGCGGCCCTGACCAAGCAACTCAGCGCTAAGGCTGAGTCCGAGAAGATGGCCCTAGCCCAGGATATGATGGAGGACTCTTCGGCCATCATGAAGATGACTTGGACTGCCCTCTTCCCAGACTCAGACTATGAGTAATGGGAGTCCAAATTCACCGCCTGCACTGAAGATTATAACATCAAGATTATGCAGCAGGCGAACGATGAGGATGAAGCGAAGGATGAGGCGGCCGGCTCCTCTTCTGATGGTGAGGATGAGGATCAAGAGGAGGAGGAGGCAGATGTCAACAAGGGGGAAACTGAGAAAGAGGAGGCGCACGCCAACCAAGAACAGGCACCGGCTAAGGAGGCATAAGAGAGTGTGCTTGAGGAGCAGGCGCCCATTGCCGAAGCTGATCAGGCGGCCGCCGTTTCTAAAACCCCTCTCTCCAATGCTTAAACTGCTTATTTTTCAACTCATCTTCGGCCTGCGTGCCGTCTTTTTTTTTTTTTTTTGTATCTCTTTACCCGACCAAGGGGTCGGGGTCTATGAATGTTTTTGCCGGCCTCCTTGGCCGGCTGTTTATGAATGAATTTTGGCGTCCGTTTAGTCATCTTGTCCAACAATCTTCATTTTGTTATTTCCCTTTGCTAAGTGTAGAATGTCTTTACTAGCCGCTTGTTTATCATGCCGACTATTCTTGCTTGTTGTCTTCCTTTTTGCATCAAAATTTGTTGTTTGAATGTTGCTAAGTATAGAAAAAATCTTAGTGGCTGTCGCAACCGACTGATATTGTTGCCCCTGGCCGACTGATTGTATCTTTATCAGTCAGTCGGTCATGAGTTCAGTTGGCCTTCCCTTGAAAGATTGGGATAGTAGACTTTCCAGACTTGGATTATTTTAGGAACATTACCCAGGCCGCCTGTTGGTCGCGATTGGGCACAAGCAGCTGTCTTGAGGGTTTTAAGCAATGGTTGTAGTAGGCGTAGTTGAGGGGCTAAGTACCAAGATCTTAACAAGGTTCCCCAAGCCTTGGACCATTGTGGGTAGCCGCCTAGTTGAGGAACATTCGTCCTATTTCAGTAGGCCTGGCGTTGTTCTTATATGGAAACAGGTCATCTGTAAACGGGACGTTCCTTTATTAGGTCTATAGGGAATAGTAGTGAACGACCGCCTTTTTTCAAGAACAGGCGGCCCTTTCATACTTTTGGTTCCATTCTAGGGAGGGCGACTGGTTATCTAGTCACCACCTCTTTTGGTTGAGTAGTAGGAGGGTCAAGCAGTGGAGGCCGCTTGACTTCCTTTATTCGCCAAGTTTTGTTGGCTATTAACTCAAATTGTGCCAAAATGTTTCGGTAGTGTACAGGGCGCTGACGTTTGGTAGAGACAGGCCGCCTGTTCATGTGGACGAGGCGTCTAGTCTGTACAACTACGCCTATATTGGTGGACCTAGTTGGAATAGTGGCCAAGTACCCTTGTTTGCCAAAAAACAATTGTTGGACGAGGCGTCTAGTTTTGCTTGGCTATTAACTCAAAAGGTACCGTCTGCATTTATCCCAAGTAATGATAGGCGGTCATCCGACTCAGATGTGAACTGACTACCACTGGTTCGGTTAGTAGTAGAGTTATCTTTGTCTCAAGTGTAAACGGGTACGAGGTTGTCCTTGGGGACAGTCGTTCGGGTCCGTTTGTTTGTGGTTTATAGAGTATTATTCCACCCAAAAGGGAGTTGCTCTCTGCGACGAATCTCATTCGGAGGGATGTCACCGGACGCCTGCTATGATGTTGGGACAGGTCGTATTAGTTTAATTTTGAGATATGAAAGGAATGGTGTCCTTCCAACAAGTGTATTCTTCCGATAGAGGGTTTAGAATTATTACAGAGCTAATTCTTCAGTAAGGTCAAGTGATCGGAATGCCTAGGTGGAGGCCGCTTCCGATCAGTAATATCAATGTGCAATTGATGTTACAGCTTAATGTTAACTGAACCCTTCGATTCGAACCCAATCGAACCACCGATCCGAGACGACGAATTAATCCGAAAGGATTTAATGAGTCAGCAGAGTTTTACGAATACAGACGTCGGAAATCGAGCCTAGGGCGTCGAGACCGAGCGTCGCAAAATCACAAAGCGACAAGTATGAACATAGCCCTACCACTACACTGGCCTAGCCATGTGGATGCTAGGCTAGTTCAGGCTAGCATGCACCTAGCATGGATAGGCGCAAGCCTAAGCACACTAGGTGTGCTAGCCGCACCATCGCAAGCTCAAGGCGCACCATTGCAGCCTAGGCGCACCATCGCAGCCTAGGCGTGCCATGGCTGCCCATCGCAGCTAGCAGCATGCTGGCATGGGTGCCTGGGTGCGCATGGCAGCTATCGCAAGTGCCACAAGCACCAGGCAGCCCATCGCAGCTAGCAGCGTGCTAGCCTGGATGCGCAAGGCAAGCTATCGCAACACTATAGCACACCATCGCAACAAGCTTGCCTGCGCACATGCGTGCCTTCGCATGGCACTGCATCGCAGCATGCGTTCTTGGGTGCTAGGCACCATCGCAGGCACCACGCACAAGCACAGCACCATGGTAAGCCTTGTGTGCGTGTGCGTGTGCGTGGAGGGCATCGCAGCAGCAGCATGCGAGGGTGTGTGAGGCTGGCGCGCATGGCTGGCAAGGCAGGGGCCAGCATGCGTGGCTCGCTAGCAGCACGCATGCTGGCCATGCTAGCAATGGTGCAAGGGAGATGTTGCGAAGGTGTGTGCGTGGTGTACAAGGCAAAAGGGGGGCCAGCATGCGTGGCTCGCTAGCAGCACGCATGCTGGGTGTGCGAGCATGTGCGAAGGGTGAAGCATGGATGCGTGTGGTGCGTGGGATGCCAGGGGCAGCACCAGCGCCAGCATGCACCAGCGCCAGCATGTAGCACCAGCACAGCACAGCAGCAGCATGCACTGGCTGGCTGGCTGGGTGTTGGGTAGCAAGGCGATGCTAGCTGGCAGCCCTAGCTGGTACGCTAGCTGGCAGCTAGCTAGCCGTCCTTGACCCGGTTTAGGGCATTAAGTGTGGGGACCAAATTATGGCCTTAGGGATCAAGTTAATGGTCCCCCCAAGCCTTGGTCCTCACTTGGCTTTCTCTATTATTGTGCCATGTGTCGATTTGTGATTGAATTGATTAATCATTTAATTTTGGAATTAAATAATTATCATTTTACCAACTCTCCCACATTGATGGGAGATTGGAAATCAAGGGATCATTTCCCTATAAATACCAAGCTTGGGTATTGGGAAATGAACAACCTTGAGTGGAATTAAAAAGGCAACTCTAAGAAAGAGTAAACCTTTGATTCGTAAAACTCATAGTTATTTTGTCCGGGTCTTGACTAACCTTCAAGACTTAGGACGCTTGGGTCGGGTCGAGGGTACGATCCGTCGGAGATCTCGTCTTTTCGGGATTTTGATGTAAGAGCTCTTTGGGAGCGAAGCACGCGTCAAAGGTATAATTCTTGTTCTTAATCTTGTTTGATTAAGTTTATTATGCTTGTTAATTGCTTTAATTAAGGGGCGGGTCTTGGTTGGTTTCCTTCCGCGTAGTGTCGGGTCACTACGAAACCCTACAAGATAGGATCAGTCGGCCTGATGCCTGGGATGATCATCCGGCCATAGGCCTTGTTTAGTTCATAGTGAACGTAGATGCTAAGTTACCTTAGACTTTGGAGTATAGGAGAGTAGCCGTCTGTTTTAGGTTCAGGTGGCGTGCCTCTCTAATAAGTAATACACATTGGAGAGTAGCCGACTGCAAATGTACAGGCTGCATGCCCCTCTAATGAAAGAGTAAAATACACTTTGGAGAGTAGCCGCCTACAAATGTACAGGCGGCATGCCCCTTTAATGACCACAAAGTATTGAAAATAATTGCAAGTTTTATTAATAACCTTTGTACAATTACATCATTCAGAAGTAATACTTCTTCAAATTGTCTACATTCCATGTTCTAGGTAGGAGCCGGTCGTCTGGTGTTTCCAGGCAATAGGTCCCGTCTTTAACCTCTTCATAGATCCGGTAGGGTCTTTCCCAGTTGGGAGTTAGCTTTCCCAACTCATTAGCCCTACCGAATGCTTCCATTTTCCGTACTACAAAGTCCCCCACTTTTAGTGGACGCCTGTGTACTTTCCTGTTATAAGCTCTGGTCATTCTCAAACGGTAGACCTCATGGCGTAGGGCTGCGTTGCCCCTACGCTCGGGGAGTGAGTCCAATGCTAGGCGCATGGATTCCCAATTGGTCGCCTCGTTATACAGCATGACACGAAGAGTCGGCTCATAATGCTCAATGGGTAGAACAGCTTCTGCCCCATAAGTCAGGAGGAATGGGGTTTCCCCAGTCGCCCCTTTTTCAGTCGTCCTTATGGCCCAGAGAACATGTGGTAGTTCGTCTGCCCATAGGCCGCTTACTTTTTCAATCTTTTTCTTGATACCGTCAGAGATAATCTTGTTGAACGCTTCTACTTGGCCATTTGCTTGAGGTCGGCCAATTGAAGCAAAGTTGTATGCAATTCCTTAATCCCCCAGCCAGTTCTTGAGAACAGGCGTCTCGAACTGAGGACCATTATCAAAGACCATTGACATAGGCACCCCAACTCGTGTAATGACGTTCCTCCAAATGAATCAGATAACGTCCTTGGTCTTGATACCTTTGACAGCCTCGGCCTCTACCCATTTGGTAAAGTAGTCGACTACTACCAGGATGTATTTCCGGCCGCCTGTTGTAGGTGTATATGGACCCAAGACGTCCATGCCCCACTTGGAAAATGGTAAGGGGCTATGTATGGCCGTCTGATCAGTGGCCGGACGATGGATTAGCTTTACAAACCTCTGACAATTGTCGCATTTTTTCACCATCTCCATAGCGTCTGCTTCTAGGGTTGGCCAGAAATATCCCTGCCGCCTGGTTTTATGAGCTAAGGACCTGCTGCCTACGTGGGAGGCGCATTATCCCGAGTGCAAGTCTTCTAAGATCTCTCGTCCCTTTTCCAGGGTGACACATTTGAAGAGAGGTTGCAGATAACCCTTTTTGAAGAGTTCCCCTTTATGTATTTCAAAGTTGGACGCCCGTTTTTTCAGTAGGACCGCCTCTAAGTGAGTAGCTGGCAGGGTGCCGTCTGTTAGGTATGCCTGGATGTCCTTTATCCAGGTGGAGCTTCTGTCTAGGATCCCAATAGGGTCCTCCTCGATGCTTCGTTTATCCATTACTTCCTAGAAAACCGTCCTTGGTGTGTCGTAGGAAGCTGATGATGCCAATTTAGAGGGGGCGTCCGCTTGGTTATTCTCAGACCTGGGCACTTAATTTAGGTGACATTCTTTAAGAGTCCCAGCCTCCTACTTTACCGCCTGTAGGTACTTGGTCATAGTCGGATGTGTGGCTTCATAGTCACCATGGTATTGGCTTATGATCAATTGTGAGTCTGAACAGGCGGCTATCTTCCTTGCCCCGACCGCCTTACACATGCGGATACCAGCCAATAGGGCTTCGTATTCCGCCTCATTGTTTGAGGCTTGGAACTTAAATCATAGTGCATACTCGTATATGTCCCCTTCAGGAGACTGACATATGACGCCTGCACCACAACCATTCATTGTCGAGCTCCCGTCCACATAGACTTTCCAAATTTGCTCAAAGTTCTTTGGATTAGTCGGCCTGGTTAGTTCCACTATGAAGTCAGCGAATGCTTGCCCCTTCACTACTTTCCTTGGCTCAAAAGCGATCTCTAGACTTTGGATGTCGATGGCCCATTTGATCATCCGACCTAACGACTCCATGGTTTTCAGTGGCCGCTTGATTGGCTGGTCCGTGTAAACCACAACCAGATGTGCCAGAAAATAAGGCTTCAATTTTTTAACTGCCATGAAGAGGGCAAGGCCAAACTTCTCCACCATAGGGTACCGTAACTCAGCATTCTTTAGGACATGACTGATAAAGTAAACCGGGAGCTGGCAGCCGTCCCTTTCAACAAGGAGGACGACACTAAGAGCATGATCAAAGACTGCTAAATACATGAATAGCACTTCCTTGGGTAGGGGGCTGACCAACCTTTGAAAGGAGTGCAAGTGTTGCTTCAATTTCTGGAAGGCCGCCTCTGCATCCGGCCCTCATTCAAATATGGTCTTCTTCTTGATAGCTTGAAAAAAGTAAAGACACTTTTCGCCCGACCGGCTGAGGAATCTCCCTAATGCCGCCAGGCAACCCGTAAGCCTTTGAACTTCTCGGACAGTGCGGGGTGACAGCATGTCTATGACCGCCTGTACCTTCTCGGGGTTAGCCTCTATCCCCCTTTGATTGATTAGAAATCCGAGGAACTTCCCAGACTCAACACCAAAAACACATTTCTTGGGATTGAGCATGACCTGGTGCCGCCTGAGTGTGGTGAATGTTTCTCAAAGGTCAGCTAGGTGGTCCGTCCGGAGTTTAGATTTAACAATCATATCATCTATGTACGCCTCCACATTCCTTCCAATTTGGTTGAAGAAGACCGTATTTATAATTCTTTGGAAGGTTGCAGGCGCATTCTTTAGTCCGAACGGCATGACAGTATAGCAAAACAACCCCTGATTTGTGACGAAGGCCATCTTCTCTTGATCTTTCTTCCACAGGGGTATCAGATGGAAGCTTAAGTAGGCGTCTATGAAGCTCATCAAGGCATAGTCGGCTGTAGAGTCGACCAGGTAGTCGAACTTCAGGAGCGGGTAACTATCCTTGGGACATGCCTTGTTCAAGTCTGTGTAATCTACACACATGCGCCAGGTCCCATTAAACTTATTGACAAGTACTACATTTGCTACCTAGTCTATGAAGTAACACTGTCAAATGAATCGCGTCTAGCAATTTCTTAACCTCGATGGCTGCCGCCTGGTTTCATTCTTCACCATGGTTCCTCTTTTTTTGCCTGACCAACTTCTTTTTAGGATCCACAGCAAGCTTATGTACGGCCAGATCTGGGCTTATGCCTGGCATCTCATGAACTTTAAATGAAAATACATCTTTGAATTCCCTTAGCAGTTGGTGTAGTTCAGCACCAAGTTAAGCAAAAGCAATCGTCCCGACCTTAACAGTTCTCTCAGGGCGAGAGTCGTCCAGGACCATGTCTACATGTTCACCAGCCGGCTGAGGGCGGAATTCATCTGACCGCTCCTCGGCCAATGATTGCTATTATTTTTCTGTTCTTTCGGCCTCTAGATGGGTGGAATTTCTCTTCTTGCCGGCTGCTGCTGAGGCAGGCACGACTCCCTTGACTTGCTCAAGGTCTGTAGTCTCCCCACTGGGGCCGGCTGCCGCCACAGTGGGTTTGATGTCAGAGAGATAACACTCCCTGGCCATCTTCTGATCTCCCCTAAGGGAGCCGACTGTTCCATCATCTTTCTCAAACGTGAGAAGCATGAGAGATGTAATGATAACAGCTTTTGAATTATTCAGGGTGGGTTGCCCTAAGATAATAATGTAGGCCTACAGTTCTTCGACCACCAAGAATCGAACCACCATGTGAGGACCCTCCCCTTTCTCACCCAGGCGGACAGGCAGATCCACCCGTCCAACTGGGTGTACGACCCCTCCTCCAAATCCCACTAAGGGATGGGAGACCGAGTGTATGTTGTCGAGCTTGTACTTGAGCTTTGCCAAGAACTTGTTGCTGATGAGATCAGATGAACTCCCAGTATCTATGAGAATTCGGCCAAATCTTTGGTTGGCCACCTTACATTCAATTACAATGGGGTTGTCATGCGGCCCCCTAATTCCCCCTAAGTCTTCCTCAGTGATAACAACTTCTGGAAATGAACTTTTGGAGATCTGTCCCTGGTCGACGGAGTTAATATCTAAATGTCTTATGTTGTCCTTGTTGACCCGGATAATAGGGCCTCCTCCTGCGAAGCCGCCTCCTATAGTATAGACTAGCGCTTCGTTAGTGTCGGAGCTTTCAGCAGGTGTCGTCCGTTTTCGGTCTGCTTGTTTCTGTTTGGGGTGTTGGTTATCCTTTGATTTCTTGACATAGGAGTTGAGATCTCCTTTGTCTTCCAAGTGGTCCAAGAGGCGCTTGAGACTGATGCACTCATTGGTGTCATGACCAATGTCCTCATGGTAATAGCAATACTTTTTCTTGTTCCGATTGTTGACGGAACTCTTCATGGCGGCCGGCTTCTCAATTGAGAGTCGTTTCTTGATTTCCTTTAGGATGGCATAGATATCCTTGTTAAACTCATACTTGGGGGAGTATGGTTTAAATTCCTTCTTTTTCTTCTGGGACGGCTCTTCAGAGAAGTCGGTCGCCTAGAATTCTTTTCACTTTTTCTCTTATTTATTGGCCGACTACTTTGGCTGGCTCTCTCTTGTGTCGAACTTTTTGTGGTCCGACTGCTTTCCAACATTACAGATGTCGGTCGCCTGAATGTAGGCGTCCGCCTCCATCATTGCTTCTTGGAGGGTGGTCACCCTCTTTCTGACAAGGTCGAATTTGAAGTTCGACCCGTCCTTCAAACCTTTGAAAAATTCTGTGTAAGCTACTTCATCAGGTAGTCCCTGTATTTGAATTCTCATCAGATTGAACCTTTTGATGTAGGAGCGCAGTCTTTCCTTCTCTCCCTGCTGTATGGCCCCCAGGTCAAGGGTGGTCTTCTTAGCAGGAATGTTCATTGCAAAATTTGATGTGAACAAGTAGGCGAGAGTCTTGAAATTGTTAATACACCCGGTCGGCAAGTTGTCGAACCATTGCTGAGCGATGCTCTTCAATGTGGCCGAGAAACACTTGCACCATGTGGCATCATCCAACCCTTGGAGGTACATAAGGTTGGTGTACGCCAACAAATGGTCTTCAGGGTTGGTAGTGCCATCATATGCCCCTACCAACACATTTTTCACTTTGGGCGGCTGGGCGGCCTCTATTATTTCCTTAGAGAAGGCGGATGGTTGTTCTCCAAGTTTGAGCAACCTAAGTTGCCAGTCCAAAGGCTGGACATTCCTTGACGCCTGTCCTCCAAAAAGAGTAGGCTGCATGAAATATTGGGACTACAGAACGTATGGTTGAGGAGGCACATACGGGGTCGCATGATGTTTCTGGGAACCAGAACGAGAGGAGGCTCCGGCCGTCTGGCTCTCATAATTTGATTTTAAATACCTCAGGAAGGTATTATGTAGATTGTCTTGAAAATCAGAGGTTGAGGCCGACTCTGACAGTCGGTCATTCTTCTTCTGCTCGAGCAACATTCGAGCATCATAGTATGTTCTCTTTGACTCGTCCGGCTGAATATGACGGATGGGCTTTCTCTTCCCTGGTGAGGGGAAGCGGTACTTAGTTAGTTCGATCACTGGCGCCTCCCTCTCCCTAGGTCTAGGGTAAGGAGTCGCCTCCCGATCCTTTACAGGCTTCTTCCTCCCAGACTGGGAGGGTCTTCTAGCCGACTGTTCCTTTGGTGGGAAAGTTGCCTTTTTGTTGATAAGCTCCTGAATCTCCCCCTTGAAACTATTCATGAAGGTCATGAGTTCGATTCTGGTGATGGGGGAAAATCCCTCGGCTGCCTATTGATGATCAAGAGGTTGGCCGGCTGGTTTACTAGATCCAACCGGGCAGTATTCTCGTTTCCTCCTTTCGGTGGGACGGGTACGTCGAGCTCTTAGGGTCCCGTCAGAGGCCGTATGAGTCTCGACTTCAATTTCATTGTCAGTATCCTGGTCCGTCTGAACAAGTGGGTCGTCCATGGGACGCTTCTCACTTAGAATCGGTACAGACTGTGATTCCATCTCGAAAGTACTCTCCCCACAGACGGCGCCAAAATGTTTTGGGGTTTTTTTATGTCCTGCGGGAGAGTTACAATTTCGAGACTAGATCCGTGCGCCTGTACCTGCAAAAAAACAGAAACTCAGGTTGATGGGAGCTCCACCTCCGACGATTAAGTTAGAATGTGTTTAGGAATAAAAGGTGCGTAAAGTAAAGGTGATCTGGTTCCTCTAAGGGGAGGAGCGATCAAGGTGTGAAATTAATGCTAAGTCTAGTCTAGCAAGCAGTATGCACGAGGGTTTAGGCTTCTCTTGGTGAGATGATTAATTAATTCTGAATGTGTTTAACGAAGGCTAATTACTGTATTTATAGCCTCGAAGTACGTGCCTAATACTAGGTTAAATGGTAAACCTAGGACTGATTGGGCTTGCCTCGGCAATCGGGCCTAGTTGGCCGTTTTCCAGGTTGGCAGATAGTGGGCCACGTGGCGTGGCGCGATTGGTCCACGCTGGACCTCCTGGAGTATGACACGTGGCAGTCCTTGATTGGCCCACATGGCTGACACGTGGCAGGAGCTGATTGGGACACGTGGGGGGGGGGGAACCCCTAAACATTTGCCCCTCCAGGGGTCACGTGGCTCGTCACGTGATGCCTGTGACAGGTGTTGGCCCGTAGCTGGGCGACGGCCTATGACAGGTGGTCTTGGAGTATGACACGTGGCAATCCCTGATGCTTTATTTATGTTTTCTTGTACAAAGTCCCATTTAAGCAATGCACGACCTGGTATACGTCTGCTCTAAACTAAGTAGATATAATCTAAGTATCAAACTTAGTAGCTATTTATAAGGCCAATGGCCAGATAGTTTTCAAACCGCCTGCTCCAACAAGAACAGGCAACCGGCGACGCCTATTTGGGTGAATTCGTCGAAGAGAGCATCTTCGATTTGGGTGGTACATTATTTTATAAATCATAACTCAAGCGGCTTTAACCGGCTGTCTAGATTAAAGATAACTCACGGCCGTTTGAATAATAAATTGAAACCTAGATACAACCGGTCGTTGCTTCAAAGCAACACAAACGGTAACTAATATCTTGGTCAAATATAACCGGTCTTTTCCCAAAGGCACTACAGCCGGTTACAAACCCAAATTACGCAAGGTCAAAACCTTGGCAGTTAATTCATAACCTGATTATGATGCATATGCCCGGCCAATGGCCGCCTACATCTTAACAAATGGCGATTGCAAGTTACCTAAAGGGTAACTCGCGGCTGGATTAACGAATAACCTAGGTTAGCCCTAAACGTCACCGTCTACTAATCCAACTTGGAATAATTCTAGTTTTAATACGGTCAATGACCGCCTGTCTATTTGTCCGGATGCTTGTTTGGATGGCTGCTTGCTTAAGGTTGGGCAATATTAAACAAACAACCGTCCAGGGGCAAGTAAAGCCAATGCATCCGGCATACCGCATGTACTGAATCAAATTGCAAAAAGAAAACGATTTGTACGAGCATACTAGAAAAATTGCAAAGATTGAAGCATATTATATCAAAGGCAAATATGGGAAAAACCGACTCAATCGGCGAATTCCATAAATCAAAAAACATTGTCAGCCTGAACTACGTCCGGGGAAAAGAAGAATACATGAAATACTCGGCTCGCAGGCCGGGGATAGAAAGAAAAACAATCAAGTCACTGCTGCTGCTGGCGAGGCTGAGACGTTTGGCCTTGGCCGGAGGGAGGAGCGTTCTTGAGTTTGTTGGGGTTGAGCTTCATTAGCCTCACCCGGTGCTTGTTCTTCCGCCTGCTCCTCCTCTTCTTCCTCGACAATGCTGGCCCATTCCTCAAAGGGAGTCGGCTTCTCTGATCCGAGGACCTGGGCATCGAACACCTCAGTGGTGTAATTGTACCACAGGTCGAAGAAAGCCCAGTCGGTGTCTGGGTGGATAAGGGACCAGGCCATCATCATGCGCTCTTCACAGTCGTGCTCATTCTCAGAGATTAGACGGTCTTGCTCAACTGCCAGCTTTTTCTTGTGGTCCGCCTGAGTTTGGACGAGTTCATTCTTTAGGCGGTTGACGTCTAACCGCAGCTCAGCGTTCTCCTTTTCAGCATCCCCCAGCGCCGGGGTCCCCGGCCAGAACCACACGTGCAAGTTTCCCTGCATGTGGCTCGTCCGTGCTTTCCGAGACGCTGCCATAGGGCAGTGCGGGATCCTTAGCTATGTTGCTACAGTATTGATGCTTGCTGGCTTTGGATCAAAGTCTCTTGACATCGGCCTGAAGGTTTTTCACTTGCAGCTCAAAATCAGCCGTCTTCTTGTTGGTCATCTCAGCAGCAGTTGTGAGCTCCATGATAAGCTCCTCCTGTTTCATCTCCCGGCTTTTAGTTTTAATCTCATACATTAAAGTGTTGTATTGGTAACATCTATGAGATCGGTTGCCCTTCTATTGGCATCCCTTACCTCCTCCTGCTTCTTCCTTAAGGGGACCTTCATGTCGTCTACCCTTAGCATCACCTACAAAACTAGCCGGAAAAGGGTTAGCCTCTCATTTATGGTACAACCGGCAAAAGGGTAAATTGTACAAAAGCACCTCAACCAGCCAATCACCTCAGCAAGCAGCAAGTTGATGCGGTCAATGTTGACCTGGTTGTAACACCCCAATAATTCTCTTTAAAAGAAAACCTGTAAAAAACCTGTGAAGCCTGTATAACCTGTAAAACCTGTATAACCTGTAAGACCTGTATAACCTATAAGACCTGTATAACCTGTAAGACCTGTAAGAGAATTATTGGAGTGCTACCGCCACGTGTTTAAACGTTAAGGCTAGTTTCAGAAATCAGCAGCGGAAAACTAACTTAGTTTTAAAAAGAATATAAGTTTCAAAACTGGAAGTCAAAACTCAAAGTCTTACAAGTTGGAACCATAACGACCCTTATTCAAAATCCAGTAAAATAAGAAGTAATGGAACCAACACCAAAATAAAATTCAATCTGTGTTATGAAATTAGCTAACTGGTTAACCAACTCTCCACTCAAATCCCGTCACCCTGATGCAAGACAGTTTATGCAAAAACCTGTGATGAATCTGCTCCCCAATATTTCAAGTGTAATAATTGGATCATCACAAGGTCATTGAAGGCGAAGGCCATGACCAAAGAAAACACACAAAAGCACGCAATCAGCAACGCTGAGCACATACAAGCTACGAAATATAGTAAAAAGTCCTAGCATGATTCTAACAAGCATTCCATACACTCACAATATTATCATTGACTCGAACACATGACTCAATAGTTACTCATTACTAAGTTTTTATTTAAATAGCATTGATCACTTTATTAATTGATTGGATTAAGCAATAGACCGGGTTGTCCCCCTGTGCTCTGTTCCGGAACAATAAATAAAAAAACCCTATGCCTCCTTTCGGAAAACATTAATAAACATCCAATGGCAGACGAGCGCGACTCCGTGGCCATAGCTAGTATGAGATCTCATCTAACTCATTATAATTTTAAAAGAATTTAAAACAAGAGACTCGTAGATCAGACGGCCTTTGAAAAAGTGCACGGCTAATACCCCGTGAACCCCAACCCATGTTTGTCATTACTCTAGATGTGCACAGATCCAGAGTTTTATTGCTCATCCTTCTTGCACTTTACGTGATTTACCAGTTTAAAATTTGGTGATAACTCATAGGCAAACAAATCAACCAATAAAACTCATTCAAGTTTCCAATTAAATTCTCAATTTATCAGTGACAAACAACATTTATTATTGCATCCTTTAACTACCTCGGTGTATAAACACCTTAAGTGCATAAGGCACCACAAATTCTCAACTTTGTTTTATAAGACTTTAATTCTTCCTTTACTCATTCTATTTCAATATAAACGAACAAGTAATCAAAATAATTCATTATATCTTTGCCTCTAAGCTCACTTTGAACATTATTGCATAAATACTGCTCATAAGGAAAAATCAATGCACATTTCTCAAGCATGACTTAAACTAACCATCACATTCATCATCAAACAACTCATTACCAAACAATTCCAACCAATCCACAAGTTCCCTAGCATGATTCTAGGTTTTTCCAAGTCCCTAAACATGCTCCTAAAATCAAGGTTCCTCGTATTCTTGTACGTACCTTGAGTAGAAAAATTGATTGGCCACCTTAAAGCTATAAGTCACCTTCTACGAAGTCCTCTCCTAAACAAAACAACAGTAGTTCAATCAATCACCCAAGCAATATATATTTTACAGCAATACCAACTACTTTAAAATCCTTTAAATCATTGAAATCATGCTCTTAAATTATTCCCAATAGCCAAAGTTAATAATTAGTACCTGAACTATGAGTTTATATGCTAAAATCATAAAAGTATAGCTTATAGCATAAAATTTCAGCACTTTAAAGTAACATTATAAATCTGAAAATTTAGTTTAAAATTATAAAACAACTGCATAAACGTTTTCATTTGAAATAATCGTTATATAGTACGTTAGTATGTTGGGAACTTGAAAATCCATCATATAACCATGATTTAAAGCTATTCAAAGTTAAAGTTAAAATCTGAAATTTCAATTTAGTAGCAAAATATAGGGATACATATATCCAAACTTGAAGTATATGATTAAATTTCAATTACATTCATAAATACCCAATTAAACTTTCAAATTTCACAACTTAAACCTTAATATATGTATATAATTTAAAATTTGAAATTTAGTTTATAATCAAGGTAATTAAGTTTAAACATAATTTTATACATACTATAATCAAATAATTTAATCCTCCTGTATTGAACCCAAAATTCAGCTTTCTTTAAAGTCTAAAAATTATTGTACTCATCGAAAATTAAGGTTAGGATCTTAATTAAACACGAGGTAAGTACTTAAATCAATCATTCATGTTTTAAACCCCCAAATCATGAAAAATCAATATTTAAAACCCAAAATCAGATTTTCTGAAAAATCTGAATTTTGTTTACAATCATCAAAATTTAAAGATAGAACCATGTTTAAATATAAAGTAATTAGGTAATTCAATTATTCATGGTTTAAGCCTAAAATTTGCGAAATTCACGAAGAATTAAACCCTAATTTCGTAGCTAATATAATCTGAAATTATTCACATGCTTAGTATATCATAAACTCAACAAATTTACAACATAACTCAATAAATTTGCAATATTTATCATGTATATGCATAATCAAATCAAAAAAAAAAATTATATAAAGATTAAATTTTTAAAGAAATTAAACAAGAAAAGAGGAAGATAGAAGAGAAGGGGAGTAAGGGGAAACCGGCTGGGCACGGTCATGCTAGGCGGCTGAGCGCCTGCGGGCAGGCGGTGGCAGCAGGCTGGGCAACGGTGGTGGTGGTGCTCGGTGGCTGTGACTGAGGGCAGCGTTTTCTCTTTTTTTTTTTTGTGAGTGTTTCGTGAATGAGGGCAGGGAAGGAGGGAAAGGGAGTAATAAGGAGAAGCAATTAGGAGGGTTTTTGGGAGGGGTTTACTTAATTAAAAAAAAGAATGAGGAGGAATAAGGTAAGTTTACTTAATTAAGAATAAAAAATATGGCTTAAAGATTTTTCTTGGTTTTATTTGTCAAATCTTTCCAAAAGAAAATATTTATAAAGTATAAAATTATTACAAAATATTTGTATATGAAAAAAATATAATTAAAATTTGCTAAGGAAAATATGGGGGATTACAATCTACCCCTCTTAAAAGAAGTTTCGTCCCCGAAACTTAACCCAAAATCCATAATTTCTCAAAACTATTACGTTTTGTATTGCTGTAAATTATTTGCTTCTCAATCATATATACCTAACAACTTAACAACATTAGGCAAAGTTTACTTTCTTTATTAGCATGCAAACACATCAATACTTGGCAATAAGCAAGATCATGCAATCTTAGAACAATAGATGACGTAAGGTAAAAAAAACGAAAACACAGTGCATTCTACCCCTCTTAAAAGACAAGAGTTACGCCCCCGTAACTCACCTCATCAAATAACTCGGGGTATTTCTTTCTCATCTCGTCTTCGGCCTCCCAAGTAGCCTCTTCGTACTCATGGTTAGACCAAAGAACCTTCACTATTTTCACATCTTTGTTCCTAGTACTTCGCACCTTGTGATCTAGGATTCTCACTGGTCTTTCTTCATATGTCAAAGATTCATCTACTTGGATTGTCTCTGGTTGCAACACATGAGTTTCACTAGGCACATACTTCTTCAATTGGGAAATGTGAAACACATCATGCATTTTCTCGAATTCTATTGGCAAGGCCAACTTATAAGCCACATTTCCCACACGTTGTAGAATCTCATATGGTCCCACATACTTAGCACTTAGTTTCCCTTTCTTACCAAATCGCATCACGCCTTTTGTTGGTGAGACCTTTAGAAAGACCTTATCCCCAACATTGAACTCATCATCTCTTCTCTTCAAGTCGACATAACTCTTTTGCCTATCTTGTGCTTCTTTAATTCTTGACTGAATCAACCTCACCTTGTTCACCATATCCTCAATGAAATCCGTTCCCAAAGTAACACGCTCACTGCAATCATTCCAACAGACTAGGCTTCTGCACTTCCTTCCATACAATGCTTCAAAAGGTGCCATCTTGATACTCGTGTGATAGTTGTTGTTATAGGAGAATTCAATCAAGGGTAGGTTGTCTTCCCAACTCCCTTGAAAATCCAAGGCACATGCTCGCAACATATCCTCCATGGTTTGGTTGGTTCTCTCTGTCTGACCATCCGTCGCAGGATGAAAGGCAGTGCTCATCTTCAAGGTAGTCCCAAGGTTTTCCTGCACTTTCTGCCAAAACTTAGACAAGAATCTCGAATCCCTGTCTGACACAATGTCCTTGGGAATTCCGTGCAACCGAACCACATTCTTCACATAAGTACTTGCCAATTGCTTCTTTTTCCAGGTCTCTTTGATTGGAATGAACATAGTTGACTTGGTAAGTCTATCCACAATCACCCAAATTGTGTCATTCCCACTGCGAGTCCTTGGTAATCCAGTTACAAAGTCCATGGAAATAGAATCCCATTTCCATCCTGGTACCTCCAATGGTTGCACTTTCCCCATGGGTCTCTTGTGATCTATCTTCACTTTCTGGCATGTCAAACACTTGGACACGAATTCAGCAACTTCTCTCTTCATATTCGGCCACCAATAGAACTCTTTTAAATCCTTATACAGCTTATCTCCCCCAGGGTGAACTGAGTAAGGTGTGTTATGGCACTCCTTCATGATTCTTCTTTTTATATCCTCACACTTCTGCGGTATGCACCATCTCTCCTTGTATCTCAGACTCCCATCCTCATGAATCTTAAATTCAGTCTCTGCACCGCTAGTCACTCTATCCCTAATCCGCTGAAATGACTCATCCTCCCCTTGTTTTTCCTTAATCTCCTCGAATATGGACGGTTGAATCGTCAAAGCACTCAGTATTCCTTCTAACTCCCCTTAACTAACGATTTCAAGGTTCATTCTCCTCATATCCTCACACAATTCATCAGCCACAATTAAAGCATTAACATTATGATTCGCCTTCCTACTAAGGGCATCTGCAACAACATTCGCCTTTCCCTCATGATACTGGATGTGTATATTGTAGTCCGCGAGGAACTCTAGCCATCTACGTTGCCTATTATTCAGATGATCCTGGGTGAAGATGTACTTCAAGCTTTTCTGGTCTGTAAAAATCCTACAGGTGACACCATAAAGATAATGTCTCCAAATCTTCAAGGCGAACACAATAGCTGCAAGCTCCAGGTTGTGTGTAGGATAATTAACCTCATACATTCAATTGTCTCGATGCATAGGCAATCACTCTCCCATTCTGTTGCAGTACATATCCCAGACCATGCTTTGAAGCATCGTTGTATACCTCGAATCCGTCTCTCCCATCGGGCAACACTAGTACTAGTGTTGTGGTTAGTCGCTCTTTCAGGGTTTGAAAAGCTACTTCACAGCTGTCGTTCCACTCAAACTTAGTTTGCTTCGTCATAAAAGCGGTCATGGGTCTAGCTATTCTCGAAAAGTCTTTAACAAACCTTCTATAATACCCAACTAATCCCAAGAAACTACGAACATCAGTCACATTCTTCGGAGTAGGCCACTAACTCACTGCCTTGATCTTTGCGAGATCCACTGATACACCTTCTTTAGAAATGTAATGCCCTAGAAATGCAACCTTTTCCAACCAGAACTCACACTTTGAAAACTTAGCATACAGCTTGTTACTTCTAAGAGTTTCCAGAATGGTTCTCAAATGTTGAGCATGCTCCTCCTCATTCCTCGAGTACACCAATATGTCATCAATGAACACAACCAGGAATTTATCTAAGTATTCATGAAATACTCGGTTCATCAGGTCCATGAATATGGCAGGTTCATTGGTTAACCCAAATGGCATGACTGTAAACTCGTAGTGCCCATAACGAGTTCTAAAGGTTGTCTTTGGAATGTCCTTGTCTGCAACCTTCAACTGGTGGTACCCCGACCTCAGATTGATCTTTGAAAACACACTCGCCCCCTTCACCTGGTCAAACAAGTCATTTATCCTCGGTAAAGGGTACTTATTCTTCACAGTCACATTATTTAATTCCCTGTAATCGATACATAGCCTCAAACTCCCATATTTCTTTCTCACAAACAAGACTGGTGCTCCCCAAGGTGATGCGCTAGGCCTAATAAACCCCTTATCCAATAATTCCTGCAATTGAACCTTCAGCTCACTCATCTCAGTTGGTGCCATTCTATAGGGTGCTTTGGAAATAGGTGCAGCTCCTGGAATTAAGTCGATGGTGAACTCAACTTCCCTTTTGGGTGGCATCCCCGAAATCTCATCAGGAAAGACATCTAGAAACTCATTCACAATGGGTACATCTTTAATCCGTCTATTCTCACTCTTACTCAAATCCTAGACACAACTAAAGTACAATGGATACCCCTTACTCACCAACTTCTTAACCTTTAAAGTAGAAATGATCCCAATGCCCTTCGGCTCCCCAAAACGTCTATAGGATACCGTCCTAACCAAAGGATCACTCAGGTGCACTCTTTGTATCTCATAGTCTATCTTAGCCTTGTATAAGCTTAGCCAGTCCATTCCCAGAATGACATCCAAGTCCCCAAAGTTGAACTCAATAAGATTCGATGGAAAAACAACCTCTCCTATTTTCAAAGGCAAGCCTTTGAATAACCTATTGCAATGAACAAGTTTGCCAGTAGGCAAACTGACTGACACATCGACATGACTCGACTCAGATAAGTTTAATTTGTGTACAACAGAAGTATAGATGAAAGAGTAAGTTGCTCCAGAATCAAACAAAGCTTTAACAGAAACAGAGTGAATAGAAAAAGTACCAGTGACTACATCTGAGGACCTTTTTGCCTCTCCTTTGCTCATCACAGACAAGCGCCTGGGAGTGTTGCTCTTTCCTTGGTGTCCATTGTTGCCATTGTCCGAGTTGTTTTTGCCATTTCCAGGTTTGTGGCTGCCATTACTGTTACCATTGCCGAACTTCCCATTCTGACCATTGTCCCTACTTCCCTGGTTATGAAAGTTGTTGGGCCTCCGTTGGGTATTCCCACTGTTTTCCAGTTGGTTCTGCTTGGTATAACATTTGTACTCCCTTTGCCCCTTCTTGTTACAAAACCTACAAGTCATCAAATTTCCCTCACAGTCTCTCCCAAGGTGGTTTCTCCTACACCTCTTGCAGTTGAACTTCCTCTCCCCATTGTTAGCATTAGAAAATCTACTAACATTCTGGTTATTCCTCTCAGATGAGCCCCCATTTTTAAACCTCTTGAAGTGACCTTGGTTTTCAGAGTTCCTAAAGTCCTTCCTCTTCTCTCCGACCTTAGCACTCTCCCCCACATCCCTAGAATTCAAATAGTACATGTGTGCAGCTCTCTCATACACCTTATCCAAGGTCTTAAAGACTTTCCCAGCTAGGTCTTTCTGTAACTGTTTGGTTAAACCCTGCTCAAACCTCTGTGCCTTCAGTTCCTCAGTCGGGACAACTTCAGGGGAAAACCTAGAAAGGGTCATAAACTTATTATAGGATTCCGAAATCGACATTCGGCCCATCTCTAAGTTAATGAACTCCTGAGCCTTCTGCTTCTTCAAGAATGGGGGGTAAAACTTATCCCTCAATGCAGTCTTAAACACTTCCCACCCAAAGTTTTGTTTGGCCTTAATTATTTCAGCATTATCTCTCCACCATATATCGGCCTCATCCTTAAGGTACATAGCAGCCTGATCAACTTTCATACCTTCGGGACAATTTAGTGCCACAAACAGCTTATCAAACTCCTGAACCCAGTTTTCCAAGAAGGTAGGGTCAGCACCTCCCTTGAAAACTGGTGGCCTAACTTGGGCCAACTTCTTGAACATCTCAGCATGGGGATCAGGTTGGTCAGCTCGATTCCGATTCAAATTCTCAGCCAACATGCGGATGGCCTCAGCTAATGCAGCAATATTTGCCATTCTAGTTCTATGCCTGAAATAAGGTAAACGTTTGCTCTAGTTTAAACAGAATTCGAACATCGTGCACGTATATTCATTTAGTCACAATATTACATTTTATCACGTAAATTGGTTTAAAAGGGTACTTTGGTCTTTGCACCCCTTTGCCCCAAGAAAAACCAAACAGTAACAGCACAATCCACACGCAGTAATAAGTAAAGAAAAATAATTCCCATCCCGCGCTACTCTTACTCAAATTAATTATAAACAAGAAATGTTCCTCAAAATCACGAAACTTATTGGTCCTGAATCAAACATATAATCAGAAATGGAATTCTTATAATAGAATAATCACTCTTATTATGACTCAAGTGTAAGTATATATTAATC
Organism: Chenopodium quinoa; assembly: GCF_001683475.1. Classification (NCBI taxonomy): domain Eukaryota; kingdom Viridiplantae; phylum Streptophyta; class Magnoliopsida; order Caryophyllales; family Amaranthaceae; genus Chenopodium; species Chenopodium quinoa. The sequence goes on from NW_018744249.1 coordinate 789,752, forward strand.
CCAATTTAAGCTTTGTAGCTCTAGCTACTTATTAAAATCCAATAGTCAATATCAAAACTAAATAAGGTTCTAATAACCATTATTGATAGCAAAACCTTACTAACTATACTCTAATAAGCCTAATTTCTAAGGGACCACATTAGAGTTCTTGTCTTTCTCTTCTTCATAAGTATTAATATCAAAAATATGATCATTCTCATCTTCGGAGTCCTCAATAACAACTTTATGAAGCGGATTCAAATTCCTAGTAGTCCTTTTCCCAGCTTGTGGCTTTGGTGGTTCTAAGTTCTCCTCTTCATCTGATAATTCATTAAGGATTCTCCGAACAGCCTTCTTCCTGTCTTTCTTCTTAGTCATCCTGTACTCGTACCAACGTTGGTATGTCACCTCTCTTTCATCATTCTGATCTGGATTTAAGGTCCACTCATCCCAAGAGTATGAGCTGTAATCGGTCTCCTCTTCTTGTTTAGGCTGAGTCACCTTCACTATATTCTTATCCATCTCTCTACGTTATCCCAACACAACAAGAATTCACAAGGCATAACATGAACACATCAAGAAAGAAATTTAATTAGAAATTTATTAGTTAAGCAGCTTGCACAATAATTAAATGAATGCAAGGTAATCAATATGCATGCATGCCCTTTCTAATTCTACCCAAATCTCACCAAATAAATAATTCAAGTTTCAAAATTGGACGTTTTTCCAAAGTGAGCCAATTTTGGCAAATATTAACCAAAATGGTTGCGTGGCAAAAGTATTTACCAAACTAAGCTTCCAGGCTAAAACGATGTCTCGGTCAGCGTTTTATGCCTGGGTTTTTTTTAAAAAAAAATCAACCTAAAAACGCTGTCTAGGACAGCGTCTTTGTTGTTGACCTTTTTTTAAAAAAAAAATTTGTAATTGCCTTTTATTTATAAAAATGTTTTTAAAAAACAAAAACAGTTATACCAAAGACGCTGTCCCAGACAGCGTTTAACTCTGGAACTATAAACGCTGTCTCAGACAGCGTTTAAGGTTATTAATGAAACGCTGTCTGAGACAGCGTTTCTGTCATTTTTTTTTTCCCTCCTACAGCGTATTTCATTTCACTTCCTCCTCCTTCATTCTCAAACCCCTTCTTTCCCAAACTCTAACTTAATCCCCCTCTCTCTCATACTTGTGCTCCTCCGTGTAGACCGCCGCCGGCGCCGCCACCTCCACCGTCGCCCGCCGTCACCTCCACCGTCGCCCTCCGTGTAGCCCACTATACACTCCCCTCACCCTGAAATAGGTATTCATTCAACTTTCTTTGTGTTTAAAATTCTAGGGTTTATGTTGGTGATTTCTAATTTTTTTGGAATTGGGTTAAAATGTTGATGAGGTTGAGTTGTTAGTGTTAAAAATGTTGAATTGTTAGTGTTGGTATTGTTGAATTATTAGTGTTGGTAATTGTTGAATTGTTAGTGTTGATAATGGTAGTGTTGATATTGTTAGTGTTGATAATAGTTTGGATAATGTTGAATTGTTGTTGTTGGTTTTGTTGAAAATTGTTGACAATGGTTGATAATTATTAGGTTTTGAACAATTGTAATTACCTACATTGTTGTGTAATAATGGTGATTTAGGGGTTCTTAGTAGTTAATTTGTAGAGTATGTAAAATTTTTTTGTTTGATTGTGGTGATTTAGGGATGATTTAACGGCTTTACGTAAAATGTGTTTTGGTTGTTATGTAGAATATGGCTGGACAAAATGTAGCGTTGTTATGTCGATGGGGAGGTGAAATTTTGTGTAATGGATCAAATGTGGAGTACAGTGGAGGGAATATGGACCTTATAACACTTGAACCGAACATGACTGTGACTGATCTGATGAATGAGGGTCACAGTTGTATTGGTTCAAACCCTATGACTGTTGAACTGAACCTTAAAATGAGGTGTGATACTGGTCATGGGGTGCAAGTGTTACCTATCTCTACGAACAGACATTTGAAAGGTTTGAGGAGCATGGTAGGGATGAAGGGTTTTCCCAATGAGATATATGTAGAAACAGTGCCTATATGTACCCAACAAAGTACTCGGGCAGAACAGCAAGCTACATATGTCTCTGATTACAACATCGCGTCCTTCCAAGAGCCCGCAAACCACATTCCATCGAATTCATATGGGATGGGTTCTTTCACTCGAATGATGCAGGACGACCAATTTCACTTGCCTTTTAGTTCTCATATAGCTTCACCAGTACATGCGGGGGGACGCGTGACAGTGTTCGGCCAGCCTGCTCCGTCGTCATCGAACACCGTGGCATCTTCGCCGATGCAATTGCATAGCTACTCTCCTATGCAAGGTGATGATGGTTCACCGTTTCGGGAAGAGCCAAATCATTTTGATGATGTTGTGAATAATGAATTGTCGGTGTATGATGTGTATGCGGAAATGGATGATGAGGACGAGAACGGAGAGGGGGATGATGAACCTACACAGGTGGAAGATGGTCAGCCGTTGGTTAGAACTCCCATACCTTGGTTCAGTGAGGTACCCGAGAACTATGAAGTTGATCAGTATTGGGCCGAATCGGGTAGCCACACCTCTTTTGTTCCCGGGGGAGAATTTGAGAAGGGAATGTATTTTGAGAGCAAGAAACTGCTTCAAGAAATGGTGAAGATGTATTCTATTCAAAGGAATCAATTCTACACCACAGTGACCTCGAATGATGGTGTCCTACATCTGCGATGCAAGAAGAAATGTGGTTGGATGCTATGGGGTACCAAATCGAGTGAGCACTCACGTGGTTTTACCATAGTCACGTACAAAGGCCCGCATCGGGAGACATGTATCAGTGAAGTACTATCTAATGATCACCCACACTTGGATTCGTCCGTAATAGCCGAGTATGTGAAGTCCTTTGTGCGGAAAGATCCTTCGTTGAAAGTGGAATTCATACAGGAACTGATCTCGAAGCAATTTCATTTCGATGTCCTGTATCGACGAGCGTGGTATGCCAAGGAGAAAGCTATAGCTGAGATATTTGGGGATTGGGAGAGTTCATATGGCAGACTTCCCCACTTCATGCAAGCACTCCTACGGTCGAACCCGGGAACATGTGTCGTATGGAAACACAAAGCTTTAGTGGATGGTGCATACTACAGCAACATGGAAGTGTTTGAACGAGTGTTTTGGGTCTTCGGTCCTTGTATCGATGGCTTTAAACATTGTATGCCTGTTATCTGTATCGATGGGACGCACTTGTACGGGAAGTATAAAGGAACACTGTTGGTTGCTACGAGTGTTGATGCAAGCTTCCAAGTATTTCCTATTGCATTTGCGGTGGTTGAAGGGGAAAACACTTCCACCTGGTCTTGGTTCCTAGGTTGTATTCGAGATCGTGTCACGCAACGGGATGGCCTTTGTGTTATTTCTGATCGGCATCCTGGGATCATTGTAGCAATGAATGATCCTAATGTTGGATTCACCCAGCCCCGAGCGTATCACAGGTTTTGTGTCCGCCACATAGCCTCTAACTTGAAGACTCACGTGCGAAGTAACGACATGAGAGACATGTTCAAGGCCGCTGCGTACCAAAGGCTAGAAAGAAAACTTCAAGCTGATCTGTGTTTCATTGGTGAGGCCTGTCCCAAGGCCATTGAGTACATTGCTCAACATCCGTTCCCTATGTGGTCTCTGTTTCACGACAGTGGTCGCAGGTATGGTATATGTACTACTAACTTCTCGGAGACATTCAACAATGTGCTGAAAGGAGCTCGGTTTCTACCGATTATGTCCCTTGTCGAGTTAACCTTCCACAGAGTTAACAAGTATTTCACTTTGAGAAGGGAGTCTTCTGAGGCTAGGTCTGATCAGGGACTTCCATACCCCCCAAAGGTCACTACCATCCTCGAGAAGAACACCGCTAAAGCCAGATATCATAGAGTGGATGCCTATAACCGGCGATTGCATATTTACCAAGTGACAACAGAGAGGGGAGAGAGAGTTGGTAATAAAGGAGGCCACAAGCATACGGTGAACTGGCAGTTGAGAACGTGTACGTGCAACAAACCGAAGATATTCCACCTCCCATGTTCTCATGTGCTAGCAGTCTGTGCTACATACTCACTATCAGAACGGCCTTGGGTGGACCCTCTGTTGCAGTCGGCCGCCTACATGAACACCTATGCACCACAGTTCTGGCCGATCCCCTGCGAGACAACCTGGGCACAGTGGGCACAGTACGTAGGCCCTAAACTCATTCCGGACGGCACAATGATACGTGGAAAAGGTCGTCCAGAGTCGAAGCGCATACGCAATGAGATGGATGACAGCAACCGGCCCCCAACCAAATGCAGCCGTTGTCACCAGCAAGGTCACAACCGCACTACTTGTCCATCTAGACCAACATAGGACCTAAGTGTATATGTGTTATTTGATATAGTAGTATGTAGTGGTATTATTTTGATGAAACAGTTATAATTTTCTACATTATGTGTTATTGTGTTCAATTCGATGAATTTTATTTTGTACGTTGGATGTTCGAGATTTCCTGTTTATGCCTTTCAATCGAAATTAGTATTCAATATATTGTGTTAGTGTTTGGTGTGTAACGTTTTCAATGAACAGATATCATGGACGTACGGGATAGGACACCCGGACCTGTTGACCCTTCTGTCCTGACACTACAGGACACCCATCGGAGCGTCGACGTATGGAACCTGACGGTAATAATTCATCTTTAACGTTTTTGGATTCTTTGATGTACTATCTTTTGTTACTTATAAATGCCCCTGTGTTTTCAGGGTGACGTAGCGAAGCCACTACAGTGCAGGCACTACGGACCCCCTGGGTTGTGCATGATCGCTGCCTTGAGTACGTGACGTACGCTGGCTTTGGCGGTGTACATCGCTTGGGATTCAGGGAGATCGATCGACACCTTGTCACGGCGTTAGTGGAGAGATGGAGGCAGGAGACGCACTCCTTCCACCTACCAGTTGGGGAGGCGATTGTGACATTGCGGGACGTGGCAATACTGACGCGCCTTCCAGTACAGGGGACTGCGGTGACGGGATCATTTCTAGTCGATCCCGTTAGATTGGTTGTGCGGGTTCTCGGGGTGCAGCCGGGTCCCAACGATGTTAGGGGCTCCGCCTTGAGGACGGTCTGGTTACGAGATACTTTCCAGGGCTTGCCTGCGGACGCCGATGACGCCACAGTACAGAGATACGCTCGAGCGTACTTGTTCTTCCTCATATCCGGCGTGTTGTTCGGCAACAAGAGCGGGAGCCACTTGCAGCTTATTTACCTACAACTGTTAGACCACGACTGGGAGCATATCCGTGGATACAGCTGGGGTAGTGCCTCTTTGGCGGTGTTGTATCGCCAACTTTGCAGAGCCTCACGGAGTGGTGCGCTCGAGATTGGAGGACCTCTGTTTGTGCTTCAGGTATACTATGTATATTATCACAAGCGAATTATGCAATGAGTAATGTCATATTTAACATAGTTTTGTGTTTTTCTATTGAAGCTATGGGCTTGGGAGCACATCCACGTAGGAAGACCAGGTAGGCCTGCTGTACATCGTCCGGGGCAGCGGGACCAGGATGACCAGTATAAGCCGTACATCGCTCCGCCTCGCCCTGCAGCTGATGAGGCTTACGGTTGCAGGTTTGTAACAATTGTCATTTCTTTTCCCATATACGATTTCATTTTGTAAACATACTTACCAAATTTGTTGCCCCAGGTGGATGGTCCCCAGACTCACACAGGCACATGCGGCGACGGGTCTCCCATACTACCGAGACGCCCTTGATCGACTCACTAAGGATCAGGTACAAACTCTGAAGACATTTGTAATCATTTAGGTACTGTGTATACTGATTGTGGACTAACTTGTTTAAGATGTGTTATTGCAGATCACATGGGATCCGTATGTACCGGAGTTGATAGATGTCATGCCTGCACATCTACTGGAGCATCAGGGAGAGTGGCGTGCCCGGGTCCCCCTGATCTGTTTCGAGGTTGTGGAGAGTCACCTACCTGACCGCGTCATGCGACAGTTCGGACTGCAGCAGCCTATTCCCCAGAACTGTGACACTGTCGTGCGCCTTCACGACATTGACCGTCGGGGAAAGACGGAGACAAACTGGGCACTGGAGCATTGGCAGTATCTTCAGCTATGGGAGCAGCGGTTGGGTCATGTCGTTCAGGGTTATCCCATGCAGGGCGTTATGGATCATGACGATCCGTACATGGTGTGGTACAGGCTTATCACACGCCGTTTCATCAACCCCAGCTACACACCACCGTCCACCCATTACCACCCGGCACATGACGTCATTAGCGGATATGTGAGTTTCTTTTACTATACTTATCATCCTCATTTTTTAACTTTTTTAAATATCATGTACTTGACTGATCGATGATTACTACAGGCGGCGGATATGGTGGCGATGTATGATGCACTGTCCCTCGCCCTTATAGACGGACCCACCAGAGCCCAGGTCCAGCGGATGCGAGATATGTCCGCGACTTCCTTACGCAGACATGGTCACGGTCATCTCATCCAACAGCGGGACGGTGATGATGGTCACTCCATCCATTCGCGGTTCGACCCCGGCCAGAGTAGCAGTGGAGGTGATCCTACGTCGCACACAGAGGCAGAGGAGTACATCTTCCACAGTTCTGCACCCTTTAGAACCCAAGAGGACGCATCGTCCAGCCAGCTTACTCCCCCCCCCCCCCCCCCCCGCCGGAACCCATTCACCACCATTCACCATTATACTCGGCGTTGTCCAAGACGAAGGGACGACAGTGAGGCTAGGGAAGGGTTACACCAAATTGATGAGTAGTGAACATATTGTATCATTGTTTTGTCCTTTTTCCTGGAATGTTGTATATAACGATTGCATTATCAATATAAGACATGCTGGTTGAATGAATCTGTTTGTGTTTTGAAGTTTTGTTTGCTTATTTATCCAAATCGGATTTATGTCAGTCAAAATAGATCCTTCAGGGCTAATGTACATTAAACAACAGACATTTGAAATCCATAGTCGAAAATGGGGAAGAAAGGATGGCCCGTGGTGGTTAATGTGGTTGTTCATGGTGGTTTTAGTGTTGTTGGTTGTGGTGGGTGGTTATCGACGGTTGTTGAATGGTTGGGGTTGGTGGTGGAGCTGGTTGAAGTGTTGTTGGAGGTCAAAAGTGGTGGCAGATGGTGGTCGATGGTGGGGGTTGTTGGTGGATTGTGGTGGCAAGAATCATGGCAGGGGGTGGTGGTGGGGGCAGAAGAAAGTGGCAGATCAGTGGCAAAAGGCTGATTCTGCTGCTGTTTTGCACACCAGCAGAGAAACGCTGTCCCAGACAGCGTTTTAGGTTGAAAATAAGACGCTGTCTGAGACAGCGTTTTAGGTACAAGGAAGTTTGTACATAAAGCGCTGTCTGGGACAGCGTCTTTGGTATAACTGTTTTTGTTTTTTAAAAACATTTTTATAAATAAAAGGAAATTACAAAAATTTTAAAAAAAAAGGTCAACAACAAAGACGCTGTCCCAGACAGCGTTTTTAAGTTGATTTTTTTAAAAAAAAAACCCAGGCATAAAACGCTGACCGAGACAGCGTTTTAGCCTAGAAGCTTAGTTTGGTAAATACTTTTGCCACGCAACCATTTTGGTTAATATTTGCCAAAATTGGCTCACTTTGGAAAAACGTCCTTCAAAATTACTTTATAAACATTTAAAACAATTGGTTCGAACACAATTAAATTTAAAATCATTTTTGACTTTTAAATACAAAATCCTTAGTCAATTAGTTAGGCGCCTAAGACATACTAATTGGCTTTAGTGGTAATTAAATCTAACCTAAGCTCCCAGATACCACTTTGTAACATCCCAATAATTCTCTTTAAAAGAAAACCTGTAAAAAACCTGTGAAGCCTATATAACCTGTAAAACTTGTATAACCTGTAAGACCTGTATAACCTGTAAGACCTGTAAGAGAATTATTGGGGTCTTACATGGTGCACGCCCGGCACTGCCTCCTTCTCGGACCATGTGATGGTCCTCAGCATCCTCCTTGTGTATTGTTGGAGGTCAGGCCAACGAGAAAAGGCATCTGCATCAACAGATTTATTTGTTAAGTACTGAGCATAGGCGGCACCTAAATTCTGCCGGCTGCCGGAAGAATTCCCGGATTGGGTAGCTTGGGACTTGACTCGCATAGGCCCAAGCGGCCAGGGGGGTCAAAGGTGAAAGCCATACCTTCGTTTTTAGGCTGAGGGGTCAACCCACCCCCAGCCTCATTAGAACCGGTCGTTGTAGCTTGCATCCGGCTTAAGGGAGTCTTCGCCTCCCTAACCTCTAGATCGACCGTCTTAGTATTGAGACCAAGATTTTTCAAGCTTTTGCCCGCCGAAGTTGGCCTGTCAGCTACAGGCGGTCTCCCGGACGAGATAGGGGCAGCCGTAATCCTCCTTGTCTTGGAAGGAGGTTGAGGAGGCACCTCAACCGTCCTTTTTACCATTTTCGAGATAGGGAGAGGAACATTCTTACTCCCCGCCTGAAATAGAACATAACCGGTTAGTAACTTTGTTGACAACTAAAATATACAAACGGTAAAAAGAGCTTAATCGGAGCTTACCCCATCGTCTTTAGCCGCCAGTTAAGCCCTTTTCTTTTCCACCTGATCCTTCCGGATCTGAGTAGCAGATTTAGCAAGCGTCTTCTCAGGAGGCACCATCTCTATTCCTTTCTCTGCAAAAAGAATCAAAAGTCAAATGCTATTCCAGAACGATACAGACGGCAAAAAGTGCTGGTTATCAGTCAACATACGTCTGCTAAACATAGTGCTAAGGCCACATCCCTTAGCCAGTCCGGATAGGGTACCCAGTTTCCGGGTACAATTATTTCGGATCCGTCCTCTAAGAGCATGGTGGTCCTTTAGAATAGCCCTGCCTCCATTATTTGCGTCCAGGCCTCCTCCGGCACGCGGGGAAGGGCGCATTTTTTCCCTAGGAGGGCCGGCTGGGTATTATAACGACGAAGCAGTCGATTCAGGCGAAGGGAGGGGGAGGAGACTAAGTAAAATTTGCTCTTCCAATTACTCCACTTCGACGGCTTGTCAAGCGTCATCATGACCATTTCTATGTCTTTGTTCTATGGTTGTGGTTTGAACTTAGTACTTAGAAATATGTTAATTGATTTTATTTACAAATTTGTTGGTTCTTCTTAACATAGGTATTGTTTTGTTCATTGAGAAAGTATATGTTAGGGCTTTTGTTTTAGATTAATTTCTATTAGCAATATGGTGAGTACCTAATATTTACATGCCTTTGTTGATAGATAATTTATGGTTAATTTTTAAGACTTGTTAAGCTGTAGATTTTATAAACTTTACCATGAATATTGTGTTACGTAGAGTATGTTATCAAATATTATTAGTTTTAGCATATATATACGTTGATATGTATATGTCATGCTTGTGAAAACTTTGTTCATGCTCAAATGTTTACATATTTCCATATGTCTTGAACTTGTGTAAGTTTTATCAAATTTTAGGTATGAAAGTTCTTGAATGGGAATTGTTTGATTTTTTTGTGAAGAGTTATATATGTATTGCTCCATAGGAGAATATTTTGCTATAGTTGTTACTTCCTGCATTGTAACCCGTAGTTGTGTTATACAACTCTTTTTGTGTTTATTGGTTAAAACATGACTACTAATATTTATTTTACTCCTGATGAAATTCTTTTTGTGGCTATTGTTGACGTTTTGGTGTGTTAACTAATAAGTTATATTGACCTTTTGGTGTAATATTTTGAATTATTAGTGTTTTTCTTTTAATTCAAAATTTTAGATTACTCCTCAGTGCCCACCTTAAGAGAGTTGTATGTTTCAAGTGTAGTAGATGTATTATTTCATGTTTTTGCACTTGATTGTTCTTACTTGATTAAATTTGTTTATTTTGGCACTTGTATGAAGAAACTAATATTGGTTTCTTCATATGTGGAATAATAATTCTTAAGATTTTTATTTCTTTTGATGATATGTCTAGTAAATCTCCACATGTATGATTCAAGTAAGGAATATGGATCCAAATGTGCTTCAAGAAGCTCAGAATACTTAGTGGATGCACAATCACTACAAGTGGTGGTCATTGGGTTGTTCATCATTGATCGCTATGGTAAATTTTTAGGGGCACCATGGAGGTATATTCGCATATTCTTTCCTCCATAATCAACTATGTTTTGTTTTTAGACTTAACTTTGGCATGTAGGGGTTATGATTCTATGAGTGTAAAGAATTTAGTAGTAAGATTTTAGTTCTTATATGTCCCATGTGAAAGGAGTATAGTTTACCATGTCTAATTTCAATACTTAGTTGAATACTTCTATCGTCCAATGTGGGGGAAAAGTATAATATGAGAATAAGTGTTGGACTCAAAGTCTTGGTTTGTATGTGAATGTTGTATGTTTTTCGGGTTATCTCCATGTACTACATTATTTGGCATCTGGCATCCTTTACAATAATAATTCGTTTTTTTTAGCAATTCTATGCGTTATGTCATATTTAAGTGACAAGTGATTGGCTATGCATATTGGAATTCTCATGTCTCTTTATTGCTATATTCCCATCTATATGACATATTTTGTTTATTGAGTAAACAAGTTGATTATAAGAGGAATAAGAGGCATTAATTATTTGATGCAAAGCATGAAAGTGACTAGTTATGCCAAAAACTATTAATTGTTTGCCTTGTTTTGTTATTTTGATAACTCTATGTTTGAAGAGTGTTTCCTTAACTTAAAGAATTGATGATGTGAGTGATTGTGTATCTTGGAGGAAACTGTTGAGGATAAGTTAGATCTTTTTTAACATGCTTAAAGTTCTCCTATTTTTTATGGAGTGTGTCTTCTAATATTTCTTCTAAAGTTTTTTAACGCCAATTCACTAAGTGTAGTTGGAAGTGGTCAAGGCTAAACTTGTGAGTAAAGGTTGTTTTGTTTTTCTTGTCTTAATGGAACAATGTAGGTCTTACTTAGATGACTTATTTTGAATCCTTGTCCTTGATGATAAGTTTTCCTTTGGTGATTGAAGTTTGTTAAGGCTTCTAAGTGGTGACTTAAATGAGTTGGTTAGGGAGTTCCATGTTGAAGATAAGAAATGTGAGTTGAAAATTCAAGTGTGAGTTGACTTGAGATTATTCCTAGGAGGTGGTACAAGAGTTTGGTTAAGTACCTTGTGAGAATCCAATACTTATGACTAAGTTTTCTTCTCACTACTTGATTCAAGGTAATATATTCTTGTGTTATTTCTACAATGTGAGTAATGTGGTGATGTTGAGAATCACATGTGTAATTGTAGCTAATAACTTGTTTGAACTTCCTAATCTTTCCAATATGTTAAGAAATTTTCACGAATTTGAATATGACATGTGTTATATTATTTTGAGAGCGAATAATTATTATTATTATTATGATTTTTTGGTTTTTCCAAAGTGTCATACATGTTTCGTGATTGGAAACTTTTTGCAATGATATGATATTTGTTGTTCATGTCATCATTTGACTGGAATATGTTTTGTATTAGCATGAATCATGTGTGCTTTAAAGAGGTCTTAAAGTACGTCTTGAGTGGAGTATGCTAGTACGTTTAGCAATGTGGTAAATAATGACCATGCACTGCAATTTATTTTAACATATATAGCATACATATGTGAAATGATTATAGTGCAATATTTTACAAATTTTATTAGTGGATGATTAACGTTGTTTAATTTTTCTTCATCTTTTACTAAGTATCTTTTTAGGTACAAAGGTTGTAAATACACTAGCTTCCAGGAAAGGTTGTTCAAAATTTCTGGAAAGGCAAGTGTTGGAGATCGGTGGTCGATGAAGTATGTTCACTAATGCGACGACTATGTTATTTTCACGGATTGGACTTGATCGAATAAATGTTTGGAATTTCAAGGTTTGGGTTGTCTTGTTACTTTGTTCACTTAATGGTAAATGTGACAAATTACTCTAAACCATTTGTGCAAATTAAGTTGATGTTGATAACATGCTAGTTTTCCTTATTGGAAAAGTATTCTAGCAAAAATAATTGTGCACTATGGTAAGGAAATTTGGGACATGTAACAATCCTTGATAATCTGTGAAAAATGTTGATGGGGATAGGCCTTAAGCCCATGTGGAAAGATTAAAAGCATTACTTTCCTATCCCTATGGCATGTGTTGTAATGCTTGATTGAGGTTGAGCTCCTTTGAGTTCTTAATGGAACAATAAACCATTTAGGTTAGTGCTATTTGAAACGCACTTGATTGATCCACCGCTTGAGATTGAGTCCTTTGACTCTTAATGAATCGAAATGTTTGAGTGACGCACTAAAACTTTGGAGTCACCGTTGTTGATGATTATTGTGAGGTTGAGCATTAAGCTCTTAATGAATCCATGGTCTTGTGGGGGTTAATTGCTACAATGTAGTATTTGTTAAGTTCTTATGAACATACTTTAACCCCATTGACTAAGTGCTTTGAGAAGTGTTTGTGATTCACCTATGTGGTTGTGAAGACTAGCCATCTTCTATGGAAAATTTGGGTGGATTTTCTAGAGCCTCCACTAGACCTAAGGTGAATATGTTTGGCTATAAAAGAGCATATCTCTTTGTGGAGTCTATGTAAATTTTGGAGTGATGTATGTGTTGTGGGGATCTTGAGTTAAATCTTGGAGTTTCAAGGTTAGTCCACTCCATGATCAAGAGTCTAAGGGTTTCAAGGTTCTATCCACCCTTTTACTTGTAGCTCATTGCCTCATTTCACTAAGCACATAGATTTCAAATTACTTATGTAATATCTAAGTGTTACATATTAAACTCCTCTTATGCCCAATATGTTGCTCATTCTCATATTTTGTTGGCTTATCTTCCCTTCCTTTAGTGGGGGATTGTTGGAATAAAGAAAGGAAATTCAAGGTAGTTTGATCCGGGCGTCCGACCGGGCGCGAGAGCAATCGTGAAATCTGGAGTTCCGTCGCCCTACTAGGCGAGATCCGCCCGATTGGGCGCGAGAGGACGTTGGACATCAACAGTTTCCTTGGATTCTTCTTTGGTTTGATTTCTTGTAACCCCCTACTTAAAAGGTTTTTATGGTGATTAACTCACCATGTTTTTTCTGATTTTATTGACTCTATGATCTTCCATCTTCCTCCATCCTTCAATATAAATTGAATTGAAGGATGATTTTTTCTAAAATGTGACTTGAAACACACTTGAAAAAATACAAGCTAAACACATTCTCTCTTTGGGCATAAGTTTTCATAGACTCCACCTCTCACTCTAAAGTGTCTTAATGTGAGAGTGGTGTGTAACCTTAGAGAACGATCCGACGATTATAATTGTGCACCCTGGTTGCGCCGGAATTCGTTTTCAAAGGCAGTGATTCTTCACGCCACACCGAATTTCCTCTTTGCTTTTGTTCTTGTTTACTTCTTGTTGTATTCTTGAAATACACCTTATTTTACAACACATTTGGTGCAAGGTTGATAGTCGTTAAAACATATTCTCGAACTCCTAGGAAGCAGATATGCTTTTCAACCCCTTGGAGTGGTATCAAGAGTTTGTTTTCGATAACAGAATGCATTTAACTTTCGGTCAACAAATTCCATTGTCAATTTTGAAACTTTCGGCTGATTTTGCAACATTCAACTTTTGGTTGTTTCTGCATTTGCAAAAGAGTCAAATAACTGGTTAGTTATGTCCTTAATCAGCCAAAGAGTCACATAACTGGTTGATTAATGTCCTTAATCATGGTATTATGAATCTGTATACTTTTTAAATTACTGAAGTCATAGAATTTTAGAAGAAAAATTATCCTACTGCTGTCCTTTCCTTCTCTCCAGGTTTTTAAAAACTCAAATTTACAAAATTAGTATTTGGTGGAGTATCATAAATTCGGTTATTGATTGATATTTTTGATAATTGATACAGTATAGCATGAGTTTCTCAAAACCTTATTTTGGTTTTGAATTAAAATTAGTATTTAGCAGAAGCCCTAAATGTCAAAGTTAATCACATTTACTTAATCAAAATACAGATATTAGGATTATGTCCATAATTAAAGAACCCTTGGATTATTAGTCAAATTATACATAGAAGTGTCAATTCAAGTTGCTAAATCTGGTTTGATCCAGCCTAATCGGATCAAAGTGACTAAATCTAGATTGATTTAATCTAATCTAATGGGAGTGACTATATCTGGTTTGATCCAGTCTAATCAGGTCCGGACTAGTTCGAGTGGAGTCATACTACATCAATGTGCCCAGTGAAGCAAGTCACTTCCAACTGTTACAAGTACACAAATAAGATAAATTAGTTCAATCAACATCCAAAATGTTCCAAACTCATAACCTCTGCTTACTCATAATAAGCAGAATTCAAATACAAGCATGGGTTTATTACCGGGTGCTGCATTCATCCCTAAGGCACTTCAATATAGCCAAAGAGTCAAACTTCAGACCCTTGTCACTACTCGTCACGATTTAATTGTGACATTACCAATTCAAATTACACTATCAACGCAACAATTAATCCCGAACAAGTACAAAGTAAAGACTTAAGTCGACAAAACGAAATGTAAACAGAGAAATAAGTAACAGAAAGCCCGTGAAATTATGAAGCAATCTGTGTCGCAATATCTGTTCACAATTTTTGCCCAACAAAACGAAGCACCCAACTACAAGGAAGTTAAGCACTAGATACCTTGGGCAATATAATAAAAATTAAAATTAATTAATTAATTTGTGCAATCTCAGCCGAAAGATGGTGAATATTTATACGATTAATCACTGAAATTAACTCAGGAATATTTCGGATAATTTTTCATCATTGACTGCATTTGATTTAATAAAAATAAAATTGTTTGCAAATCATATTTTTTGTGTAATCTCAAATCATTGATTCCGCTCATTTTATTGAATAATAATCGCAAGAGAATTAGGTATTAGATAAAATTTCATCATTGATTACACAAATAAATTTATTTTGAAATTAAAAAAAAAAATTAAATTGGTTGAAAAACGCAAGAGAGATCAGATGGTAGTGCATGTAAAAAGAATTCATCAATTTGAATTCAGAAAAATATATTGGGTAAAGTATATCCTCACATCTCCTTGCAATTCTGAAAAATAAATCGAAAAATAAAATGTTTGAATTGCATAAGAAAAAGCAAGAATCAGATTCAAATGGTCAATCACCATATTAAAGCATCTAATTGAGATGCTTGTAAGACTGGGGCGACATGAAATATCATCATATTCAGGCTCAGAATATGAAAATCGAAAGAGATTGAGAAAGGGTAAGATGAATGAAGGATAAGTTGAAGAAGAAATTAGGGTTTCTGAGTTTGTGGTGATTGAGAACAACTTGAGGAGGGATTTTATATTGGAACTTGGAAGTCTTGAGCAGCCCAAATTAGGGTGCACGCTATGCTGGGCCGCAGATATTTGAGTTGTCGAGTTTGAGGTTTTTTTTTTTTTTTTTTTTTTTTTTTTTTTTTTTTTTTTTTTTTTTTTGTTTTAAACAAAGCTTAGGCATACTACCAATTCGTAATAATCGTAATATTTTTCTATTTTTCTTTTACATTCGTTTCATAATAATTGCAACACTTCTATAAGAATTCATTACTATTTTATTATTTTTCTCTCATACCAACTCCATTTATACTATTTTTTTTTATTATTTCTAATATACCTCCACTATTTATACTTTATACGAATATTATGAAATTTCCCTTTAGGTCCCCACATTATAATTTTCCTAAAACTTTGTGCAACACTTAGGTCTTGTTCTTATGAGCTGCTCTGCTCTGTAATGTGTGGAAGCCCTGCCCTGCCCTGTTGAAATCTGCTATACTCTCCTAAAATCTACTCTACTTTGTTAATCCCTGCTCTACTCTACTCTGCCCAGAAGCTCAAAAGAACAGAGCCTTAGTGTTGCGATTATAATAAAACGGAAAAAGTACTAAATTAGAATTTTTATTGGAGGAAATTTTTCCTCCTAAACTCGATCTTCTTCTTAGGGGTGAACACAGATCGGATATCCGATCCGAAACTGAGTGTCGATTCGGATATCCGTATCCCAAAATTCCTATATTGCCTATCCGTATCCGATTCGAAAATTTTCGGATATCCAAAAATTCGGATCCGATAACTTAATATCCAATATCGGACCCTTTTAATAATATTATATTATATAAATAATAATTTAATGGTAATAAAAAAATTATTTAATGGTAAATTAAATTAATTTTGCATCAATTCTCTAAAAATAAATAATTCATTGCAACTGTTCTCCAAAAAAAAAAAAAAAAAAAAAACATTGTAACTACTTGAACAACCAGAATAACAAGAAAAAGATCAAATAGACTAGAAATTTAAAAATGCAACAAATAATTTTCACAAATTACAAAACAAAGAAACTATACACAAACCAATTACAAAACAAAATTTTTTTACACAAATCTAAATACAAAACAAAGAAATATTAATTGTCATTGAAATGAAGTTGAGAAGAGGGTCGTCGTCGGTATTGCGGGTTGGAAGCTCGAGGGAGCAATGACCCGAACGGTGGCGGTTGTTATTGCGGTTGTTGATGACTATGGTTGGAGGAGGGTTGCTAGTAAAGCAGCCGTGAGGATCGAAGGAGAGCGAGATGGGAAGCTGGTGGTGCGGTGGGTTGCAGAGATTGAAGGAGAAGATAGAGAGAAGAGATAAAGAGGGGTGGTGGGGCTGCAGTCCTTACTGAGATGAGTGAGATCTAAGAGGATGGTGAAAGAGAAGAGAGAGAGAGGGGCGGTGAGGATGAATTACAGAAAGAGATTTGAGAGGAGAGAGATAGAGGGGCAATGGGATTCAAGGGTTTTGATTTAGGGTTTGTTGGTTTGGGTCATTGGGGGTATTTGGGCCTTCGGGGTATTTAAGGTTTGCTGGTTGGGTATTTTTTTCGGATATCGAATTGGATATCCGATTTTTTCGGATCGAATATCCAATCCGAAATTGATTTCAAATCGAATACGGATCGGATTTTCAGATATTGTAGCCCTGTTCTTTTGAGCTGCTCTGTTGAAATCTACTCTGCTCTTCTTAAAAATAAATAAATAAATAAATAATAATAATAATAATAATAATAATAATAATAATAATAATAATAATAATAAGGGTTTTTCTACGTAATTACCCTCCTTATTTCACTATTCTACATTGTTCCCCTCCATATATCACTTTCTCTGCTGTAACCCACAGGTACATTTAGTTACTATACTATAAACTTGTCGTTATCCCGCCGTAAACAAATTTCGTTAGTGGATTTCACTTTTTATTTTTTAATATATTTTTATCGATTTGCGTGTTGGAAAATGTTCTATTAAAGGTCTTGGGTGCTATTTTGGTCCTTAAGGGACCAAATTGAGTTCAGATTTGGCAAAAAAAAAAAATAACATAAATGCATCGTGTTGCGTATTAAAAATGTCTCGACTTGCGTGTTTACATTTTTAATATGTAAAACGAGGCATTTACGTTATTTTATTGTCAAATCTGAGCTCAATTTGGACCCTTAAGAGCCAAAATAGTCCACAAAACCTTAAACGGAACATTTACCAACACGCAAATCGATAAAAAATATTAATAAATGGAAAGTGGGTCCCACTAACAAAATTGTTAACGGCAAGATAAAGGCAAGGTTCGTTACTGTATACTTACTACATGTACCCGCTGGTTACAGTGTGTGTTTCGGGTATTTTAGTCCCTCAGGAGAGTTACAATACTGGGTATGAGCGCCTGACTTCTGTACCTGCAAAACCACGAAACTCTGGTTGGGTGGAGTTCCGCCTCCGAAGATCAAGTTAGTATGATTCCGGATGGGTAAGCGTGCGAAAAGTAAAATGGGTGTTTATCTCTGATTCAGGGAGATTCCGCAATTAATATTGCTCGGGATTTGTGTATGTATTTATGAATACCAATAAATGAGGATGATTCCTCTATTTATAGCAGATGAGAATCTACTCCCCCATTGGGGGTTCAATGCCACGTGGCATCCTCTGATTGGATCCCTTGGGGCCTGTATGAGGGTGACACGTGTCAGGCCCTCATTGGGCCACGTGGCAGGGGTAATTTTACCCCAATCATTTGCCCCTCCCGCATGGTGACATTGGTAATTAACCTTGCTTTCTTTTGCCAATTTGCAGTCTATTCAAAGTGATACCGTCTAGGGTATCTTTGGTCAACAATCTCCAACTTCTTCTATCAACTAGAAGGTAACGCCTCTGTTCCTTGCTTTTTTAGAGGTTTTTAAATTTTCCCAGCTGTATATATTGTTAGAATAATGGGCTCACCCAACATACACATGGCACACCACGATTTATAGGTCAGCCGGTCTCCTGGTACAGCTGAGTCTAGGAATGGGGGTGCCGCCTTTGGGTACTGGGACTCTCCTTGTTCATCTCCAAAATCGACCGTCTCTGTCTCTGTGCAGGACGCAATGGCTCAAACTAGGAAAACAGTCGTTGATCTAGAGTACAGAGGGGAAACCTCTAAAGAATTGCCGCCTGACTCTAATCAGGCTGAGATGACAAGGGGATCTCCGCATGGCACCCCAAGCACTCCCAGTGATGGAATACTGGGGTTGGGTTAGAAAGGCGGTGAAGATGCCGCCTCTCCATCCAGGGTTGAACAGGAAAACCCTTCAGAGAACGCGAGCGGTGAAGAGATCGCCTCCTCATCCGGTTCAGAGCAAAGCGGCAGTAGTAGCAGCCTTCTTACACCGGATGCGGATAGCGAGGAGGAGAGGCCCACATGGAACAATAAGGGCGATCCTTTAATTTCCTTATTGCCGTCTCTGCAAAAGATAGGGCCAGAATGGCCAGAAACTTAGAGGACTTTGTCAAAATACATCCTCTTGGAGAAGATCGGAGAATAATCGTGTCGCCTGAGATGGGCACTATAGTCTGGGAAGACGATCAGCCGAATTCCGACGGGTATTTCGACTGTTATGAGGCGGCGTTCCTAGCCGGTCTTCGCTTCCCTTTGCACAACACCATCAAGGCCATTCTTAGAGGGTATGGTCTGGGTATTTGGTAGTTAACCCCCAATTCCTGGGTTAACATTTCGGGCTACATTGTCGCCTGCGAAATGCAGAACATTAACCCCGGCTGGGAGGCCTTTGCCCATATGCATTATTTGAGTCGGAGCCCAGGTGGGTGGAGAGCCTGGTATACACTGACCACATACCCTCAGTATCTGATTACCCTGGACAAGCCGTCCAAGTGGTCAGACTGGAAGAACTGGTTTTATCTGGTTTCGGCTCCCACCAAGGAAGAAAATCGGGAGTATAGGACATACAACCAGAAGCCAGACCTCCTGGGTCACAAATGTAAAAAGCCTCGAGTCCCGGATGAGGACTACGAGAGGATAATTGAGGCGGGGTTTTTTGAACAAACCACAACCACCCTTTCTAATGGAGAGTTAATAAGCGTACCCAAGAATTGGGTACCAAAGCACGAATTCCTTCGTGATGAGGCATTCATGTCCGCCTGTAAACTTAGCACTCAGTTTGAAAAACGTAGGTTGCACTAGTGCTTGATCTCGTTTTGCCGTTTGTACATGATATGCTTTCTCAACTCTTCTAACCAGATGGGTTCTTTTTTGCAGTGTGAGCCTTAGCCATGTTGTCAGCAGAAAAAACACCGGCTAAATCTGCCAAAGAAATCCGCAAAGAAAATGCGGAGAAGAAACTTGCCGCCCAGGCGGCAAAAAATAAGGTATGCTGCTTTTCCTTTCTTTTTCCTTCAACTTCCATTTGACTTCGTGCCGGCTGACCTTTTTGTATGTTATTTCAGGATGGGAGCAAGGTGCCCCGCTCCCTCTAAAGTTGATAAGGCCTCGGCCTGGGGAGGAGCCGGCTACCCAAAATACGGCGAGGAAGACTTCCTCCCAGACAGTTCCCAACCGGCTGACGGTTGGGGGTAAATATGTCAAAAACCTTGGTCTGGGATTCGACCTATCTGCCAGGCAGCCGGATGTCCCAGAGGCATCCAAGGAGACTACACCGCTTAGGTCATCCGGCGCCTCTTTACCAGTTAAGGGCAGTCATGACCCTCAGCCAATATCCCAAGGTACAAATGATCCCTTCAACCCTTCTTTGCTTGGCAAGCCCATGCGGGTCAAGTCGCACTCCCAACTCCAGCCAGAAGACACTTCTGGCTGCTGGCAGTCAATAGGATGGAAGTATGTAGCCTTCTCACCATCTTTTTCTGGTGCAGATCTCTCCCCTCGCTGGCCGGATGTACAGCAGTACGCCCGGGCCATGCTGAAGGCCGTCCCTAGAGAGGAAAAGGAGGCGATCCCAGGGATCAACACCTTCAATGTCGACCGGGTCATGGCCGACTTGGCTGATGTATGATGTTTCTCAACTGAATATTTATTATCTTTTTATATCGACTGACCTCTCTTAACACCGCTTGGACTTTTGCAGTCAATGCTACTCGTGGAGGGGCTCAAGAAAGCCTATGCCTGTAAGTGTGAGGAGGTAAGACGGGCTAAACAGGTTGCGTCCAATGCTCATAACATTGCCAAATATTCCATGATCATGCATGAATTGAAAACTAAAGGCATAATCATGCAACAAGCGGACTCCATCAAAGCGCTCCAGAAGTCTCTCAATGAAGCCAACATAAAGCTCCGCAACTCCAGGCGGAGAAGGAGAATGCTGAGGCAGAGGCAAAGAAGGCGTCAGATTCTATCAAGCTTCTGGAACTAACCAAGAAGGAGAATTCTTCGCTCCTGTTTGACAACGTCCGCCTGAAGAAGGAGGCGGCTGCTGCCAGTCAGAACTTCCAAACCACGCTGGAAGCTGAACAGAGCCGGTTCATTGAAGATAATGAGCAAGACTGCGTCAACAGAATGAAAATGGCTTGGTCTCTAGTACATCCGGACACGGAATATACCGTCTGGGAGCTTGCCTATAAGTACATTTATCTTGCCATTGAGGCGCAGGAATCAAACCATCCGGCTCCGGAGCCTTATGAGGAGTGGGCCAAGAAGAAGATTGAAGCCATGCAGGCGGAGATCGAGTCATATAGAGGAGAGAATCAGGATGAAAATCAAGAGATAGTCCCTCTTGCTTCAGAAGCCGTCTCTAAGGACCCGGCTAAGCCTCAGTCTTAAAGCTTTATGTCTTCAACTTTGTCCGCCCTGCGTGCCGTGCATTTGATGTATCTTTTTTCACCGGACATGGGTCCGGCTAACATTTGCACATTTTATTTTAATATATACCTATGCCGACTGAGTCGGTTTTCTTTGCAACCTTAGTTCAATTCTCTTCAATTTTTACCATTTTTGAATTTTGCAATTTTGCTTTGGGTGCTCTTTTGATATGTCGGATGTGTTGGCTATGTCTGCCCCTGGACGGTTGGTTGATTAGTTCCAACTTTAAGCAGGAAGCCGTCCACAATCATCCGCATCATTGCATAACAGAATTGCCCGGCTCAGCTCAAGCGGCCTAGGACCGGACGAGTGCCATTCGAGTCTGTTAGGTATGGGACAAGGTTCTGGCCTTGTTTCTAACATTGAAGCCTGATGAGGAGCGAAATGTCATCGTCAATACACTTTCCTATCAAATTAATCCTAGATTACCTAAATGAATATAGAGGCAAGCAAGGGTCGAGATCCACGGAGAAACGGGAGATTGCAACGCTAAGTGCTAACAATAGAGTTTTAAAAGGGGTGTATATGAATAAGAGTGGTGGAAAACAAGACAATAAATAAACTAAGGCTACCAAAATTACTCTAACAATTAACAAAGACTAACAAGTATTGGAAACTATGAGATTAAAAACGCTAGGGGGATCGGGGAACATCAAACTTGGAGATTAAGAGCTAAACACATAGATAATCAAGGATTCGCAACCAAGGGAGCAAGGATCCTACTTAACACAATTCATTCCCATACAATTGATTAAGCAATGTATAAACCACGATCTATCCTAACATGATCACTCCCGCGCATCAATTAGGACATGTAATAATATAGTCAATGGTGCACATCATCAACCATATAACAATAAGCTCAAGTTCATACAACAAGGGTTTAAATCCCCAAAAATCAAGTATTTAATCAAATAGCAACCAAGTCATCCATTCCCCTTCCCCTAGCTAAAAGTCTAGCCTAGGAGAGAGAAACTACTCATATCAACAATACCCAAAATATTGGCCATAATCAAAATCATCAACATAACAATCAAAAATACTTGAAATATGTAAATAAACCAAAATAAAAGGGATTAAGATAGAAAAAGCTCATAAAGCTTCAATCTAGTATTGAAATAAGAAAATGGGTCTTTGAACCTTCAATGGTGAACCATCAAAAATCCAATAGATTGCTCCAATATTGATTACAAGGATGATCAAAGCACAAATCTAGATTAAAGATTAAAGTTTGGGTGATAAAAGACTAAGAATTTGAATTTTCTCTCTCTAAAACTTATACAAGCATCAATGGAGACTATTCTCTCTCTAGAAATGTTCTAAGCATATTACCCTAAATGGAATAGCTGCCTTCATTCCCTTTTCAAATCAGCTTTTAAGTAAGGAAATAAAAACGGGCTGGGCTAACGGCGTGCGCGCCCGCTACAGTTATTTGCGCGCCCGCGCAGGATGATGTGCGCGCCCTCTACTAAAGGGTGCGAGCCCGTGAACTTCCGTGTGCGCGCCCTCTACTAACACATGCGCGCTCGCGAAAGATACTGCGCGCCCTCTACTGAGCGCGCTTGGCATCTACAGAAAGTTGCCTTCTTTCTTCAAGAGTTCAAGCTAATCTGCGCGCCCTCTCCAGGAATCATCGCGCCCTCTCCACGAATCATCGCGCCCGTGCAGGATGAGTAGCGCTTTACATCCTGATTTGTCCTTGAATGCGCGCCCTCTCCATTGGGTTGCGCGCCCGCGCAGAGCCGGAGAGAGGGCTCTCCTGGGCGCACAACCTGATTAAAGCTCCTCACTTGATTTGCTATTGAAACCGGCTCTCGAAACTATCCCGAACTTTCTTCTACTTCACGTATCGATTGGTTTACCTGCAAAACACAGGAAAACACCCAAAAATAGCACAAAAAGGTAAAGTAGAGGGGAAGTATGAGGGAAATAGCATTGTTGTGCAATATATGGAGAAGCGCGATAAAATAGGGCTAAACAAGCGATAAATGGAGGGAAATGATAGGAAAAAGGATCCCGATTAGTGGCATAAAAGCCACTTATCAAATTCCCCCGCACTTACCTCTTGCTTGTCCTCAAGCAAGATCACCACCCAAATTAGAAACAAAGGCAAACAACCAAGATTAAAAATAAAAGAAAGACATAAGAATATACACTAACTAACTTTCGTAGGAATCACGGTTCTTTTTAGCGCAAACAACAAGCCATTTAAACCTCAAAGTCGCCTATTAGGACGAGTATGCTCTCGTGAAGGTTTCCAAAGAGATTAACCCACAACTCTTGGCAAAAACCGAGGAGAAAAAGACAAATCGAACACTACAAAGATAAACATAATTCAGCATGGCTTAAGAAAACAACATCAAATTTCAAGATGGACGATTGCTTTATTCGGGCTCAACCATGATAAACAACACCAAAGAATATTAGTCATTCTCAACTAAATGGTGCACGCACTTCTCAAGATGCTAAAGATTGCAAGAATCAAGTCTAAGCCAAGCATAGAGAACTAATGAGTCATCTTCCTCCCTAGTCCCCTCTAGAACGGTCCGCGTTCCCCCCACTAGCTTCAAATCATCCCCCTAGGTGGCTCCTCATGATTCCACGAAGGAACCGGAAAAAAGAATTACTTTGAGAAGGTAAAAGATCATCCCGACATCTCATCTATACATGCTCTTTCCATAGGTTTGAAAACCATCTCCCTCCACCGGTTAATGACCACGGACTTCTAAGGTCTAAGGGGCTTTACATGGGTTGTAATGACACGGCTTAAGGTAGAGGTCGGAAGAACAATTTGAAATAGTGGCGGTAATCCCTAAGTGAAGCAAGAGGAAGGGCAGCCCTCAAGGTCAAAATTCAAAACATAACCACAACTCAAACGAACATCCAAACATTTTTATTTCATTCGCATCATTAACTTTATTCAAGGATACCCAAGATAGATCAATTTCTCATATCACTTTTTTTCTCTTTCTCTCTAACTTTTTTTTTTCTCTCTCTCTCTCTCTTTTTTTTTTTTTTTTTTTTTTTTTTGGCTCAAAGCATCACACTTCCCAAGTTTTCTTTCATGCTCAAATTTAGACTTTCATCTTAAGAATTTGCTCCAAACCAATTTCATCAAAGGTTCATGCTCATATCCACTACACTCTTCATACTAGCCTTACAAGCCCAGTGCTTCACTAACTAAAAGGGTTGGTAAAACATAGGCCGTTAAGCTTGTAATGGGGTTGAGACAAGAATGGGAAACATTAGGCTCAAATTGGTTGGCAAGGAGGTTGATGCAAAAGAGAAAATCAAATTTGTAACTAAATAAAAGAGAATATAAATGAAAATGAGAAATGATGCCCTTTTCCTCCCCCAAAAGTCCAAGGTCACGATCTTGGGAGCTAATAATGAACACAAGGATTCAAACGTGCATAGATGAGGATCCTAAAAACGCCGCTCAACAAATTGATGAAGGCTTGAACAAAATGAACCTCACTAGGGACGAGAAGAGTAAGCAACAACCAACTAGGAGGCGTCAAATCCACTATGAGGAGCAACTCCATCTTACCACAAACCGTGAACTAAGGGTTCAAAAGCCATCACTAGTTCTTGCCCTTGCTACCTTGACTAAGACTCGACTAATTCAATCAACAACGATCTCGAAATGTGCATCTCATCACAAAGTTAAGAATGAAGGAACTAGCATTCTAAGGTGCATCATCACGGAAATAGAGTCCGAATGTAGTAAGCAAGTTCCAAAATACCACTATATCATCATGCCATAATTATGCTTATCACAAAATAAAAAAAGGAAATGAAAAAAAAGAAAGGAGTAAAGAGGGTTCACATATGAGGCATAAAGATTCAAATAAATCCCAATCGACATACAAGTGATCGTTCGGTATCAATACCAACGATCCCAGGTTCCTTGGAACCGCATGCAAACATCCTCGAACCATTCAACTCCTTCTAGGCTAAGATGAAAAAACTAAACACACCTAAAAGAAAAAGGAAGGGTCTCACCGAATGCCGCTTGAATTTGGAATGCGCAGTCATACCATACTCACCATCGGGTTTGCAATTTGAAGCGTGGGTAAGTTGTTTTTGAAGTTCCTTCTTCAATCTGCATCAGTGAGACAAGGAAAACACACCAAAAAGAAAGAAAGAAAGAAAAGGAGCATAAACTATATACAAAGGATTAGATCTTCCCATCATAAACAGCAAAAAAAAAAACAACAGGATATCAAATAAAAGCAGCGGAAATAGACAGCAAGCTAAGATTTCCCCTCCACACTATAGTGATGCAAGCCCCTTATATACAAAAGAATCGACTCCTGACACTTATACCTCCCCCACACTTAGAAGGAGTAACGACCTCGTTGCTCCAAGACAAAACAAAGGAAGGGAAGGACAAGGGGAATAGCCGAGAAAAATAGGGGGCTAGTGCCCACTACGGCCAGCATCACCGGAGTCCGGCCCCATATCCCCGTAGGAGAAGCCGTCAGGTGGGCCGTGGGGATCCCAACCTCCAGTGTAGCCTGGAGGCCAACCATAATGACCTCGGAAGAGGTCTTGTTGCCAAGTAGGCAACGGGTCGAATTGGGGGGGGCATGGTTAGGGGTTGGGGGTGGGTGGGGTCAACATAGGGGTAATTGGGATCACCCCTATAATCACTACCACCCGGCAACCTATAATCATAGGACCCGGATGCGTCAGGGAAATCATGGCGCACCCTATTTGGCTCGAAAGGTCCTTGCCAATAGGGGTAGGTAGGGGCGTTGTCACCCCCCCCCACGATGGCACTGGGCCATGCTGGGGAGGCCATAATTGACCGGAGGCGTGACATCGCCTCTATCTACATGCATATCATAAATAGACTGCTGTTGGAGAAACATACCTTGCTGGGTTTCAAATAGGCTTTGAACACCCAACTGGAGGCTCCCCATTCGCTGCTCAAGGCTTTCCAAGCCTTGGATTTGGAAGAACTGCTGCTGCTGCTGTTGTTTGATGTTGATGTTGTTGATGTTTGATGTTGTTGTTATTGATGTTGTTCCACCATCTCCTCATCATCCTGCTCAAATACAAGGCCCTCTCCCCGATCGGCTCCAGGAAGGACACCATTGTCCCTCCTAACCCAGTAGATGTTTCTGGACTCCCTTTGGAAGGAGGTAAGATCCGGGTTTGGGAGAAAGCAACGGTGTGCATGAGATACCAACCAATCATAAACTCCCTCTCTAGGGGTGAAGGCAATGAACCCCAACCTTTTAATTTTCTCAAGATTGAGAAAGATGTCACTGCTATTCCCAACCATAGTGCAAGAGGGGAGGAGGTCCCCATGCCCAAGCTTCAGAGCTAACCTTGTTACCATACTCCCATAGGCAGATTTCGCCGGTCTTCTTCCCTTGGCGATTGATAAGCAATTTTAATGAAGAAGTAGCCCAGGTTCACTCGTCGGCCTAAGGTCGATGAGTAGCGAACCACATAGTGAGAATATCCTCCCTAGACATCTTCCCTAAATCCTTCTTGTTGAAAATAGCGTATCCAAGTATACGGTGTAGGATTCTTAGGGCCGGGTGAGCGATCTCACTAGCTAAGGAGTAGTGGGTGTTGAACTCTTCTTTCCCGTGATCCCCCTCCACCAATGTCTTTCATTATAACCTTCGAAGGAGGAGTGCTCGGGAGCAACAAGGTTAGCATCTGGATTAAAGTCCAGGGCAATGCTGAGCTCTCTCAAGGAATAGAAAATGAGATTTGTTGAAAAGCTGGAAGGTTACTCTAAAGTCGTCATCCCCCACAGCTTCACTGGAGAAAGTGGAAAAGAATTCAAGGGTTGGCTCAAGTTAGGTCTTGAATGACGAGCTCACAAATGTACCCAAATTGAGGTTCTCAAGGAATACCCAAATGTCTTTGTCGACACCCAAGCTTGTGGTGGTAGGACGGTGATAGTGCTTGGAGGGTCTAAGCTTCCTCTCTTTCATTTTTTTGTAGTTGGCGTTCGTGGTTGTTATTCTGGAAGGTAAGAGGGGGTAAAGTTGGTTGATTTTGTTGCGATTGGGAAGGTTGGGAGGGTTGTGGTTCCGTCCCACTCTTTGATCGTTTTCTACTGAATTTCAACATGTTCGCCCTAACCACTTCTCAAAAGTTTAAACCACAAAGAATTTCACACCAAAACACCGAGAAATATCAATCCAAACCACAATTCGAAGAGTACCAACCAAAAAATTCAATCGCACTATCAAGCGAAATCCTACAAAACAACAATTAGCACAACAAATACAACAACAACGTAACAAAGTTACTCAATAGGCAAGGAGCTCATGAGATATATACATCACCCAAACAATTCTCAAAATTCCAAAATTACTCACACTCATCATGAAATTCATGGCCAACAATTTACATATCATAAACCCACAAATACCTTTATCTAACAATTCACAATTCCTTAACTATTTCAAGAAAATCCCAATAATTGCAAATCATTCACAAGTATTTCATTCGAATCACATATTTGCAATAATACTCATATACATGTCAATATAATCATAAGAATTGCCAAAAATATCACATGTATTTCAATTGAGTCAAAATTTCTCCCACAAACATCACAAATTCAAGAGGTCTATCATGAATTCTATCAAAATGTAGTAGAAATTAGGCTTAGGGAGTTAGATATACCTTCTTGGAGATGAAAATTCGAACGAAAACTTCACCGAGGGGGCTAGCTTCGTGCAATGGGAGATTGGGGTTTTCTTGAAATTTCTTGGGTGAGATTCAAGGGTTTTTGATGAGCAAAAGTGTGCAAAGTGAGGTTTTGGTGAGTGTTTGATGAATTTTGAGGGAGATTTGGGGAGGAAAAGTGAAGATTTTGAGGTATGATGGCGGTTAGCAATGGAGGTTAGGGCTTAGGAGAGAGAGAAGAAGTGAGAGCATGAAAATGAAAATGAAGAAGAAAGAGGCATACCTGCATTTTCTGAACTGGAGTCGTGCGCGCCCCCCCGCGAACACAACCTGCGCGCCGCCAAACCCACCTGCGCCCGCACAAACTGCGCACCTGCGCGCCCGCGAAGAGAATCCTGCGCGCGAATACAATCTACAGAAACATTGCTCCCCTTTTTCAGAAAGTGCGCGCCCGCGATAGGGACTCTGCGCGCCCGCGCAGACCTCATGAGCGCCCTGTCGAGCCCTCTCAAGGCATCTACAGAAAACTCTCAAACTTCTTCGATTTAAAAAGTTCTCTAACTCTACCAAAAATCCCTAACACATAAAACTAAAATGTTTATCAAATATTATAACCCCATCAAAAGCATACAAAAGTTCAAGTTCAAAACGACAATATTCCTATATTACGGATTTGTCTTCGAGAGCTCCCATCCCGAGATCATCAAAAGCGCTTGAATGTCGTTAATTCTCTTCATTGTGCTCCTTCTTCGGGCCTACTTGACCTACAATAAAAACAACTATGGGTTAGATCTAATCGTAAAATCTAGGTACGAAAATTAAAAATGCAAAGAATAGAAGGGAGAAAGGGGCTCGGGTTGCCTCCCGAGAAGCGCTTCTTTTTAAGGTCATTAGCTTGACCATTGTTCCGATACATTAAGGCTCAGCAAGAGAAGGCTCGTAATCCATAGGATCAAGCCTAAGGAACTCAATATGACCAACTTCGTCTTGTGATCGCCTGCATCTAGCTCAAAGGACCCATAAGGAGTGACATTTGAAATCTTGAAAGGACCGGACCATTTGGATTTCAGTTTTCCGGGAAAAAGACGAAGTCTAGATTTGAAAAGTAGAACTTCATCTCCAACCTTGAATTCCTTGAACCTTATCCTTTGATCGTGCCACTTCTTTGTTTGCTCCTTATAAAGCCTTGACTTCTCGTATGCATCGAAACGAAGCTCCTCTAGTTCATTCAATTTCATCAACCTTTTCTTTCCGGCTTCCCCAAGGTCCATATTAAGCTCCTTGATGGCCCACCAAGCCTTATGTTCCAACTCTACCGGGAGATGGCAAGCCTTGCCATAAACCAACCGGTATGGAGTAGTTCCTATCGGGGCTTTGTAGGCTGTTCTAAGGGCCCATAGAGTATCATCAAGTTTGAGGGACCAATCCTTTCGAGTCCGGTTCACCATCTTCTCAAGTAGGTTCTTGATTTCTCAGTTCGATACCTCAACTTGGCCTTGGGTTTTGGGATGATATGGGAGCCCTACTTTATGGTGGACACCATATTTCTTGAGAAGGGCTTCAAGCTGCTTCTTGGCAAAGTGCGATCCACCATCATTAATTAGAGTCCGGGGCACCCCAAATCTTGGAAAGATGATATTCCTTAGAATCTTGAGGACTACTTTGTGGTCGTTGGTTGGCGATGGTATAGCCTCTATCCACTTGGTCACGTAGTCAACCGCAACCAATATATAAGCATTTCCACATGAGGACACGAACGGACCCATGAAATCAACCCCCCAAACATCAAACGGTTCAACTTCAAGGATACCCAATTGAGGCATTTCATCCCGTTTTGTGATGCCTCCCGCTCTTTGGCACCTATCACACCTAGATATGTATCGTTGGGCATCACGATGCATGGTAGGCCACCATAGAAGGGATTGAGAGATTTTAGCCACAGTTTTAGTCACACCACCATGTCCTCCACACGGTAGTGAATGGCAATGTTCGAGCACACCCTCAATTTCATGGTCCGGGACACACCTCCGGAATATACCATCCCCACATTGTTTGAATAATAATGGGTCGTCCCAAAAATACCGCCTTACTTCTTTGAAAAACCTCTTCTTTTGCTAAGATGAGTATTGATATGGGATAATTCCACTAGCTAGGTAATTTGCGAAATCCGCAAACCACGGACTAGGAGAAGAAGCGATAGCAATAAGGGTCTCAACACCCATCTCCTCATTTATCGGAACACTTTCAACATCATTATGAGGTAATCTAGACAAGTGATCGGCAACATGGTTTTCGGCCCCCTTCTTATCCCTCATTTCAATGTCAAAATCTTGAAGGAGGAGGACCCACCGTATTAGCCTAGGCTTTTTGCATCCTTCTTGTTCATTAAGTATCGAACCCGCAGCATGGTCCGTGTACACTATGACTTTGGAACAAACAAGATAGGGCCGAAACTTGTCCATAGCAAACACAATCGCAAGCATCTCCTTTTCTATAGTAGTATAATTCTTTTGGGCATCATCCAAGGTTCTACTAGCATAGGAAATAACATGCAGCTTGCCTCCTGCTCTTTGACCTAATGCGGCTCCCACTGCGAAGTCACTAGCATCACACATTAGTTCAAATGGCAAGCTCCAATCTGGAGCTTGCACTACAGGAGCAGATGTGAGAGCTTCCTTGAGCTTATTGAAGGCTCGAAGAAAACTATCATCAAAACAAAAATCTTTATCCTTTTGAAGAATTCCGGTTAAAGGTTTAGATATATTGGAGAAATATTTGATAAACCTCCAGTAAAAACCCGCGTTCCCCAAGAAAGCCCTTACTCCCGTAATGGATGTAGGCAGGGGTAGCTTGGTTATTACCGACACCTTTGCCGGATCAACTTCAATCCCTCTTTTTGACACCTTATGGCCGAGGACAATCCCCTCCTGAACCATAAAATGACATTTTTCCCAATTCAAAACAAGGCTCGTCTCTTGACATCTCTTCAAGACTTTTTCGAGGTTAAATAAGCACATGTCAAAAGAGGAGCCGCCTACACTGAAATCATCTATGAACACTTCAATTTCATTCTCCAACATTTCAGAGAAAACGGAGGTCATGCATCGTTGGAAAGTCGATGGGGCGTTGCATAGGCCGAAGGGCATCCTTCGGTATGCGAATGTCCCATAAGGACAAGTGAAAGTGGTCTTCTCTTGATCCTTAGGGTGGATTGGGATTTGGAAAAATCCTGAGTATCCATCCAAGAAGCAATAGAAGTCATGTTTTGATAACCTTTCCAACATTTGGTCGATGAAAGGGAGAGGGAAGTGATCTTTCTTTGTATTTTTATTCAACTTCCGATAATCAATGCACATTCTCCACCCGGTCACCGTTCGGGTGGAGATGTTCTCTCCCTTCTCATTCTTGAGTATGGTCATGCCACCTTTCTTAGGAACTACGTGAACCGGGCTTACCCATTTGCTATTAGAGATAGCATAGATAATCCCCGCTTCACGTAGTTTCAAAATCTCCTTTTTTACTACCTCTTTAAGGATAGGATTTTTTAACCTTCTTTGAGGCTCAATGGAGGTGGCATCATCATTCTCAAGATGGATCCGATGCATGCACAATGAAGGGCTAATACCCTTGATATCATCAATGCTATACCCTATCACACTTCTATATTTTCTCAAAACGTCAAGCAATTTTTCCAAATCATGCCCATCAAGGGTAGCATTGACAATAACCGGGTATTCCCCTTCATTTCCAAGGTAAGCATATTTCAAAGAGGGGGGAAGGGGTTTGAGTTCTACCTTGGGAGGAGGCTTAGAACTCTCCTCCGATTTCTCCTCTTCTTGTGCTAGCTCTTCATGCTTAGGATCGTTCTCTTCCTCTCTTTTGGCTTCTCCAATAGTCATGACAAACTCCTTTGCCTTGTGAGAGTAGTACTCTTCCTCGCATGTAAGAGCCTCAATCATTGGATCTTGAGGGCTCATCATAACCCTTCCCAAACGATCCAACTCCTTACCTACCACATCAACCCTATAACACTTCTCAACTATGGGGGTCTTGAGCAGCTTAGAGAATTCAAAAACAATCTTTTCATCGGCTACTTCACAAGTAATGGTATTGTTTTTGCAATTAATGACGGCCCCCAATGTCTTCAATGTTTCCCTTCCAAGAATCAAAGGAGTGTTCTCATCCTCCTCCATATCCATTACAACAAAATCACAAGGTACATAGATGTGTCCCACTTGAATGGGGACATCTTCAATTTCTCCATAAGGCAACTTAACCGATCGGTCGGCTAGTTGAATGGTCTTCCTTGTAGGTATCATCTCGATATTCAATTGTTGAGCAATGGACAACGACATTAGGCTAACACTAGCCCCAAGGTCGGCAAAAGCTCCTTTGGGCTCCAAGTTGCCAATCTTGACCGGCAGTGTGAAACTTCCGGGGTCTCTTTGCTTCTTTGGCATCTTATGTTGAACAAGCGCACTCACTTGATGTGGAAGTGTAATAAATTCATCCTTGAGCTTCCTTTTGTTCGATAGGATATCTTTGAGAAACTTCGCATAAGATGGCATTTGTGTCACCACTTCAAGGAAAGGTAGGTTGATGTGTAACCCTTTCATCACATCAAGAAACTTTGCAAATTTGTCATTCAACCTTTGCTCCGCAACCCTCCCGGGATAAGGTACCGGATTATCATACTTGCAAGTGTCAATGGGGTCCTTACCCTTGGACTTCTTGTCTCCAACTTCTTTCTCAACATTTACCTCCTCATCTCCCTTCTTATCTTCCCCTTCTTTCTCTACCTCCTCACTCCCTTTTGGGCCTTCATAAGAAGCTCTCGATCTCAAGGTGATCGCCTTGCATGTGTTGGGTTGTTTGAGGTTGTGAGATGGGTTTGTGTTTGGTTGTCCGGGTAGTTTAGAAGAAGAGTTCAAGGAATAATTTTTGGCCGCTTGAGCTAATTGAGAGTCAACCATCTTGTTGTGAGCCTTAAGCTCTTGGATTTGTTGATTCATGGGTTGGAGTTGTTGGAGAATTTGGGTTTGAGTAGAATTGGGTTGAGACACTGGCTCTTGACTCCTTTGAGTTACTTGATTTTGATTTTGGTATTGGTGTTGGCTATTTTGTTGATGGTTCCTTGGGTAGTTTCCCTTTGGGTTTTGGTTTTGGTATTGGTTTTGGTATGTAAGAGGGTTGTGGTTTTGGTATTGTGGGTTTGAATTGTATGGTTGTTGAGCTTGTTGGTTCCATTGTTGGAGTTGGTTTGCAAATCCGGGTGGTGGTTGTCTCCAAGCTACTCCTCCACCACTTCCCCTATATCCATCTTGCCTTGTGTTGTAAGCCGCGACATGCTTCGGGCTCAAACCTCCACAATAAGATGTATCGTGGTTTGTACCACCACAATTTTGACAAGAAAAAGAGTTAACTCGGGAGGAGCTTGCACCACTATTGATATTTGTATTCAACTTTGCAAGCCCTTTTGTCAACGTCTCAATTTGATGTTGTAATTGATCAACCTTCTCCAACTCATACTTTCCACCCTTTCTAGGTGCATTCCTCCTTCTACTTCCCCAAGAATATTTCTTCACCACCTCCTCAATTGTTGCTTCAACTTGGTTTTGAGGGACTTTGATCAATTGTCCACCTGCCCCCGCGTCCAAGTTGGCTCTAGACATTGGCTCCAATCCATCGTAGAAGAACCTCATGAGTAAGCTTTGATTGTATTCATGGTGAGAGCATGCTTGCACCAACTCTTTAAACCTCTCCCAAGCTTCACTAAGGCTTTCCTTCACCTCTTGTACAAAAGATGCAATCTTCCTCCTCATGTCGGCGGTTTTCTCTTCGGAGATGAACCTTTTCAAGAATGCTTGGACAATTTCCCTCCATGTTGTGAGAGAATTAGGCTTGACTTGCTTGAGCCACTTCTTTGCCCTCCCCGCAAGAGACTGCCGGAATAGGTGCATTCGAATGTATTCTTCAGAAACTTAGTTGGTTTGTATCATGGCACAAAGCTCAAGAAATCTATTAAGATGCTCAATGGGGTCTTCACTTGGAGAACCTGAAAATTGCTCCGCTTGTACCATTCTTGTATATTGAGGATGAATGGTGAAGTTAGTTTCCGTGGCGGGTAGTAATATCCCACCGGTGAGCTCATTATCCTCCGGATTATCGAACTCACGAAATAAAACGTCCGCTTGTTGCCCAGCCATTTCTTCGCCTTGAGAGTGTGAAGAGCAAGAATCACTCTCACTATCAAAAATAGCTCCAAAACCTCTTTCTTCTTCTTGATAAAGTCTGCGGACTTGTCTCAAGGTACGGTCTATTTCGTGATCAATGTAGTGAGAAGGTGGTCCTTGAGATCTCCTTTGCATCCACCAAAGCTAAGTAAACGATTAGAAATGACAAGCACAATCAAATGGATAAGAACAAAAGAAAATAAGACTCTAAAATAACACAGAAGCAAAAACAAAATTGACCATTTCCCCGGCAACGGCGCCAAAATTTGATGAGGAACGAAATGTCGTCGTCAATACACCTTCCTATCAAATTAATCCTAGATTACCTAAATGAGTATAGAGGCAAGCAAGGGTCGAGATCCACGGAGAAACGGGAGATTGCAACGCTAAGTGCTAACAATAGAGTTTTAAAAGGGGTATATATGGATAAGAGTGGTGGAAAACAAGACAATAAATAAACTAAGGCTACTAAAATTACTCTAACAATGAACAAAGACTAACAAGTATTGGAAACTATGAGATTTAAAACGCTAGGGGGATTGGGGAACATCAAACTTGGATATTAAGAGCTAAACACATAGATAATCAAGGATTCGGAACCAAGGGAGCAAGGGTCCTACTTAACACAATTCATTCCCATGCAATTGATTAAGCAATGTATAAACTACAATCTATCCTAACATGATCACTCCCGCGCATCAATTAGGACATGTAATAATATAGTCAATGGTGCACAACATCAACCATATAACAATAATCACAAGTTCATACAACTAGGGTTTAAATCCCCAAAAATCAAGTATTTAATCAAATTGCAACCAAGTTGTCCATTCCCCTTCCCTTAGCTAAAGGTCTAGCCTAGGAGAGAGAAACTACTCATATCAACAATACCCAAAACATTGGCCATAATCAAAATCATCAACATAACAATCAAAAATACTTGAAATATGTAAATAAACCAAAATAAAAGGGATTAAGGTAGAAAAAGCTCACAAAGCTTCAACCTTGTATTGAAATAAGAAAATGGGTCTTTAAACCTTCAATGGTGAACCATCAAAAATCCAATAGATTGCTCCAATATTGATTACAAGTATGATCAAAACACTAATCTAGATTAATGATTAAAGTTTGGGTGATAAAAGACTAAGAATCTGAATTTTCTCTCTAAAAACTTATACAAGCATCAATGGAGGCTATTTTCTCTCTAGAAATGTTCTAAGCATATTACCCTAAATGGAATAGCTGCCTCCATTCCCTATTCAAATCAGCTTTTAAGTAGGGAAATAAAAACGGGCTGGGCTGACGGCGTGCGCGCCCGCTAAAGCTAATTGCGCGCCCGCGCAGGATGGTGTGCGCGCCCCCTACTAAAGGTTGCGCGCCCGCGAACTTCCGTGTGCGCCCCCTCTACTAACATCTGCGCGCCCGCGAAATATACTGCGCGCCCTCTACTGAGCGCGCTTGGCATCTACAGAAAGTTGCCTTCTATCTTCAAGAGTTCAAGCTAATCTCCGCGCCCTCTCTAGGAACCATCGCGCCCGCGCAGGTGAGTAGCGCGCCCTCTACTGAGTGCGCTTGGCATCTACAGGAAGTTGCCTTCTGATTCGGCTTTGAATGCGCGTCCTCTCCCTTGGGTTGCGCGCCCGCGCAGAGCGGGAGAGAGGGCTCTCCTAGGCGCACAGTCTGATTAAAGCTCCTCACTTGATTTGCTATTGAAACCGCCTCTCGAAACTATCCCGAACTTTCTTCTACTTTGCGTGTCGATTGGTTTACCTGCAAAACACAGGAAAACACCCAAAAACAGCACAAAAAGGTAAAGTAGAGGGGAAGTACAAGGGAAATAGCATTGTTGTGCAATAAATGGAGAAGCGCGGCAAAATAGGGCTAAACAAGCGATAAATGGAGCGAAATGATAGGAAAAAGGATCCCGAATAGTGGTATAAAAGCCACTTATCACTTGGATTGGCAGCTCCGACTGCAAAGACTGGGGGAACAACCCTCTTCTTTTTCCAAGGAAATAACATAGGCCGCCCAGCCGGCCAAGATGAAAAATGTGTTGGTAGGTGCCTATGACGGTACCACCAACCTTGAAGATCACCTGATAGCATACACCAACCTTATGTATCATCAAGGGTTGGATGATGCTGCATGGTGTTGATGCTTCCCGGCCAAATTGAACGGCGTCGCCCAGCAATGGTTCGGCAACCTGCCAGCCGGATGCATCAATAACTTCAAGACGCTTGCATACTTGTTTGCGACAAATTTCTCAATGAGTGTCCCAGCAAAGATAACAAGTCTTGACTTGGGAGCTATACAACAAGGTGAGAAGGAAGGGCTACGCTCATATATCAGGCGGTTCAATCTGATGAAAATTCAAATTCAAGGACCTGTCTGATGAGGTGGCCTATACAAACTTTTTCAAAGGTCTGAAAGACGGGTCGACCTTTAAGTTCGACCTTGTAAGGAAGAGGGTTGCTACCCTCCAAGAAGCACTGATGGAGGTGGACGCCTATATACAGGAGACCGAGATCTGCAACATTAGCAAACAATCAGACTCAAAGAGGTCTGACGAAAAAGAGAGTCGGCCATTACAGCCGTCTAAGAAAGAAAAGAAGAGAAAAGAAGTCTGGGTAGCTGATACTTCTGAATAGCCGTCCCAGAAGAAAAAGAGAGAAACAAAAACGTACTCCCCAAAGTACGAATTCAATAAAGACGGTCACTCCATCCTCATGGAAATTAAGGACCGGGTCTCCATTGACAAGCCGGCTGCTATGAAAGTTTCCGCCAAAAATCGGAACAAAAATAAATATTGCCACTACCATGAGGATATTGGCCATGACACCAACGAATGCTTTAGTCTCAAGCGGCTGTTGGACAGTCTGGCTGATAAAGGAGTTTTCAAGTCTTATATTTTGAGGTCCAAGGTTACCCTGCAAACTAACCCTGGGCAGTCGTCTAAGAAGAAGCGTCACTCTGCTAATAGTTCGGACACTAATGAAACTCCGATCTATACAATAGCAGTCGGCTTTGCTGGAGGCAGCCAAACGATCTGGGGTAACAAGAGCTACTTCAGACGGCTCGACGTCAACTCGGTCAACGAGGGGCAGGCGTGAAAGGAATGGTGTCCTTCCAACAAGTGTATTATTCTGATAGAGGGTTCAGAATTATTACAGAGCTAATTCTTTAGTAAGGTCAAGTGATCGGAATGCCTAGGTAGAGGCCGCTTTCGATCAGTAATATTAAGATATAATTAATATTACAGCTTAATCTTAACTGAACCCTTTGGGTCGAACCCAATCGAATAACCGATCCGAGACGACGAATCAATCCGAAGGATTTAGTGAGTCGTCAGAGTTTTACGAACAAAGACGTCGGATATTGAGCCTAGGGCGTCGAGGCCGAGCGTCGCAAAATCACAAGTAACAAGTACGAGCATAACCGTAGCTAAGCTACGCCAGCTCATCGCAAGCCTAGGCGCACCATGGTGTGCTAGGTGCACCATGCGTGCTAGGCACATTAGGCTGCCCATCGCAGCACCACCTACGTGTGTGCGTGCCTTCGCATGGCACAACAGCATAACAGCGTGCGTGCATGGGTGCCTAGGCACTATCGCAGTACCATCGCAGTGCTGGGCACTTGCGTGTGTGCATGTGTGTGTGTGCCTAGCACCATCGCTAAGCATCAAGCTATCCAGCATGCGTGGCTTGCTAGCAGCACGCATGCTGGGCCTTGCGTGTGTGTCTCGCACCATCGCAGCAATAACCTCGCACAGCAGCACCATGCCAGGCATCGCCCTGTGCGTGTGCGAGTGCTAGTGCATGTTAGCTATGCGAGTGCTGGCATGCATGCTTGCTTTGCATCGCAGCAGCATACGGGCTGACTTGCGTGCTAGATTTCGCATGGCAGCACCAAGCAGCCCGCTGTGCATGTGCATGGCCTAGGCCCAGCATCCCAGCAACACTACGCACCCAGCCAGTAAGGCTGTGCGTGTGTGTGCGATAGCCACGCAGCGCCTAGCGCCCAGCACAAGGCGTGGCTCGCTAGCAGCACTCAAGTGCTAGGATGGGTGATGCGTGCTAGCTGGCCAGCAAAGCAAGCTGCCAGCATAGCCATTGCTTGAGGCGGTTTGAGGTGAGTGGGGACCAAAGGCTTGGAGCATGCCTTGGGGAGCAAGGCAATGGTCTGCCCCATGGTTCATTGTCCTCACCTAACCCTCTCTCTCCCCTTGACACTTGTTGCATTGTGATTGCATTTGATTAATTATTTAATTTGGAATTAAATAAATTATTAAAATTGCACATGATCCCACATTGATCATGAAATAGGATTCAAGTTCCCATTCTCTATAAATACCCACTTGGTT
This sequence comes from Chenopodium quinoa, assembly GCF_001683475.1. Classification (NCBI taxonomy): domain Eukaryota; kingdom Viridiplantae; phylum Streptophyta; class Magnoliopsida; order Caryophyllales; family Amaranthaceae; genus Chenopodium; species Chenopodium quinoa. Next base: position 828,225 of record NW_018744249.1, read on the forward strand.
GGGATTTTGAGAACAACACTTGAGTGGAAAAGTAAAGGCAACTCCATTGTTGAGTATACCTTGAAATTTGTAAAACTCCAAGTTTATATATTTGTCCGGGCCTCGACTAACCTTCGAGGCTTAGGACGCTCGGGTCGGGTTCGAGGGTACGATCCCGTCCGAGGCCTCGTGTTTTCGAGGTTCAAGTAAGAGCTCATAGTAGAGCGAAGCACGTGTCAAAGGTGTAATCTTTTATCCTTTATTATGCTTTTAATTATGTTTTGCTTGTTAATTGCATTTATTATGGGGGCGGGTCTTGGCGGGTTTCATTCCGCGTAGTGTGGGTCACTACGAAACCCTACAAGGCGTCCAAGGGCTCCTTCCCCGAAGTTGTAGTTACTGAGGATGACAGGGGCAAAGTTAGGAGGTCGCATGATAACCCTATTGTCATCAAATGCAAAGTGGCCAACCAAAGAGTTGGCCGAATCCTTATTGATACTGGGAACTCGTCTGATCTCATCAGTCATAAGTGCCTGGCTAAGCTCAGATACAAGCCCGAGAACATGCACCAGGTCTCTCACCCCTTAGTGGGATTTGGAGGTGGTGTGGTACATCCGGTAGGTCGAATAGACCTACCCGTTCGTCTGGGCGAAAAAGGGGAGGGACGCCACATGGTGGTTCGGTTCTTAGTTGTTGAAGAGCTGACGGCCTATAACATGATTTTGGGGCGTCCCACCCTGAATGAATCCAAGGTTGTTATCATTCCTTCTCTTATGCTCCTCAAGTTTGAGAAGGATGATGGAACAGTCTGCTCCCTTCAGGGAGACCAAAAGATGGCCAGGGAGTGTTACCTCTCTGATGTCAAACCCACTATGGTCGCATCCGGCCCTAGTGAAGAAACTACTGACCTTGAGCAAATCAAGGAAGCCCCGCTTGCTGCCACAGCAGCCGGCAAGAAGAAAAAGGCCAACCAAATGGTGGCCGAGAAAAAAGACAAGTAATAGCAATCATTGACCGGTGAAAGGCCGGATGAACTCCGTCCCCAACCGGCTGGTGAGCACATGGACATTGTTTTGGATGACTCTCGTCCTGAACGAACTGTCAAGGTGGGGACGACTGCTTTTGCTAAACTTCGTGCAGAATTGCACAACTTGTTAAAAGAATTCAAAGACATCTTTGCCTTTGAGGTGGACGAGATGCTAGGCATCATCCCGGATCTAGCCATCCACATGCTTGCTGTGGATCCTAAAATGAAGTCGGTAAGGGAAAAGAAGAGGAACCATGGAGAAGAACGAAGCCAGGCGACAACCGTCGAGGTGAGAAATTTGTTAGATGCTGGGTTCATTCGGCAATGCTATTTCCCTGATTGGGTTGCCAATATTATGCTTGTAAAGAAGCCGAATGGAACCTGGCGCATGTGTGTAAACTACACAGACCTTAACATGGCATGTCCGAAGGATAGCTATCCTCTCCCAAAGATCAATAGTCTGGTCGACTCTACAGCTGGCCATGCCTTGATGAGCTTTATGGACTTTTATTCAGGCTTTCACCAGATACCCTTGTGGAAAAAAGATCTAGAAAAAACTGCATTCGTCACTGATCAGGGGTTATTCTGTTACACTGTGATGTCGTTTGGTTTGAAGAATGCGCCTGCGACCTTCTAGAGAATGATTAATATAGTCTTCATTAATCAAATTGGAAGGAATGTGGAGGCGTACATTGATGATATGATAGTCAAATCCAAATTACAAACGGACCATCTTACAGACCTCCGAGAAACATTCGCCACACTCAGGCGACACCAGGTCATGCTCAATCCCAAGAAATGTGTTTTTGGTGTTGAGTCTGGGAAGTTCCTCGGATTTCTAATTGATCAAAGGGGGATAGAGGCCAACCCGGAAAAAATACAGGCGGTCATAGACATGCAGTCGCCCCGTACTGTAAAAGAAGTTTAAAAATGAATAGGCTGTATGGCGGCTTTGGGGAGATTCCTCAGTCGGTCAGGCGACAAGTGCCTCTGTTTCTTCCAAGCAATTAAGAAGAAGACTATGTCTGGTGGATGCAAAGGCGACCTTCTTAAAGTTGAAGGAACGCTTGCACTCTCTACTAGGGCTGGTCAGTCCTTTGCCAAAAGAAGTGTTTGACAGGCGGTATTTTAGGTCGTTACTAAGATACCTCTGTCAAATGATATTTGTAGTCCTAAACATGCAACTAAACGAGTATAGAGGCAAGTCAAGGGTCGAACACAGGGAAATGATTAAGCACCGCTATCTATCTCCTAATGTTAATCTAGTTCGATCAAGAAGTATGGTGGGTAAAGTAATGACTAAAGGGGATAGAATAATAATTAAAACAAGCACTAGGGGGAAGGATCAAACATGCTATGAATTCAACGAAGTTAGGCATCGAAAAATAGGTTTATATGTAACCCAAGCAACTCATACAAGGCAATATCAAGAATACTCTCTAATCACCTATTGGGATTAATAGCTATCCTAGCTAGCATACACTTACACTATCGTCATAAGGCATACAAACTAGGGTCATGCAACAATCAATCACCTAATGACTATTCCTAAATTACACTATCGTCATGATTTAGTTCAAGTCACTCAACCACAACATGCATATGGCCATAAACATAGAGTAGCCAATAAGTATGAGCATAAGGAAGGTTTAATTGCAAATATTCCAAATTAACCTAGTCTAACATACATCAAACTCAAAGCATGCCTTCACCAAACCCCTAGCAACAAGAGAACTACTCACAATCCATAGCCTTAACTACAATTATCTAATCAACATAGTAACTAAGGAATTAATGAGAAAGATGATAACTTTATCAACTAAACCAACAAAGATAGGAACTTTAAGCATAAAAACAAGAGAATAAGTAGAAGAATACCAATAACTTCATTGAATACTAAGTGGGAGGACAAAACTCATTCAAGTTCCAAAAAGCTTCTTCAAAAATATCCAAAAATAACTAAGGTTTTTGGGAAATAGAAAATTACACTAAGATCTATTGAGGATTTTCAATACCCCTTGGCTAAATACTAGATCTAAGAGTTTTTACCCTAAAAACTTCTATTACAAGCCTTCTTTTTCTCTTCTAAAGTATGCTGAATTTCTAAAATAAAATTGTTGCTTTTTCTCTCTCCTCTTTGCCGTTTTAATCTGACTTCAGATTTCGGATTGTCGCAGAAAGGAGCGACTGTGCCTAAAAGTAGTGCGCCCGCACCAGAACGCTGGTGCAATGTCTTCAATCCTTGCTCTAGTTCCTTCCCAATCCGAATCACCGGCAATAATCTGCAATTACAAAATAGGAAGGCAAAGCGTAATACAACGAAGGGGAAGGGGAGTAAAGACTACCAAAACCATATAGAAACACATTACACAACACATAGGTAGACTACTCAAATTAGGCAAAACATAACAAAAGCACACTAGAATGAACCAAATTACTACTAAAACTACTAAAAAAGACTACCCTAGGAGTGACATAAATGTCACTCATTAGTGTTGTACATGTACCTAGTCGTCTCTGACCATGCGCTTAGTGCTGTTCTCCTCGATGAAAGAGGCGTCACCTAACTCCCGATCTACTTCATCAATCATGTTCTACGGAATGCAGAACTGAGGTACCCCATGGTTCAAAAATTTGGACTTGCCCTCTTCACGGCAGTAAAAAAGTTAAAGCCTTACTTCTTGGCGCATCCGGTCATAATATACACTGACCAGCCAATCAAGCGGCCAATGACAACCATGGAATCATCCGGCCGAATGATCAAATGGGCGATTGATCCAAAGCCTTGAAATTACTTTTGAGCCAAGGAAAGCAGTGAAGGGACAAGCGTTTGCTGACTTCATTGTTAAAATGACCAGGCCGGCTGATCCTGAAAATCTTGAATAGGTTTGGAAGGTATATGTGGACGGGAGCTCCACCCTGAACGATTGTGGTGCAGGCGTCATATGTCAATCTCCTGAAGGAGACAAGTATGAGTATGCACTATGTTTCAAGTTCCAAGCCTCAAATAATGAGGCAGAATACGAAGCCCTACTAGCCGACATTCGCATGTGTAAGGCGGCTTGGGAAAGGAAAGTGGACGCCTATTCTGACTCACAATTGATTGTTAGCCAATACCATGGTGATTATAAAGCCACGCATCCGGCTATGATCAAGTATTTACTGGCAGTCAAAGAAGAGGCTGGGACGCTTGAGGAATTTCATTTAAGTCAGGTACCCAGGTCTGAGAATAACCAGGCAAATGCTCTCTCCAAATTAGCATCATCCGCCTCTTGTGACACACCAAGATTAGTTTTCTAGGAGGTGATAAAAAAGGAGCATCGAAGAGGAACCCATTGGAATCCTAGATTGAAGCTCAACCTGGATGGATAGCATCCAGGCATACTTAACAGACGGCACAAGAAAGGAATGGTGTCCTTCCAAAAAGTGTATTATTCCGGTAGAGGGTTCAGATTTATTAGAAAGCTAATTCTTCAGTAACGTCAAGTGATCGGAATGCCTAGGTGGAGGCCGCTTCCGATTAGTAATATTAATGTACAATTAATATTACAGCTTAATCTTGACTGAACCCTTCGGGTCGAACCCAATTGAACAACCGATCCAAGACGAAGAATCAATCTGAAGAATTTGACGAGTTATTAGAGTTTTACGAACAAAGACGTCGGATATCGAGCTTAGAGCGTCGAGATCGAGCGTCGCAAGTCGAGTCGAATTTAAAATTCGACGAGACGTGAAATCAATCAAGTTACAAGTTCGAGCCTAGCCGTAGCCTCGCATTGGCCTAGCCATGTGAGTGCTAGGCTAGGCAAGGTCCCAAGCAATGCGTGCTTAGCAACCCATAGCACATGCACATCGCATGGCACAAGCATCGCAAGATGTGTGCATGCGTGTGGTGTGGCTGTGCATGCGTGGCTAGGCGTGCTAGGATAGCAGCGCTAGCCATCGCATCGTGCTAGGCATGGGCTAGCACAGCCGCAAGCATCGCAGCATGCTAGCAGCGTGCTGGGCTGTGCGTGCTTGATAGCATGCTATGGCCTGGCGCATTGCTAGCAGCAGCCTCGCACATCGCACAACACCATGCACCAGCCAGCAGCGTGCTGGGCATGCTGGGCTGTGCGTGTGTTCTAGCAGGCAGCAGCACGCTATGCGTGCTAGGGCCTCGCATGGCAGCAGCACCCAGCAGCACGCACCAAGCAGCAGCGAAGCATGCGTGCCGGCTGGCCTTGTGCTGGCTGGCTGCACATGCGGGCTGGCTGTGCGTGTGTGCTAGTTGGCTGGGCTGAGCTGTCCAGCCTTGGTACTAGGCGCCAGCTAGCAGCCAAGGCAGGCTGCCAGCCAGCCACATGGCTTGATGGTCTTGTTTTTCTAGTGGGGACCAATGGTTGGTCTTTGCCTTGGGGAGCAAGGTGGGTTGGTCCCCTCCCTTTGTGGCCTTGTAAACAACAAAACATTTTCCCTATTGTTAATAGGGGGACAATCCCAGTCTTGCATTGTAAGTTCCTCTTACTAAGAGGACTTAGTCTCCCGAGTGTTCCCGTTATGATCCCTAGTTACGGCAAACATTAGGAAACATCAAAGAGTCTAGTACTCAAACAAGAAAACTTCACAGTACTCATGGTTGGAGGAAACAGGTTCCAATAGTCATAATGAGAAATGTACTTATGACAATTTTTGAAATTTCTTAAAGTACTCTCATAGGTCTTATCCAGTACAGTTCCAAACTGTTCCTGTGCAAATGATTTATGACTGTCACGTCCACGCAGCACAAGAAACGGTGCTATAAATCATACTACACACTAATCTATGGCGGTCATCAATCGTCTATCTGTTAGATGACCTTGATTAGGGACAATTTTCGATTTAAATATTCAATGTTCACTTACCAGGTGTTTCTTTATCCAAGACATGGTCTTGATACCCTGTTTTGAATATTTTCGTAAATCGAATGGACTCATTATTTAATTCTAAACCACAATTAAATAGTAATGGAGTGAATGATAATTTTGCACAAAATTAATTACTCCATAAATGAATGGTTTCATTACAGTGTCTTACATTAAACATCGTATTGAATTAAAACACATGTACAGGGAATTTCAAAGCTAGTCTCCAACATGCTTGATTCCCATGGCCTCAATGTGCTTGTTGTGTTTCACCTGAGGCAGCGGTTTAGTCAAAGGATCGACCACATTATCATCTGTACCAATCTTACAAATTCTGATTTCACCTTCGGATTTTCATTCCCTTATCATGTGAAATCACCTTTGCACGTCTTTGACCTTCTGGTGTTCTCTTGGCTCCCTGGCCTGAGCGATAGCTCCATTGTTATCACAATAGCGGTCTATCGGCCCCTTGATTAAGGGTATAACACCAAGTTCGCTGATGAACTTGCGAATCCAAACAGCTTCCTTGGCAGCTTCTGAAGCGGCCAAGTACTCGGCTTCAGTTGTAGAGTCTGAAGTGGTGCTCTGCTTGGCACTCATCCAGCTAAACGCTCCTCCATTTAGGCAAAATATATACCCTAACTGTGACATGAACTCGTCTTTGTTAGTCTGGAAGCTAGCGTCGGTGTAACCTTCACCAACCAGTTCTTTATGGCCTCCATACACCAGGAATGTATCCTTGTTCCTTTTCAGGTACTTTAGGATATTCTTGTAATGTGCCTCTCCTGGGTTTGATTGGTATCGGCTCGTTGCACTCAGGGCATACGATACATCTGGCCTTGTACATATCATGGCATACATGATTGATCCGATCAGCGAAGTATATGGGACCTGATTCATTCTTTCTCGCTCAACAGGTGTTTGTGGACACTGTTTCTTGCTAAGAGTTATGCCATGGGACATGGGTAAATGCCTTCTCTTGGCATTCTCCATGTTGAATCGAGCCAGTACCTTATCAATGTAAGTACTCTGGCTTAATCCAATCATCCTTTTAGATCTATCTCTGTAGATCTTGATGCCCAATATGTACTGTGCCTCTCCTAAGTCCTTCATTGAAAAACACTTTCCCAACCAGCCCTTTATAGACTCTAGTAATTTTGTGCTGTTTCCAATGAGAAGTATGTCATTAACATACAGGACTAGGAATGCAATATCACTTCCACTGACCTTCTTGTATACACAAGATTCATCTGGATTCTTGATAAAACCAAACTTGCTAATGGCTTCATCAAATTGCAGATTCTAACTTCTGTTAGCTTGCTTCAGTCCATAAATGGACTTCTTCAGCTTGCAAACCTTTCCAGCGTTGCCTGGATCGACAAAACCTTCTGGCTGTGTCATATACACAGTTTCTTCCTAATTCCATTTAGGAAGGCGGTTTTGACATCCATCTGCCATATTTCATAATCGTAATATGCAACAATCGCTAGGATGATCCGGACGGATTCTAGCATTGCAACTGGTGAAAAAGTTTCATCATAGTCAATCCCGTGGATTTGTCTATAACCTTTTTCCATCAGTCTAGCTTTGTATATCGATACATTTCCATCCTTGTCTGTCTTCACTTTGATGATCCATTTGCAACAAATGGGTGTTTAACCCTCGGGCAAATTCACCAAGTCCCAGACTTGATTTTCATACATGGAGTCCATCTCAGATCTCATGGCCTCTTACCATTTTGCAGAGTCGGGGCTCGTCATGGCTTGCTTTTATGTCGCTGGCTCATCACCATCCATGACTAGGATGTCCTGATCACCGGTTAAGACGATACCGAGGTATCTGTCTGGTTGAGATCTTTGCCGTTGTGACCTACGAAGGGTGATCGGTTGAGCATTTTCATTGTCAGTTTGATGCTGACCAATCTTCTTAGATGCTTCCAAAGCATCTAGATTGTCAGTTTTATCAGGTTGACATTGTTTCTCATCCTCTTGAACTTCGTCGAGTTCGATTTTCCTCCCACTTGTCATTTTGGAAAGGTGATCCTTCTCCAAAAAGACACCATCACGAGCAACAAATACTTTGTTCTTGGATATATTATAGAAGTAATACCCTTTGGTTTCTTTTGGATATCCCATAAAGAAACACTTATCCAATTTGGGGTGAAGTTTGTCCAAAATTAATCGCTTGACATATGCTTCGCATCCCCAAATCTTGAGAAAACACAACCTAGGAGGTTTCTTAGTCCATAATTCATATGGAGTCTTTTCAACAGCCTTTGACGGATCTCTGTTCAGTGTTAGTGTTGCAATTTATAGCGCATGTCCCCAGAAAGAGATAGGGAGTTCACTTAGACCCATCTTTGATCGAACTATGTCTAGCAAGGTTCGATTCCTCCATTTGGACACTCTGTTCCATTGAGGAGTTCTGGGAGGTGTCAACTCTGAAAGAATACCATTTTCTTTCAAGTGATCGTCGAATGCATGGCTCAAATATTCTTCACCTCGATCTGTTCGAAGTGCTTTAATTTTCTTGCCAAGTTGATTTTCATCTTCTTTTTGAAATTCTTTGAATTTCTCAAAGGATTCAGATTTATTCGACATTAAGTAGATATAGCCATATCTACTAAAATCGTCGGTGAAGGTGATGAAATATCGGTAACCTTGTCTTGCGGGTGTACTCATTGGTCCACATACATTCGTGTGTATTAGACCTAATAAGTCACTTGCCCTTTCTCCCAACTTGGAGAATGGTTGTTTTATCATCTTACCTAATAGGCATCCTTCGCAATTTTCAAACGACTCTAAGTCGAATGAGTCAAGAACACCTTCTTGAAGAAGTTTCTTGATGAGTTTGATGTTAATATGGCCAAGAGGACAATGCCACAAGTAGGTTTGATTCGACTCGATGGTCTTAGTTCATTTGGTATCAATTCTATTGTCTCTGTGTAAAGCATGCAATTTAATTTGAACATATGTTGAAAGACAATCTTTGAAACAACTACGTCAGAAGTCTTTCATTTCAAACATTTTGGTGTCCAACACCATCGATCAAAATATTGTTCAAAAGGCATGACAAAACTAGGATTAGTTTTAATTACATCTTAAAGACAAAATATGTGCATGCAAGTAGACCGAAAAACCATCTTCGTCATCTTCTTGCTCTTGCACCAACACTTGATAAGCTTCTCACTTGGTCCCTGAAAAGGCAACATAAAGCGAGTCATACCCGGTATCCAATACCTATGATAAGCTTAATTCACAAGTGTTTAGGAAGATACCTGAGGTAGTCGGAATGTTCCCCTCTTCCTTGAAGAGCATGCATTCTCTCTTGTAGTGGCCTTGTATGCCACAATGGAAGCATCTCATCTTTGCCTTGACCCCCTTCTTGAACTCCTTCTTCTTATCTCTCAAGGGCCTTTTGGTCATTCCATAGGCGGTGGCTTAGCTAAGAAGTTGCACCACCTCCTTGAGGGAGCGTTTCTCCTTTCCCGCAGCTATATGCACTCTAAGTGCATCATAGCCCAAGTGGAGTGAAGCAAGCAAGATATGCCCCGCCATCTCATCTTCCAATGGGATTCCGAGAAGCAGCATGTGTTTGAAGAGTCTAGTCATTCCAAGCACATGAGGTTGGAGGGGCATGCCGGGTCTCAATTTGGCATTGTAGACTTTTGTCCAAAGCTGCCGCCTTTCCTTAGCAAGACATCCCACGTTGGGTGGCTTTATCCTCATGTTTGAGAGTGACCTAGTCAAGTCAAACACGAGGTCATCAAAGTTGCCATTGTCACTCTTGGTGACTCTTACATTGACAACGTCCTCAAGTGCTTTGAGGAACATGTCCGGGAGATAGGAGGTAAGACTTTCCTTCCAATCTTCCGGGATGGAATTTTCCATAAGTCGTGAGACCTTTTTGCAATTGGAAGACCATTCTTCATGAGCCTCATCGGTCATGATCCCTTTGGCAAAGAAGCTTGGAATGGGAGTGTCAAGAGTACACTCCAAGGAACAATTTCGGAGAGTTCTCCTGAGTTCCTCCTCCCATTCCTTGAAGTTGACCAAGTTTAAGAAAAAGCCAACTTTTCGGGGAGATCCGGGCACATTTGGTTGTTGTTTGAGTTACTTGCAGACATTGTTCAACAATTGAAAGAATTTGAAATTAAAAACCATTCATATAACCAACAAGTTGAAATTTAAAAGCGTTCATGCATATATTCAATCTTATTGAACATTTTATCCACGCATTTATAAAATTGTCCCTTTTAGGCGAGAATAAAATGATTCTGAGATCCCAAAGATCAAGAAATGGTTAAGCATGCTTTGGCTTGTCTTAATCATTAAATATCTTAAGGTAAGCAATCCAATTGCTAATAGCTCCAAGCTACTCTCGGTTTGATAAAATGTCGCATCTAATGCATCCTTGACATTTTATCACTTTTGCCACGACATCTAAGGACTCCATACTGATATCGTTGAGCTTAACCAAGACAACTTGTATACCTAGTATACCTTACGTTCCTAGGGAAGTAGTGATGTCTCGCTTTGGCGTAGTCCATCACGTACGCGCATTAGTTCGGTAGTGTTGTTCTTGGAACGACAAATTTTAGCTCAATATTATTAAGGGACCTAGGGTTTCTATGTTGGTTGATTTAAATGAACTTAACTAATCGTCGCAACATATAAAAATCCTAGACATGCATCTAGCAACCATATATAATAACAAAAATATATAAAGCATAAAAATAGATGCACTTGGCAACTAGCATGACCCCTTGAAATCTTCAATTTCTATGGGTCTTCGTCTTGGCTCGTCTTTATCGAAACGCCGTCTTGAGACATCTTGGCCAAAATAAAAGAAACTAGCTAGAACGACTAAGATTAATCTAATAGTACAAAAATACTTAACGGTTCGCAGACCGTATTTAGATTTACAAAAATACATAACGGAACGCAGTCCATATTTTCTATCCTGTTTTGAAAACAATCTTCCATTCACCCATTCACTATTTGTGAATGGCCCATGCAATTTTACGAAATACATAATTAAACACACAAAACTAGTAACTAACTTAGTTGGTTAATCCGATTAACGCGCCTAATTAAAACTAGTCAAAGTTGTTTAATCCATTATTTCTAAAAGCAAAATGATCACGCAATTAATTAAGCTCCCACTAAATTCCGCATCCATACTTAATTAATTCGATTAATTAAGTCGGCATAACCCATAATTTTTCAAAATCAAAAATTTTGCAAAAGCCGGAAAAACCGAGGTCAACCTCGTTAAGATAATTACATAAAAAAATTAAAAAACGGCAAAATTTTCGCAAAAATGTATAGCTCAAAATCAAGCAAAAATCCCACACAAGTGCTTGGTGGGTGCGCACCATGGCTGCTAGGCAACCTATGCCTTGTGCTGTGGTGCGTGATGCTAGCACGCTGCGCCCAGCACAGCAAGCCACGCTACTAGCATCAGCAGCCTGCCAGGCATGCTACGCATGCTGGCTAGAAAGCTGGGGCCTGCCAGCAAGTGGTGCGCTGGGTCAGTGCTTGCTGCCATGCTGCCCAGCAGCATCCCCTCGCAAGCCAGCCCCTTGCCACTACTCCACGCACATCAGCCCCAAGCCTCCCCGCCACACAGCAGTGCACAACATCACCATGGCACACCCCTGTGCGCACCCTAGGCAGCCACATGTGGGCTGCTAGGAAGCCCGGCTAGCCTTGGTGGTGCTTGGGTGTTTTTGCCTTGATTTGCGTGCCATTTCTCGTAATTTAATTCCGATTTGTGTGTGACAAAAATAATTCTAAATTACATTTTAGAATTAATTTGAGGAAAAATAAAATAAAATAAAATAAGACTTAAATAAACTTATTTTTATTGGTGCACAAGCCTAAATTATCCAAAAAATTTTATTTTGAACAAAATTAGGTCTTTCTTTATGCTTAAAATAAAATGAGCTAAGTCCATAATTAATCTTGTCAATATGCAAATTAATAATGGATTTGACAAATGGGAGTTGGTAAAATAAACTAATCATCTAATGAAAAATTTTCCAACTTTCATACTTGTGTAAAACACCAAGATTGCATCTTCCAATATGAAGATTAATCAAATTTTACTCACAAGTATTTGAACTTGATGGATTTTAATCAACCAAACATGAAAAATCCAAACTTTGTTCAATATAGAATTTAGGGTTAGGGTTCCAATCATTTAAACCTTTAAAGATTAGAACTTTAACATTATAGGAACTTAAAATTACAAGTTCACAACAAGCTTTCACATTTTATTGCAATTTATTTGCGAAATTTGTGAAAAACAAGTTTATGTGAAAAATGGTATATCAACTTAAGCACTAATAAAAAACTCCATTATTATGCTTAAGGATATTTTTAAAACCAGTAGATTAGTGATGCAAATGTGCATTTAATCTAACCTTGTAATGCTTGCATCAATCAAAGAGGGTTGAATTTGGGTTTCTGGTTCGAATTTGGCTTCTGGACAGTTGTCGAAGAAGGTTGAATATGTTCCAGAATGTCGATTCCACCCAAAAATCACTATTTTTGAGCCAAAATCTAGGTTCGACAGCCAAATCCAGAATTAAATCGAGTTTTAAAATTAATTAAAACGAGCATCTAATCTAATTAGAAGAACATGAACCAGAAAATAAATTCTTTTAAAACACCTTAATTAATAAGAAATTGCAAAAATTAAAAGGAGCATGGCTCTGATACCGCTGTAGGATTTCGTAGTGACCCGACACTACGCAGAAGGAAACCCCCCAAGACCTGCCCCTTAATTAAAGCAATTAACAAGCATAATAAACTTAATCAAGCAAGACTAAGAACAAGAATTATACCTTTGTTGCGTGCTTCGCTCCCGAAGAGCTCTTACTTCAAAATCCCGAAACTACGAGATCTCCGACGGATCGTACCCTCGACCCGACCCGAGCGTCCCAAGTCTTGAAGGTTAGTCAAGACCCGAACAAATAAAACTATGAGTTTTACGAATCAAAGGTTTACTCTAATTACAAGAGTTGCCTTTTTAATTCCACTCAAGGTTGTGTATTTCCTAATACCATGCCTTTGGTATTTATAGGGAAATGCATCCTTGAACTTCATTTCCCAACCAATGTGGGAGAAAGAATAATTTTGATAATTAATTTATTTCCAAAATAAATTAATAATTAATTCAATCACAATGCAACAAGTGTCAAAAGGGAGAGAGAGGGTTAGGTGAGGACCATGAACCTTGGGGGGGACCATTGCCTTGCTCCCCAAGGCATGCTCCAAGCCCTTTGGTCCCCATTCCCTCAAAACCGCCTCAAGCATGCTGTGTTGGCAGCTTGCCTTGCTGGCCAGCCAGCCTAGTCTGCTCAGCTGGCACGCATCACCTAGCCCAGCACTTGCGTGCTGCTAGCGAGCCACGCCTTGTGCTGGGCGCTGGGCGCTGCTGCCTGGCTATCGTACACATATGCACATGCACACGCACAACCAGGTTAGCTGTTGCGTAGTGCTGCTACCTAGCATCCCAGCATCCCCATCGCACGCATATACGCACCAGCCCCACGCATCATCGCTTCTGCTGCTTGCTAGCCAGCACGCATTGGCACTCGTACACGCACACGCACAGGGCATTGCCTAGCATGCTGCTGTGCGAGGCTGCGAGGCACACACGCACACACACGCAAGCCCCTGGCATTGCGATGGTGTTGTGCGTGGTTCCATGCCTGCGATGGTGCCTGGGCCGCGTGCTGCGATGGGTCGATAGGCCTAGGCACAAGCACATGCACGCACGCAAGCCCTTGGCATTGCGATGATGTTGTGCGTGGTGCTACGCCTAGCGTGTTGTGATGCGAGGCAAGCACCCGTGCTAGTACTTGGTGCTAGCGATGGTGTTGCCTTGCTAGGCACGCACGCACGCCAGCGCCTGGTGCCAGCAATGGTGCGCCTGGTGCTTGCGATGGGCTGTCAGGTGCTCCTGGTGCGCCTAGTGCTTGCGATGGTCAGCGATAGTGCCTAGGCATGATGCCAGGGCTACGATAGGGCCTAGGCATGATGCTAGGGCTGCGATGGTGCGCCTAGCCATGCTAGGTGCATGCTAGCTCGAACTAGCCTAGCATCCACATGGCTAGGCCAGTGTGGTATTAGGGCTATGTTTATACTTGTCGCTTTGTGATTTTGCGACGCTCGGTCTCGTCGACTCATTAAATCCTTTCGGATTAATTCATTGTCTCGAATCGGTGATTCGATTGGGTTCGACCCGAAGGGTTCAGTTGAGATTAAGCTGTAATATCAATTGTGCCTCGATATTACTGATCGGAAGCGGCATCCACCTAGGCATTCCGATCACTTGATCTTACTGAAGACTTAACTCTGTAATAATTCTGAACCCTCTATCGGAAGAATACACTTGTTGGAAGGACACCATTCCTTTCAGCTCCCACCTCGAGATGCAGCTGCTGCAGTGTGGCGGGGAGAGTGCACATATGTTGCGTGATGGTGCGTGGTCTATGACTGCTGGCAGGGCCTTGCGAGAGCTGCTGGGCAGCGAGGCAGCAAGCCCCAGGAAGTCAGCCACTCGCTGCAAGCGCTAACAAGCTTGCTAGCATGTGTAGCGAGCTACTGGTGCCAACATGCGTGGCATGCAATGTTGGGCAAGCATGCTAGCGCCCAAAACACGCAGCCCACGGTTTTGGGTGGGTAATTTTTGCTTGAGTTGGGCTATCGGTTTTTTGCATAATTTTGCCGTTTTAATTATATTTAATTATTTTTTACGAGGCTAGGCCAAGGTTTTTCCGGCTCTTACAAAATTTTTATTGTGACAAAATTTGGGTTAACCGGCTTAATTAATTGGATTAATTAAGTTGGATGCGGAATTTAGTGGGAGCTTTGTTAATTGCATGAACTAATTGCGTCTTAATCATATAAAATGTTAAACAACTTTAACTAGTTTTAATTAGGTGCGTTAATTGGATTAACCTCCTAAGTTAGTTACTAGTTTGCGCGCGTTATGCATTGTTACTTGTTTTTCGTTGTAAATACATGGGCCATTCACATATAGTGAATGGATGAATGGAATATATATTGTTTCACAGGTTTCGTGAAAATGGAAACTAGTGGGGCTCGATTAGGATAGTAAATACGGACTGCGATCCGTAATGTATTTTTGTAAATCTAAATACGGTTTGCAAACCGTTGCGTATTTTTGTACCTTAGTATTTAGATTAATCCTAGTCGTAGTAGCTAGTAATTTCATTTTGGCAGGAATGTCTTAAGACAGCGTTTCTATGAAGACGAACCAAGATGGTGCATCGAAGACTCTTGAAGATTTGAAGGTTTCAAGGGGTCATGCTAGTTGCCAAATGCATCTTATTTCATGTTTTCTATTTATAATTGTACTTTTATATGTGAATGATATGTTAGATGCATATTTAGGATTTCAAATGTTGCAATGATTAATTAAGTTCACTTAAATCAATCAACATAGAAACCCTAGGTCCCTGTAATATTCAAATTTGCCATTCCATGAACGACACTTACCGAACTAATGCGCATGGTGATGGGCTACGCCAAAGCGAGGCATCCTACGTAAATAGTCCTAGGAACGTAAGGTATACTAGGTATACACGTTGTCTTGGTTAATCTCAACGATATCGGTAAGGAGTCCTTAGATGTCGTGGCAATGGAGATAAAATGTCAAGGAATCATTAGATGCGACGTTTTATCGAACCAAAGTATGCTTAATCACTTTTTGATTTTTGGGATCTTGGAATCATTTTATTCTCGCCTAAAAGGGACTAACATAAATGCGTGGTTAAAATGCTCAATAAGATTGAAAATTTGCATGAACGCTTTAAATTTTAAACTTATTGGTTTATGAATGGTTTTCCATTTCAAATTCTTTCATTTGTAGAAACATGTCTGTAAGTAACTCAAACAACAACTCTATGTGCCCGAAACTCCCCGATAAGTTGGCTTTTAGCCTTAACTTAGTTAACTTCAAGGAATGGGAGGAGGAACTCAGGAAAATTCTTCGGAATTGTTCCTTGGAGTACACTCTTGATCCTCCCATTCCAAGCTTCTTCTCGAAGGGAATCATGAATGATGAGGCTCATGATAAATGGTCTTCCGATTGCAAGAAAGTCACACATCTAATGGCTAACTTTATCCCGGAAGATTGGAAGGAAAATCTCTCCTTCTATTATCCGGATATTTTCCTCAAATCATTGGAGGATGTTGTCAATATAAGAGTCACCAAGAGTGACAATGGCAACTATGATGGACTCGTGTCTGATTTGACTAGGTTACTCTCAAACATGAAGATAAAGCCACCAGATGTGGGTTGTCTTGCTAAGGAAAGGCGTCGACTTTGGTCAAGGGTCTACAATAACAAATTGAGACCCGGCATGCCCCTCCGACCTCATGTGCTTGGAATGACTAGGCTCTTCACACACATGCAGCTTCTCGGAATCTCGTTGGAGGATGAGATGGCGGGACATATCTTGCTTTCTTCACTCCACTCGGGCTATGATGCACTTAGAATGCATATAGCTGCGGGAAAGGAGACACGCTCTTTAAAAGAGGTGGTGCAATTGCTTAGCCGAGCCACCTCCTATGGAGCGACCGAGAGGCCCTTGAGAGAAAGGAAGAGGAAGTTCAAGAACAAGGCAAGGATGCGATGCTTCTATTGTGGTGGGCAAGGCCACTACAAGAGGGAATGCAAGCTCTTACGAAAGGAGGAGGAGGAGAGGAATGTGGCATCTGCCTCAGGTATCTTCATTAACACTTGTGTATAAAGCTATTCATAGGTATTGGATACCATTTGTAACTCACTTTATGTTTCCTTTTCAGGAACCAAGTGAGAGGGCATCACAAGTGATAGGGTATTGGATACCATGTGCATCGACAAGCGGACGACAAAGATGGTCTTTTGATCGTGCTTGTAGGCACATTTATTTTGTCTATGACTTGTAATTAAACAATGGTTGTTTCTTATGCTTTAAAACATACTCTTGATCTATGGTGTTGGACACCAAGTTATTTTGATCACAAGACTTAATCAATGGTTGGTTTGTTAAAATGTCTAGTTTATATGTTCTATAGAATTTCATATGTTTAGACAAATTTATGATACTGCCAAAAGGGCTAAGACCATCGAGTCGAATCAAACCTACTTGTGGCATTGTCGTTTTGGCCATATTAACATCAAACGCATCAAGAAACTTCTTCAAGAAGGTGTTCTTGACTCATTCGACTTGGAGTCGTTTGAAAATTGCGAAGGATGTCTATTAGGCAAGATAATAAAGTAGCCATTCTCCAAGTTGGGAGAAAGGGCAACTGACTTATTGGGTCTAATACATACGGATGTATGTGGACCAATGAGTACACCCGCAAGGCAAGGTCATCGATATTTCATTACTTTCATGGACGACTATGGTAGATATGGTTATGTCTACCTTATGTCGAACAAATCTAAATCTTTTGGGAAATTCAAAGAATTTCAGAGTGAAGTTGAAAATCAACTTGGCAAGAAAATAAAAGAACTTTGATCGGATCGAGGTGGCGAGTATTTGAGCCATGAATTCGACGACCACTTAAAAGAAAATGGTATTCTTTCAGAGTTGACACCTCCGGGAACTCCACAATGGAACGGAGTATCTGAACGGAGGAATCGAACCTTGTTAAACATGGTTCGATCAATGATGGGTCTTAGTGAACTTCCTATCTCTTTCTGGGGACACACACTTCTAATTGCGGCACTAACACTAAACCGCACTCCGTCAATAGCTGTCGAAAAGACTCCATATGAATCATGGACAAAGAAACCTCCGAGGTTGTCTTTTCTTAAGATTTGGGGTTGTGAAGCATATGTCAAGAGATTAATTTCTGACAAACTTCACCCAAAATCAAACAAGTGTTTCTTTGTGGGTTACCCAAAAGAAACCAAGGGGTACTACTTCTACAATAAATTCGAGAACAAAATGTTTGTTGCTCGTGATGATGTCTTTTTGGAGAAGGAACACCTTTCGAAAATGACAAGTGGGAGGAAAATCGAACTCGACGAAGTTCGAGAGGTAGACCAACAAAGTCAACCTGACAAAACTGACAATCAAAGTGCTTTAGAAGCAGCTGTTGCCATTGGTCAGAGTCAAACCGACAATGTGTAAAGTCGAACTGACAATGCAAATGCTCAACCTATTACCCTGCGTAGGACGCAACGGCCAAGATCTAAACCAGACAGATACCTTGGTATTATCTTAACCGAAGATTAAGACATCCTAGTTATGGATGGAGATGAGCCAGCGACATACAAGCAAGCTATGACGAGCCCCGACTCTGCAAAATGGAAAGAGGCCATGAAATCCGAGATGGACTCCATGTTTGAAAATCAAGTCTAGGACTTGGTTAATTTGCCCGAAAGTTACAAACCTATCGGTTGCAAATGGTTTTTAAATTGAAAACAGAAAAAGATGGAAATGTATCTATATACAAAGCTAGACTGGTGGCAAAAGGTTAGAGGCAAATTCACGAAGTTGATTATGATGAAACCTTTTTGCCACTTGCAATGCTTAAGTCCGTCCGGATCATCCTAGTGATTGCTGCATATTACGATTATGAAATATGGCAAATGGATGTCAAAACCGCCTTCCTTAATTGGATTTTGGAAGAAACTGTGTATATGACACAGCCGGAAGGTTTTTTTGATCTAAGCAATGTTGGGAAGGTATGCAAGCTTAAGAAGTCCATTTATGGACTAAAGCAGGCAAGCAGAAGTAGGAATTTGCGATTCGATTAAGCCATCAGTAAGTTTGGTCTTATCAAGAATCCAGATGAGTCTTGTGTCTACAAGAAGGTCAGTGGGAGTGACATCGCATTCTTAGTCTTATATGTCGATGACATATTACTCATTGGAAACAACACTAAACTGTTAGAGTCCGTAAAGGGCTGGCTGGGAAAGTGCTTTTCAATGAAGGACTTGGGAGAGGCATAGTACATATTGGGCATTAAGATCTATAGGGATAGATCTAAGAGGATGATTGGATTGAGCCAAAGTACTTATATAGATAAGGTACTGGCACGATTTAATGTGGAAGGGGCAAAGAGAGGGCACCTACCCATGTCCCATGGCATAACTCTCAGCAAGAAACAGTGTCCATAGACACCTGATGAGTGAGAGAGAATGAGTCAGATTCCATATGCTTCGCTTATTGGATCGATCATGTATGCCATGATATGTACTAGGCTGGATGTATCGTATGGCTTGAGTGCTACGAGCCGGTACCAATCAGACCCAGGAGAGGCACATTGGACTGCGGCCAAGAATATCCTAAAGTACCTGAAAAGGACAAGGATAAATTCTTGGTCTATGGTGGCTGTTATGATTTGGTTGTTGAAGGTTATACTGACGCGAGCTTCCAGACTGACAGAGACGACTCCAAGTCGTAGTCGGGGTACATATTCTGCCTTAATGGAGGAGCGTTTAGTTGGAAGAGTGCTAAGCAGAGCACCACTGCAGATTCTACAACTGAAGCCGAATACTAGGTAGTTTCGGAAGCAGCTAAGGAGGCAGTTTGGATTCGTAAGTTCATTGGTGAACTTGGTGTTGTACCCTTAATAAAGGGTCCAATAGACCTCTATTGTGATAACAATGGAGCTATTGCTTAGGCCAGGGAGCCAAGGGAACATCATCTGGCCATGGGCCTCAAGTTGATCATCTGGCCATGGGCCTCAAGTTAATCATCCGGCCATTGGCCTCATTAGGATGTTCAGAAAAGAACATAGTTGCTAAGTTGTCTAGACTTAGCTTTTTTACTAATGTTAAAGTAGGTGATTAAAAGAAATAAGGCCGACTGTGTATTGCACAGGCGGCTTGCCCCACTGGGAGGAGACTTACAAAATACTGAAATAAATTGTAAATTTTATTGATATGCTTTCATGTATAAATAGTTTACAAATCTCAGAAGTAGTACTTTTTCAAGTTGTCTACGTTCCAAGTTCTGGCTAGCAGCCTGCCGTCTGGTGTTTCTAGGCGGTAGGTGCCGCCTCTAATTTTTTCATAGATTCGGTAGGGGCCATCCCAATTAGGAGTAAGCTTTCCCTGCTCGTTGGCCCTACCAACTACTTCCATTTTTTTGTAACACAAAGTCCCCTACTTTTAGGGGACGTTTGTGCACTCTTTTATTGTAAGCTCTCGTCATTTTCAGACGGTAGATTTCATGACGCAAGGCCGCATTGGCCCTGTGTTCTGGGAGTGAGTCCAATGTTAGCCGCATGGCCTCCCAGTTAGCTTCTTCGTTATAAAGCATGACTTGAAGAGTCAGCTCATAATGCTCAATAGGCAAAAGAGCTTCAGCACTATAAGTCATGAGAAATGGAGTTTCACCAGTCGCCCCTTTTTCAGTTGTCCTAATGTCCCACTGAATATGTGGTAGCTCGTTAGCCCATAGGCCGCCAGCTCTTTCAATCTTCTTTTTGATGCCATCGGAGATATACTTGTTGAAGGCTTCAACCTAGCCGTTTGCTTGGGGACGGCCGACTGGTGCAAAGCAGTGACAGATTTCTTGGTCTCCCAACCAGTTTATGAGAGCATGCGTCTCAAATGTAGGACCGTTGTCAAAGACTATAGACATAGGCAACCCCAAACCGGGTGATGACATTTCTCCAGATGAAGGAGATAACATCCTTTGTTTTAATGCCTTTGACCGCCTCCGCTTCTACCCACTTGGTGAAGTAGTCGACAGCAACCAAAATGTATCTCTGTCCGCCTGTAGCAGATGTATACAGACCAAGAATGTCCATGCCCCATTTGGCGAATTGTATTGGTTATGGATAGCCGTCAGGTTAGTTGTCGGACGATGGATGAGCTTTCCAAACCTTTAACACTTGTCACATTTTTTCACCATCTCCATGGTGTTTGCTGTTAGGGTAGGCCAGAAGTAGCCTTGCCACCTAGCTCTCTTTGCTAGGGTCCTGCCACCTATCTGGGAGGTGCACAAGCCCGAGTGCAAGTCTTCTAGGACCTCTCGTCCCTTCTCTGGTGTGACACATTTCAAAAAACTGTAGGGTTTCGTAGTGACCCACATTACGCGGAAAGAAACCCACCAAGTCCCGCCCCCATAATAAATGCAATTAACAAGCAAAACATAATTAAAACATAATTAAGGATAAAAGATTATACCTTTGACGCGTGCTTCGCTTAACTATGAGCTCTTACTTGAACCTCGAAAACACGAGGCCTCCGACGGGATCGTACCTTCGAACCCGACCCGAGCGTCCTATGCCTGGAAGGTTAGTCGAGGCCCGGACAAATATAAACTTGGAGTCTTACGAATTTCAAGGTATACTCAACAATGGAGTTGCCTTTACTTTTCCACTCAAGTGTTTTTCTCAAAATCCCAACCAAGTGGGTATTTATAGAGAATGGGAACTTGAATCCCATTTCATGATCAATGTGGGATCATGTGCAAAAGCATTAATTTATTTAATTCTAAATTAAATATTTAATTAAATGCAATCACAATGCAACAAGTGTCAAGGGGAGAGAGAAAGAGTTAAGTGAGGACCAAGAGAGGTGGGGGGGGGACCATTGCCTTGCTCCCCAAGGCTTTGCCCAAGCCTTGGTCCCCACCCTCACAAAACTGCCTCACCTAAGAGGGGTGCTGGGCTGCTGCCAGCTAGCATGGTGCTGGCCAGCCCATCAGCCTCGCATGCCTGGTGCTAGGCTGTGCTAGGCGCTGGTGTTGGCCAGTGCTAGGCGCTGGTGCTGCTGGCTGCCTAGCACTGCCTATCGCACGCACATGCATCTCACTCGCATCCTATTGCTAGCACAACCAGCATGCGTGCTGCTAGCGAGCCACGCATGCTGGCCCCTTTCTTCGCACCATCCACGCTGCGCAGCATGCATCCCTCGCACACGCATCTGCCAGTGCCTAGCACTGCTATGCTTGGTTCGAGGCACCCACACACGCACCAGCCCACACACATCATTGCTGCTGTTGTGCGAGGTTGTTGTGCGAGGATGCGAGGCTAGGCTGCGAGGCACACATGCACACATACGCAAGCCCTTGGCATTGCGATGGTGCCTGGCCTTGAGCTTGCGTGCTGCGATGGCTTGCTACATGCACCCAGGCACCCAAGCTAGCACGCTGCTAGCTGCAATGGGCTGTCTGGTGCTTGTGGAGCTTGCGATAGCTGCCATGCGCACCCAGGCACCCATCCTAGCATGCTGCTAGGTGCGCCTGGTGCGCCTATTGCTTGCGATAGGTGCCCTGCGCACCCAGGAACCCATGCTAGCATGCTGCTAGCTTGCGATGGGCTGCCATGGCATGCCTAGGCTGCGATAGTTCCTATCACACCATGGTGCGCCTATGCATGTGATGAGCTAGCCTAGCCTAGCTACGGCTACGCTCATACTTGTTGCTTGTGATTTTGCGACGCTCGGTCTAGACGCCCTAGGCCCGATTTCCGACGTCTGTATTCGTAAAACTCTGCTGATGTATTAAATCCTTTTGGATTAATTTGTTGTCTCGGATCGGTGATTCGATTGGGTTCGACCCGAAGGGTTCAGTTAAGATTAAGCTGTAATATCAATTGTACCTCGATATTACTGATCGGAAGCGGCCTCCACCTAGGCATTCCGATCACTTGACCTTACTGAAGAATTAGCCCTGTAATAATTCTGAACCCTCTATCGGAAGAATACACTTGTTGGAAGGACACCATTCCTTTCATGAACATCCCTGCAAAGAAAACAAGTTTAGACTTGGGTGCTATACAACAGGGAGATAGAGAAGGGATTAGGTCCTACGTCAGGCGGTTCAATTTGATGAGAATTCAGGTTCAAGGATTGTCTAACGAAGTGGCTTACACAGACTTCTTCAAAGGTTTGAAAGACGGGTCGACCATTAAGTTCGACCTTGTTAGAAAGAGGGTTGCTACCCTCCAAGAGGCGCTGATGGAGGCGGAAGCCTATATACAGGCGACTGAACTCTGTGCCATCAGCAAACAGCCGGACCCTAAGAATTCGACAAAAAATATAGTCGGCCTACTCAGCTAGTTAATAAAGAAGAGAGCAAGAAAAGAAAAGAAGTCTGGGTGGCAGATGATTCTGAACAGCCATCCAAAAGAAGAAGAACAAAAAGGAGTTTAAACCGTATGTCCCCAAGTACGAGTTTAACAAGGACTGCTACTCCGTACGTCCCCAAGACCCGGTGACTATTGACAAACCGGCTACAATGAAGGGTTCCGCCAGAAATCAGAACAAAAACAAATACTGTCATTTCCATTCGGACATAGGCCATGACACAAATGACTGTTATAGCCTCAAACGGTTATTGGACCGTCTGGCCGATAAAGGAGTACAGAAGTCCTACATTTTGAAATCCAAGGTAACCCAAAGGACTTACTATGGACAGCTTTCCAAAAAGGCACCCCAATCTGCTAATAGTTCGGACACTGATGAAGAGCCGATCTATACCATAGCACGCGACTTTGCTGGAGGGGGCCTAACCATCCGGGGCACCAAAGATTACATTAGGCGGCTGGATGTCAGTTTAGTTGATGAGGGCCAGGTGTCAAAAGACACCTTTCCTGAGGTCATTATCACTGAGAAAGACAGGGGAAAGGTCAGGCAGCCGTATGATGACCCTATAGTCATTGAATGCAAAGTGGCGAACCAGAAGGTTGGCCGGATCCTTATTGACATTGGGAGTTCGTCTGACCTGATCAGCCACAAGTGCTTGGCAAAGCTCAAGTACAAACCCAACAGCATGCACAAAGTATCTCACCCCTTAGTTGGTTTTGGGGTGGAGTAGTGCATTCGGTAGGGAGGATTGACCTACCCATCTGGTTAAGAAGGATGCCACATGGTAGTCCGGTTCTTGGTCGTTGAGGAGTTTACCGCCTACATCACCCAGCAGCATGCACAAAGTATCTCACCCCTTAGTTGGTTTTGGGGTGGAGTAGTGCATCCGGTGGGGAGGATTGACCTACCCATCTGGTTAGGAAAAAAGGGAGAAGGATGCCACATGGTAGTCCGGTTCTTGGTCGTTGAGGAGTTGACCGCCTATAATCTCATTTTAGACTGTCCAACACTGAATGAGTCCAAGGCCGTTATCATTCCATCCCTTATGCTCCTAAAGTTTGAAAGAGATGATGGGTCTATAGGTTCCTTGAACGGGGATCAGAAGACGACAAGGGAGTGCTATTTCTCAGACGTCAAGCCTACTGTGGCCGCATCGGGCCACGGGGAAGAACCTCTAGACCTTAATGAGGTCAAAGAAGTCGCGCCTGCTCCAATGGCAGCCGGTAAAAAGAAAAAGGCCAACCAGTTGATGGCCATCAAGAAAGAGAAGCAATAGCAATCACTGAGCGGAGAACGGTAAGACGAACTCCGTCCCCAGCCGGCTGGTGAACATATTGACATCGTTTTGGATGATACAAGTCCGGAGCGAACTGTTAAGGTTGGGAAGGTTGCATTTGCCAAGTTGGGTGCAGACTTGCACCATCTGGTGAAAGAATTTAAGGACATTTTTGCCTTTGAAGTGGAAGAGATGCCAGGCATAAGCCCGGATATCGCTTTCCACAAACTCGTCGTAGATCCAAAAAAAAGCCGGTTAGGCAAAAGAAAAGGAATCACGGTGAGGAAAGAAGTCAGGCGGCAACTGCCGAAGAAAAGAAGATGTTGGATGCTAGGTTCATACGACAATGTTACCTCCCGGATTGGGTTGCAAATGTTGTTCTTGTAAAAAAGCCAAACGGTACCTAGCGCATGTGTGTTGATTACACCGACCTGAATAAGGTATGTCCGAAGGATAGTTATCCACTTCTAAAGATCGACAGTCTGGTCGACTCAATAGCCGGTCATGCTTTGATGAGCTTTATGAACGCCTACTCAGGCTTTCATCAGATACCCTTGTAGAAGAAAGATCAAGAAAAGATGGCATTAGTCACTAATCAGGGGTTATTCTTTTATACTATGATGCCGTTTGGGTTGAAGAATGCGTCTACTACTTTCCAACGAATGATGAATACAATCTTCATTAATCAAATTGGGAGGAATGTAGAGGCGTACATTGATGACATGATAGTAAAAAATTTGGCCTTGCTCTTTTCATGGCAGTCAAGAAGTTGAAACCTTACTTCTTGGCACATCCGGTTGTGATCTACAAGGATCAACCCCTCAAGCGGCAAATGACTATTTTGGAGTCATCCGGAAGGATGCTCAAATGGGCTATTGAGATGCAAAGTCTTGAAGCCACTTTCGAACCAAGGAAGGTAGTGAAGGGTCAGGCGTTTGTCGACTTCATTGTCGAAATGACAAGGCCGGCTGAGTAGGAGAATCTTGACCAGGTTTGGAAAGTGTATGTAGACGGGAGCTATACTATGAACAGCTGTGGTGCAGGCGTTAGATGCCAGTCCCCTGAAGGGGACAAGTAAGAATATGCACTACGGTTCAAGTTTCAAGCCTCAAATAATGAGGTGGAATATGAAGCCCTGTTAGCCGGTATCCGCACGTGTAAGGCGGCAGGGGCAAGAAAAGTTGATGTCTGCTCTGATTCACAACTGATTGTTAGCCAATACGATGGTGACTATGAGGCCACCCACCCGGCTATGATCAAATACCTGCAGGCGGTCAAAGATGAGACTGGGACACTTGATGAATTTCATCTAAGTCAAGTTCCTAGGTCAGAAAACAATCAGGCGGATGCTCTCTCTAAACTGGCATCATCCGCTTCATGTGATACGCCTAGGTCAGTTTTTTGGGAAGTTATGGAAAAAAGAAGTAATGAACAAGATCTCATTGGAACTCTGGACCGAAGCTCACATTCGATGGATGGAATCCGGGCTTATCTAGCAGACGACACTCAGTTGGATGCATACTCAGAAGCGGCTGCAATGAAAAAACGTGTCGCAAGCTTTGAGATTCATAAGGGAGAACTTTTGAAGAAGGGTTATCTCCAGCCGCTACTAAAATGTGTCGCCTTAGAAAGGGGGAAATAATTTTTAGAGCATCTGAACACGGGCTTTTTTGCATCACATATAGGCGGCGGGCCCCTAACAAAAAAGGGCTAGGCGACAAGGCTACTTTTGGCCCACTCTTGAGGCAGACGCTATGGAAATGGTGAAGAAGTGTGATAAGCGTCAAAGATTTAGTAAACTTATACACCGTCCGGCTACTGATCTGATGGCTATCTACAGCCCAGTGCCATTCGCCAAATAGGGCATGGCAACTCTCGGTCCATATACGCCTGCCACAGGCGGACGGAGATATGTTATAGTTGCTGTTGACTATTTCACCAAATGGGTAGAAGCATAAGCGGTCAAAGGGATAAAGACAAGGATGTCATCTCCTTCATTTGGAGGAATATCATCACCCAGTTTGGGGTACCTATGTCTATGGTCTTTGACAATGGCCCCCAGTTTGAGACGTTTGGCCTCAAGAATTGGTTGGGAGATCAAGGGATCTCACATTGTTTTGCATTAGTCGGCCAACACCAAGCAAATGGCCAAGTTGAAGCCTTCAACAAACTCATCTCAGACGCTATAAAGAAGAAGATTGAAAGGGCTAGCGGTCTATGGGCAGAAGAATTACCTCATGTCTTATGGGCAATCAAAACAACTGAAAAAGGGGTAATCGGTGAAACCCCGTTTCTTATGACATACGGTGCAGAGGCCTTCTTGCCTATTGAGCAATATGAGCTAACTCTTTGAGTCATGCTCTATGAAGAATAGGTTAATTGGGAGCCCATGCGGCTAGCATTGGACTCACTCCCGAAACGCAGGGGCAATGCCGCCTTGCATCATGAGATCTACCGTATGAGAATGACCACAGCCAATAACAAAAGAGTACACAAGCGGGCCTTGAAAGTGGGGGACTTTATGTTACGAAAGATGGAGGCTACTGGTCGGCAAATGAGCAGGGAAAGTTGACCTCCAATTGAGAAGGCCCTTACCGGGTCTATGAAGAAGTGGGAGGCGGCACCTACCGCCTAGAAACTCCAGAATGCAGGCAGCTAGCCAGAACTTGGAATGTAGATAACTTAAAAAAGTACTACTTCTAAAACTTGTAAATTTTTGTTAATAGAATTTATCAATGAAAAGATGCTTTATTTCCACGTATTTGTGCAATGTACAAACGGACCTGTAAAAATTTTACGTCTGCTCCAAACATGAGAAGATGGAAGCTAAGTCCAATACTTAGCAGCTACTTATGAGGCCAATGGCCAGATAACCTTAAGACAACCGCCTGCTCTAACATGAGTAGGCAACCAGCGACGCCCATTCGGGTGAATTCGTCGCAGAGTGCATCTCCCATTTGGGTGCCACATTGTTTTATAAACTTGAGAATAAACTGCCCTACCGATTGTCTAAATTAAGACAACTCCTAGCCATTTGAATAATGGAAACCTGGATAACTATAATTGTCGCCTGTTCTATAGTTATGGTAACTATTATCTTGGTCGGACATAACTGGTCCTCACTCAGAATTAATACAAATGGTTATAATTGAAGATTTAAACTACACACGGCCAATGTCCGCTTGCTATTAAACAATTGTCAAACACTGATTATCCAAAGGGGTAATTCACAGCCGGTTGACCCGAAAAATCAAAGTAGGAACCTAGGCGCCATAGAGAAAACCGCCTGTTATTCCAACTTAGAATTAAATAATAAGTGTTGATTCAGATACGACCAATGACCGCCTGACGTTCCATCCGGATGCTCATTGGACAATTGCCCGCTTAGGTTGGGATAATTACCAAGCAAACACCCGTCCAGGGGCAAAATACCTGCTGCATCTAGTAAACTGCATGTATCAGCCTACTTAGCAAAATATGCATATTGAAGAATTGCAAAAACTTGAAGAAATTAAAGCAAATTTGGCAAAACCTACACAGTCGGCTAATCATATTAATAAAAAAAACCGCTCAAAAGGCCGGGAGCAATTGTTTACCAGATACACATCCGGAGAAGTAAGAATATTGTTGATAGAATTACATGAAATACATGGCACGCAGGCCGAAAACAAAGGCAAAAGCTTAAGGCTGGGGCGGAGGCACATCTTCAGGCTGGTCCTGGCTGAAAGGGGCACATCTTCAAGTTTTTCTGGCAGAGCCTGATCAACCGGCACTACCTCCTCCTCTTTTGTACCTCCATCAGCCTCCTCATCCTCCTCGCCGGCTGCCATCTTCTTCTGGACCCATTCCTCGAAGGGCTCAAGCTCTGACTGACCCTCTTCCTTTGCCAGGATGGAAAGATCAGCGTACTTGTAGGCCAGCTCCCAGATGGTGTAATCCTCCTATTAATACACAAGCGACCAGACCATGTTCATCCGGTCCTCGCAATGCTGCTCATTCTCCTCAATGAGCAAGTTCTACTCGGCCGCTATCGTGGCCTTGAAGTTGTCGCGGGAGGGGGCCATCTCCTTCTACAGGCAGTTGATGTCTGACTTGAGCGTGGCGTTCTCCTTTTTGGTATTCTCCAGGAGCTTCAGATCCGCCTGGGTATTTTTTAGCTCTAACTCAACATTATCGAGTTAGTCCTGCATGTTGGAGACTTTCAGATTTGACCCATTGAGGGCAGCCTAGAGCTGTTTGGTGGAGTCCTCCTGTGGTAAGATCTAAGCTTTAGTTTCAAGATCATGAATTACCATGTGATACTCAGCTACATTATGGGACTTAGACGCCTCCCTTCTGGCCCGCCTTACCTCTTCCTGCTTCCTGGCATAAGGCTTTTTCAGCCCCTCCACTCACAACATTGTCTACATGTATACAAACGGGGTTAGAAGAGATGCATACCTCAGCAAGGTTGGCCAGGATGCGGTCAACATTGAACGCATGTATTCCTAGGATGGCCTCCTTGTCCTCGTTAGAGACGACCTTCAGCATGGCCTTAGAGTACTGCTGCACAACCGGCCATCAAGGGGATAGATCTACACCAGAAAGAGATGGTGAGAAAGCTACATATGCTCCTCCAATGGATTGCCTGCTACTAGAGGAACCTTCTGACTGAAGATGAGAGTGTGACTTGACCCGCATGGGCCAGCTAGGCTCAAGAGAGTTTAAGGGGTAAGTTGTACCTTGGGATTGAAGCTGAAGGCTCAGGTCGCCTACTGCTGCTGCAGAACCACTTGTAGCTTTGGGTGGCTGGCCACCCTTTGGTGCCTCAGAGACACCCGGCTGTTTAGACGCAAGGTCAAACCCAATACCGACATTTCTTATGCTCTTTCCCCCAATAGTTAGACGACCCTTTCCAAGCGGAAGCCCAGAAGCTGTCTGAGCGAAGGCTGTCTTTTGAGACTTGTTGGAGCGGGTATCCTCACCCCCCGGTCTTGGCCTGATCATGTTGGAAAGGGATCGGGGAGCTTTGCTTCCATCCTGAAAAGTACAAGATAATAAGTACATAGTTGGTGCAAGATAAAAATAATACAGACGGTTAAAACCGTCTGTATACTTAAAAATTAAATTTGAGGAGTAAAGGGGATAGGACATGCGCTTATACATGGCCTTTAGCCACCAGAGCAGCTCTTTTCTTCTCCGCATTCTCTTTGCGGATGTCCGCTGCGGAGCGAGCAAGCGTCTTGTCTTCTGGGAGCATCCTTAAGGCAGTTTCTGCAAAAGTCACCGTCCGTTAGATTATCATGCAAAAATCATAAGTAAAAGACAACTAAGATAGATTAATATTGCCGGATGCATGTACTACGTACGTCTGTCAAATTTGGTGCTTAGCCCACAGGCGGACAAAAATGCCTCATCTTTCAAGAGCTCATGTTTGGGTACCTAGTTCTTGGGTACACTTATTAACTCCCCGGTTGAGAGAGTGGTGGTGGTGAGTTTAAAAAACCCCGCCTCAATTATTTTCTCAAAGTCCTCATCCGGGACTTAGGGAAGCTTGCATTTCTGACCCAGCAGGTCTGGTTTTCGGTTGTATGTGCGCAGTTCTTGGTTCTCTCGTTTCTTAGGGGCAGAAACCAAATAGAACCGTTTCTTTCAGTCTGACCACTTAGACGATTTTTCTAACGTCATCAGGTACTTAGGGTAGGTGGTCAGGGTATACCGAGCCCTCCACCCACCAAGGCTGCGGCTTAGGTAATGCATGTTGGCAAAGGCCTCCCAGCCGGGATAGAGACCCTGCATCTCTCAAGTGGTGATGTAGCCTAAGATGTTAACCCAAGAATGAGGGGTTACATGCCACACGCCTAGGCCATATCCTCGCAGGATTGCCTTTATTGTATTTTAGAGTGGGAAGCGGAGTCCAGCTAAAAAGGTCGCCTCATAGCAACCAAAATATTTGTCGGCGTTGGGCTGGTCATCATTCCAGGCTATGCCTCCCAACTCAGGCGGCACCTGGACAGTATATCCCTCCCTAAGGGAACGTTGAAGGAAGAGGGTTTCAAGCTGCCTCTCCATATTCGCCCTGTCTTTGGCAGAGACATGGATCTCAAACGGATCTCCTTTATTACTCCAGGTTGGCCTTTCCTCTTCTTCACTATCCACAACCGAGGATAGTGAGCTGCTACTTTCTTCAGAAGTAGAGGCGGTCTCACTACCGTCTCTCTCAACCGGGGGAGTTTTACCCGCTTCCTCATAACCAGCTTTAGAGACGGTTTCTTCACCGTGTCCGTTATCAGATCCCAGGATTCCATCACTGGGAGTGCTGGGGGTACCCCTAAGAGATCCCCTTGCCATCTCTACCTATTCCTCCTTAGGCGGTACTTCTTCCAAGCTCTCCTCCTTATACTCCGGATCTACAGTCGTTCATCTAGTCCGAGCCATAGTGTCCTGCACAGACATGGAGACGGTCAGATTGGGAGATGAGAAAGAATGATCCTAGTACCTAGAGGCAGCACCCCTAGTCCTAGACTCAGTTGTACCGGGGGACCGGCTGCCCTCAAAATTGTGGTGTGCCGTGTGTGCTTTTGGTGAATCCATTTGTTGGGAAATATGTGCACAAACGGAAATATATGAAAAAATAAAGAAGAGGGGAGACGGTACCTCTAATGTGTGCCGTAATATAGTTAGGTGTTGGCCGGCTGATCTAGCAGGCAGAAATTAGAGTTGCTTGCAATGGGCACAGATAGATGACCGGACGTACCCCCTTGAAAAGGAAGAATTACTTGCAAACAATACAAACGGTTCTCAATCTTTCTTGTTTGATAAAACACTAACGTTTCACCGTTTGTATCTGGTGGAAAAAAGAATGCAATTTGTTTGGTTGTATGCAGGCGGTTGTCAGACTTTATCTCTCTAAAAAATGGCTAACTCTCTCTTTAAGTTTTTGGAAATGTCCAAAAATGGGAAGGGAAAAAAGCTATTTAAGGAAGGGTAATTCAAGGGGCATCCTCGTAATTTCCCTGGAAGATAAACAGTTAAAACCGTTCGCCAATAATCGAGTAACCAGTGTCACAGATGCCACGTGGCATGCCACGTCACACCTGTGAGGGGAAAATGTTTTGGGTAAAAATACCCTAGGCTGAGCGGACAAATCAAATGGTGACACATGTCACCTTCAAAGAGGTTCAAAGGAACCAATCCTCTCTTGACACGTGGCACGCCTAATCATTAGGAAAAAGACAGCCTTCTTGGCCCAATTCCCGAGATAGCCCACCATTTCTAGGTTTTTGTAACTTAGGGTGGTGGCACGCATTTCGAGACCCTATAAATAGGGAGATGATCCTACCTGGGAACACATTCAGAAATATTCACAAAAAACAAAGCAATCATTAATTTGAAGGTACGGGCACTTTTTACATCATCCGAACACGTTCTAACTTGATCGTCGGAGGCGAAACTCCACCCAACCAGAGTCTCCGTTTTTTTGAAGGTACGGGCGTCCTGAATCCAGTCTTGGTGTTGTAACTCTCCCAAGGAACACAAGAAACCCTGAAACAGGTAATGTTGGTGGTGATTAGCCGTTCTCCGTGGATCGACCCTTGACTTGTCACTAAACTCGTGTTTAGTGTTAGGTTTAGGTCTTATAAATTTTTGTTTGATTAAAGGTGTTTTAGAATTCAACGACCTAAAATATCCTTTGTCAACAACATAATGCAACATAATACAAATTATAAGAAAGGCTAAATCTAACCGTGTATCGCACAAGGATAACCTAGTTAAGAATAATAAAAACAATCATAATAAAAGCTAAAATGTTACGGGGTTTTTTGAGTCCCTCGGGAGAGTTATAATTCCAAGAATGGCTGTCGACTGTCTGTACCTGCAAAACCACGAAAACTCCGATTGGGTGGAGTTCCGCCTCCAACGATCAAGTTAGAACGTGTTCGGATGTATAAAAGTGCAGAATGTAAAGGTTTTTCTCTCAGATTCCGAGAGAATTCTGCAATTAATATTGCTCGGGTTTTGTTTGTATATATCTGAATGTGCAATAAATGAGGATTTTCCTCTATTTATAGTGTTTGGGGATCAATTCCCCTTTCATAGGTTGGAGTGCCACATGTCACCAGAGGGTTGTCTCTTCTAGAACCTCTTTGAGGCCGACACATGTCAGCATGCTATTAGGCCACTTTGACCGGGTATTTTTACCCTAAACATTTACCCCTCACGGGTGCAACGTGGCTTGCCACGTGGCACCTGTGACAGGTGTCATGATATGAGTAGGTGACGTTTCGTCTCCCTCTCCTTTTTTTTTATTAATTTGAATTTGGAAGGTGACGGTTTGCCTTCTTGGGTTCTTCTCTATATGTAGAGGTCCCCCCTTCATTTTCAACACTTATTCCTTTTGAGAAACTTTTCTGAGAAAAGAACTCTATGACCGGCTGCTATTTCTTGCATAACCTTCTCTTTTCTTCACTCAACCGGCTACCGTTTGAGTGCTCTTCATTCAAAACAGATTAAAACCGCCTGAGGGTCTTTTGACATTCTTCTAGCTTTCAATACACCCACAGCCGGTTAACCGTTTAGGGTATCGTCAACCAAAACTTCAGAGGAAAGTCTTAGCTTTTTAACAACTTTCCGTTGCTTATTAAGAGGGTACATTCGGGAAACCGTCTAGGTATCTAGCAAGCAACAAAGAGATTTCCGGCTTTTGATCCAGATAGTCAACCTCCCCCATACTCAAAACATGTTCGAGGTACCGTCTCTGCCCCTTGCAACTTTTTTGAGTTTTTTCGGTTGTATAGCTTGTAAAGAATAATGGACTCACCCAACACACACGCGGCACGGCCTAGGACACTTGTCAGCCGGTCACCGGATACGGTTGAGTCTAGGATTGGGGATGCCGTTTGGGAGTGTTTGGACCACCCTTACTCTTCCACGAATCCGACCGTCTCTGTTTATGTGTGCAGGACGGAATGGCTCGGATGTGACGGACGGCTGTAGACCCTGATTACCGATCAGACGGCTCAGCCAAAGCTCCAGCTGACCTTGTACATTATGACCATCCTAGTGTACCTAGCACGCCTAGTGATGACATTTTAGAGGAGTCCGAGGATATAGGCGGTGAGGAGACCATCCAACAGTCAGACTCTGAAGAGTCTTCCTTAGAGCTAAATGCCCCCTAAGGGGATGAGGAGGCGTATAAATGGCCCTCAATCAATAATCCAACAGATGCGCACATGTCCGCAAGGGATGTTGTCACTCTAAATGCCACCATCCCCGGATTTATAAAGAAGTGCCTGGTTGAAGAAGGATGGGAAGTTATAGTACCGCTTGTGGAGGCAACCGTCGTCTAGGAAGACGACACTAAACACGCCGAGAATTAGTTCGTCTGCTATGAGGCGGCGTTTAATGACGGCCTCCGGTTCCCCCTCCACAACGCAATAAAGGCCATCCTAAGAGGCTATGACCTAGGTGTTAGGCAGTTAACACCCAATTCCTAGGTGAATATATTAGGATACATAGCCGCCTGCGAGATGCAGGACATCACGCCTAGCTGGGAGGCGTTTGCGCATATGCACTATCTCAGCCGTGCCCTAGGCGGCTGGAATGCGTGGTATACATTGACCACGCACCCGGAGTTCTTGATGACGCTGGACAAGCCGTCAAAGTGGAGCAGTTGGAAGAGCAAGTTTTACTTGGTTTCTTCCCCATCTTTGCGCATAAATCGCCGGCTGCGTCACTACTATAAGCACCCAACTCTCCGTGGAAAGAAATGCGCCCTTCCTAAAGTACCGGAGGAGGCTGGATGCAAATAATGGAGACGGGGCTCTTCAAGAGAACCTCCATGCCTTAGGATGATGGGACTGATATCCTTGTCCCCAAGAACTGGGTCCCTCATCTGGACTGGCTAAAGGATGAGGCGCTCCTTTCCGCCTGTGGCCTCAGCACAATGTTTAACAAACGTATGTTGTGTGATAACTGGCACTTTATGCCGTCTGTATAATTCTTGAATGGCATTTGACTTTTTTTTTTTTTTTTTTTTTTTTTGCAGAGAAAGGATTACAAATGGTGCCTCCAGAGAAGACGCCTGCTAAATCTTCCACTCAGATCTGGAAGGATCAGTTAGAAAAAAAGAAGGCCCTGCTGACGGCCAAAGACGCCGGGGTAAGCTCCGGGTGTAACTTTTATTACCGTCTGTATTGCTTTGATGTGGGCTGTTAATAACCGGTTGACTTGTTTTGTTTTCAGGCTAAGAACAAGAATGTTCCCCGCTCCCTATCTAAAATGCTGAAGAGGAGGGCTGAGGAACCCTCTCAAGCTCCTTCTAAGGCACGGAAGTTGCCGTCCGCCCCTTCCTCAGCTGACAGGCCAACTTCTCCGGGCTAGAGCCTGAAAGGTCTTGGTCTCAACACTAAGACGGTTAATCTAGAGATTAGGGAGCCGGAGACTCCTTCGAGCCGGCAACAAGCTGTAGCGCCTGGCTCCAATGCGGCTGGGGGTGGGGTGACCCCTCAGCCTGAAAACGAAGGTATGGCTTTCACTTTTGATCCCCCCTGGCCGCTTGGGCCTATGCGAGTCAAGTCCCAAGCTACCCTATCCGGGGATTTGTTAGGCAGCCGGCAGAATATAGGTGCTGCCTATGCTCCATACTTAACCACTAAATTTGTCGATGCAGATACCTCCCAAAGGTGGCCCGACCTCCAGCAGTATGCCAAGCGGATGCTGCGAAGCCTCACCCGTTCGGAGAGGCGGTGCCGGCATTGCACCAGGTCAACCTTGACCGCTTTATTGCTCTTCTTGTTGAGGTAATTTCGCTGGTTAGGGTATTGAGAGCCAATTTGGCTCACCACCGGCTGGTCTGTACAATGTATTTCCATCTTTTGTCCGGTTGTACCGTATTTTAAAGATTTAACTCTTTTCCGGCAATTTTTGCAGACAATGATCCGAATAGACGATCTTAAGGTTCCCTTGAGGAAGAAGCAAGAAGAGGTAAGGGACGCCAATAGGCGGGCAGCTAACGTCATAGATGTTACTCAATACAATACATTGATGTATTAAATTGAGACTAAAAGCCGGGAGATGAAACAAGAGGAGCTTATCAAGGAGCTCACTGTGCTGCAGACACGGCTAACAAGAAGGCGGCTGAATTTAAGCTGCAAGTGAAAAACCTTCAGGCCGATGTCTCCCGGCTAAAGAACGAGCTGGCCCAGGCGTAGGACCTGCTGATCTTCGAAAACGAGCGTGACTGCGAGGAACGCATGAAGATGGCCTGGTCCCTTGTCCACCTAGACACCGACTGGGAGTTCTTTGACCTGCGGTACAAGTACTCCACGGAGGTGTTTGATGCCTCCCCAGCAGCAGCAGTGATCTTAGCATTCTATTTCTAGTCTGCGGGCCGTGTACTTTTTGATGTATCTTTTTTCCCTGGACTTAGGTCCGGCTTACAATCATTTGGCTATTAGCCACTTTTTATGAATTTTGTCGACTGGGCCAGTTTTGCTTCTATTTGATATTTGTTTTAATTTTTGCAATTTTCTAGTATGCTCGTACAAATGTTTTTCTTTTTGCCAAGTAACTCAGCACACGCGGTATGCTGGATGCACTGGCTTATTTGCCCCAAGACGGTTGTTTGCATGGTAGTTGCCCCACCTTAAGCGGGCAACCGTCCAATCAAGCATCCGGAGAGGTAACAGACGGTCAT
The DNA here is from genome assembly GCF_001683475.1 of Chenopodium quinoa. Taxonomy (NCBI): domain Eukaryota; kingdom Viridiplantae; phylum Streptophyta; class Magnoliopsida; order Caryophyllales; family Amaranthaceae; genus Chenopodium; species Chenopodium quinoa. The sequence continues at coordinate 864,143 of NW_018744249.1, forward strand.
TGACCATATTTAAACAAGTATAATTATTCTATAAGTTGGATTAGTAGATGGTGCTGGCTAGGGCCAACGTAAATTATTCGCTAAACCGGCTGCGAGTCACCCTTTGGGTAATATGTTGTCGCCGTTTATTAGGAATTAGGTGGCCATTGGCAAGGTGTAGGCATCATAATCAGGTTATGTATTAGCTGCTAAGGTTTTGACCGTGCTTAATTTTTACTTATAACCAGCTGTAGTGCCTTTGGGCAAAGACCGGTTTTATCTGATCAAGATATTAGTTACCGTCTGCGTTGCTTTGAAGCAACGACCGACCGTATCTAGATCTCTATTTATTAATCAAATGGTCGTGAGTTATCTTTAACCTAGACAGTCAATTAAAGGCGCTTGAATTATGATTTATAGAACAATGTACCACCCAAATGGGAGATGCTCTCTTCGACGAATTCACCCAAATGGGTGTCGCTGGTTGCCTGCTCATGTTGGAGTAGGCGGATGGTTATTTGAATGAAATCCATCCATTGGCCTCAAAAATAGCCCGGTTGTGCCTTGCTTAGACGGGACTTTGTACATAGATCAATAATTATGAAAATAAAGCATCATTTGACTAACATACTCTATTTACAAAAATTTACAAGTCTTTAGTAGTAGTACTTTTTCAAATTATCTACATTCCAAGTTCTTGCTAGTTGCCTGCCGTCTGGTAAATTTCATGACGCAAGGCGGCATTACCCATGCGCTCCGGGAGTGAATCCAATGATAGACGCATGGCCTCCCAATTAGCCTCTTCATCATAGAGCATGATTCGAAGCGTTGGCTGATAATGCTCTATAGGCAGGACGACTTCAGTGCCTTATGTCATAAGAAACAGGGTTTCACCGGTTGCCCCCTTTTTAGTTGTTCTTATGGCCCATAGGACATGAGGAAACTCATCTGCCCATAGTCCTCCATCCCTCTCAATTTTCTTTTTGATGCCGTCTGAAATAAGTTTATTGAAGGTTTCAACTTAGTTGTTTTCTTGGGGACGACCGACTGATGCAAAAGAATATGAGATCCCTTGATCTCCCAACTAGCTCTTGAGGGTATGCGTCTCAAACTGAGGGCCGTTGTCAAAGAGGATAGACATAGGTACCCCAAACCGGGTGATAATGTTCCTCTAAATGAAGGAGATGACATCCTTTGTCTTTATTCCCTTGACCGCCTCTGCCTCTACCCATTTGGTGAAGTAATCAACGACAACTAGAATGTACCCCAGTCTGCTTGTAGCAGGCGTATATGGACCAGCATGTCCATGCCCCATTTAGCGAATGACACTGGGCTGTAGATAGCCGTTAAATTAGTAGCCGGACGGTGTATGAGTTTGCCAAATTTTTTACATTTATCACACTTCTTCACCATTTCCATGGCATCAGCCTCAAGAGTGGGCCCAAAGTAACCTTGCCGCCTGGCCCTTTTTGCTAGAGTTCTGCCGCCTATATGTGATGCACAAAAGCCCGAGTGCAGATCCTCTAGAACTTCTTTCCCCCATTCAAGGGTCACACATTTTAGCAATGGCTGGAGATAACCCTTCTTGAAGAGTTCTCCATTATGGATCTCAAAACTTGCGGGCAGCTTCTTTAGTGCAGTCGCTTCTAAAGGGGCACTCGGCAAAGTGTCGTCTGCCAGATAAACCCGGATGGTATCCATCCAGGTTGAGGTTCGGTCAAGAACTCCAATGGGATCATGTTCAATACTTCTTTTTTCCATGACTTCCCAAAAGATTGACCTAGGCATATCACAGGAGGCGGATGATGCCAGCTTAGAGAGTGCATCCGCCTGATTGTTTTCTAACCTGGGCACCTGACTTAGATGAAATTCGTCAAGTATCCTGGCCTCATCTTTGACTGCCTGAAGGTATTTGATCATAGCCGGATGGGTGGCCTCGTAGTCACCATGGTATTAGCTAACGATCAACTGAGAACCAGAGTAGGCGTCAACCTTTGTTGCCCCTGCCGCCTTACACAAACGGATACCGGCTAGCAGGGCCTCATATTCCACCTCATTATTTGAGGCTTGGAACTTAAACCATGATGCATATTCATATTTGTCCTCTTCCAGAGACTGGCATATTATCCCTACACCATAGCCATTCATAGTAGAGCTCCCGTCTACATACACTTTCCAAACCTGATCAAGATTTTCCGGCTTGTCCAACCTTGTCATTTCGATAATGAATCCGACAAACGCCTGACCCTTCATTTCCTTTCTAGGCTCAAAAGTGATTTCAAGGCTGTGCATTTCAATAGCCCATTTTAGCATCCTACCGGATGACTCCAAAGTTGCCATTGACCGGTTGAGGGGTTGATCTGTGTAGACCACCACCGGATGAGCCAAGAAGTAGGGTTTCAACTTCTTGATTTCCATGCAAAGGGCAAGGCCAAATTTTTAAACCAAGGGGTACCGTAGTTTAACATTTTGAAGAACATGGCTAATGAAATAGACCGGGAGCTGAATGCCGTCTCTCTCAGCTAGGAGAACGACACTAAGGGCATGATTTGAGACGCCCAAGAACATGTACAGGACCTGCCCGGCTAGCAAGGGGAAAATGCAAATAATAAAACAAATAAGCAACAAAAGAAAATGCCTTTTTCCTCCCTAAATTTAGTTCGGTCGTGATCTTGGGTTGCAAGACGTCAAGTTCTCGATCTAAGCATGCCTTGGTAGGGATCTTATGCCACACAAACAAAAATGTTGAAGGGTTGAACAATGAAACTCACATCGGGTTACAAAAACTACCATTAGGGCTTCAAATCCCCTAATGAGAGCAACACCTTCTTACCACAAACAAGTGAAATTGTGTTTAATGGGCCATACGAGTTCTTGTACAACTACCTTAGCATAGGCATATCCTAGAGTCAACCAATGGTAATCCAAGAACGTGGAAACTCTTAATTCTTAGGAAGAAAGACATTCAAAAATACAAGTCCATTGATTATTATTCAACATAAAAACGAAACATACGAAAATCACATGGTTTGTCTTGAGCAAAAGAAAATCCTATAAAAAAGAAATGAGCATAAAAGGAAAAAAGGCATACAAGCAAATACTTCCCAATCGTTAAACAAGGATCGTTCGGCATCAATACCAACTGTTCTGGGGTTTTTTGATGTCCTGCGGGAGAGTTACAATTCCAAGACTGGTATCCTTGCGCCTGTACCTGCAAAACAACGGAGACTCCGGGTGGTGGGAGCTCCGCCTCCGATGATCAAGTTAGTACTTGTTTGAGGAGTAAAAGGTGCGGAAAGTAAAGGTGATCTGGTTCCTAGGAAAGGAGGAGTGATTAGGGTGTGCAATCAATGCTAAGTCTGGTCTAGAAATTGGTATGCACGTGTGTTTAGGCTTCTCTAGGTGAGATGATTAATTAAATCTCTCCATATTTAATGAAGGCTAATAACTGTATTTATGGCGCCTAAGGGTGGTGAAGGTTTCTCGGAGGTCAGGAAGGTGATCCGTCTGTATCTTGGATTTGACTATCATGTCATCAATGTACGCTTCTACAAGTGCCTCTACTTCTTCCAGGCTATAAAAAAGAAGACAAGATTCGAATGGGGGGAAAATGCTGAGGCAACATTCTAGCAATTGAAAGAGCACCTTCACTCATTGCCACGGCTGGTCAGCCCTCTAGCAAAAGAGGTTCTCTATATGTATTTAGCCGTCTCAGATCATGCCCTCAGTGTCGTTCTCCTAGTTGAGAGAGACGAGATCCAGCTCCCGGTCTATTTCATTAGCCATGTTCTTCAAAATGCTGAGCTGCGGTACCCCTTGGTTGAAAATTTTGGCCTTGCCTTGTTCATGGAAATCAAGAAGTTAAAACCATACTTCTTAGCACATCCGGTGGTGGTCTACACAGACCAACCCCTCAAGCGGCCTCTGACAACCTTGGAGTAATCCGGTAGAATGCTCAAGTGGGCTATTGGAATGGAAAGTCTGGAAATCACCTTCGAACCAAGAAAGGCAGTGAAGGGTCAGGCGTTCGCCGACTTCATTGTGGAAATGACAAGTTCGAGTCAGCCGAACAATGTTGACCAGGTCTGAAAGGTTTATGTAGACGGGAGCTTTACTATGAATGGCAGTGGTGCAGGCGTAATTTGTAAGTCTCTGGAAGGGGACCAATATGAATATGCACTACAGTTCAAGTTCCAAGCCTCGAATAATGAGGCGGAGTATGAGGCCCTCCTAGCCGGTATCCGCATATGTAAGGTTGCAGGGGCAAGGAAAGTTGACGCCTGCTCAGATTCTCAGTTGATCGTTAGTCAATACCATGGTGACTACGAGGCCACCCATCTGGCTATGATCAAATATCTATAGGCGGTCAAAGACGAGGCCAAGACACTAGACGAATTTCATCTAAGTCAAGTGCCTAGGTGAGAAAATAATTAGGCGGATGCACTGTCTAAGGTGGCATCATTCGCCTCTTGTGATGCGCCTAGGTCAGTCTTTTAGGAAGTCATGGAAAAAAAGAAGCATTGAACATGATCCCATTGGAATTCTTGACCGAAGCTCTACCTGGATGGATGCCATCCGGGCTTATTTGGCAGACGATACTTTGCCGGATGCCACTTCAAAAGCGGCTGCATTGAAAAAGCGAGCCTCAAGTTTTGAGATCTATAAGGGAGAATTCTTCAAGAAGGGTTACCTCCAGCCGCTGCTGAAATGTGTTACCCTAGAAAGGGGGAAAGAAGTTCTAGAGGATCTGCACACATATAGGCGACAGAACTATAGCGAAACGGGCCAGGCGGCAAGGCTACTTTTGGCTCACCCTTGAGGCAGACGCCATGGAAATGGTGAAGAAGTGCGATAAGTGTCAAAGATTTGGCCGGCTCATACACCATCCGGCCACTGATTTAACGGACATCCTAGGTCCATATACGCCTGCCACGGGCGGACGGAGGTATATCTTGGTGGCTGTAGATTACTTCACCAAGTGGGTTGAGGTAGAGGCGGTCAAGGGCATTAAGACAAAGGATGTCATCTCTTTCATCAAGAGAAACATCATCACCCGGTTTGGGGTACCTATGTCTATGGTATTTGACAATGGTCCTCAGTTTGAAACGCCTACCCTAAAGAGGTTGGGAGATCAAGGGATCTTACATTGTTTTGCAGTAGTCGGCTGTCCCCAAGCAAACAGCCATGTTGAAGCCTTCAACAAGCTCATCTCAAACGGCATTAAGAACAAAATTGAAAGGGCTGACGGTTTATGGGTAGATGAGTTGCCTCATGTCCTATGGGCCATTTGAACAACTAAAAAAGAGGCAAACTGAGAAACCCCGTTTCTCATGACGTACGGCACTGAAGCCGTCCTGGCCATTGAACTTTATGAGCCAACACTTCGAATCATGCTCTATAATGAAGAGGCAAATTGGGAGGCCATGCGTCTAGCACTGGATTCACTCCCGGAGCGCAGGGGCAATGCCGCCTTGCGTCATTCGATATATCGTCTGAGAATGACGAGAGCCTACAACAAAAGAGTGCACAAACGACCCTTAAAAGTGGGGGACTTTGTGTTACAAAAAATGGAGGCAACCGGTAGGGCTAATGAGCAAGGAAAGTTAACCCCTAATTGGGAGGGCCCCTACTGGATTTTTAAAGAAGTAAGAGGCGACATCTACCGCCTGAAAATTCCAAACAGTAGACAGCTAGCCAGAACTTGGAATGTAGATAACTTGAAAAAGTACTACTTCTAAAGACTTGTAAATCTTTGTACATTGAGTATATTAATGAAAGAATGCTTTATTTTCATTGTCTTTTGTAAAAAGTCCCATCTGTGCAATGCACAACCGGGCAACCGTCTGGTCTAAACTGAGTAGACGTAGGCTAACTATCAAACTTAGCTATTCATAAGGCCAATGGCCGGATATATATTAAACCGCCTACTCCAACATGAGCAGGCAACCGGCAACGCCCATCTAGGTGAATTCGTCGAAGAGAGCATCTCCCATTTGGGTGGGACATTGTTCTATAAATCTTAACTCAAGCGGATTTAACCGACTGTCTAGGTTAAAGATAACTCATGGCCGTTTGAATGATCAATTGAAACCAAGATACAACTGGTTGTTGCATCAAAGCAACATAGGCGGTAACTAAAATCTTGGTCGAATGTAGCTGGTCTTTGCCCAAAAGCACTACAGTCGGTTACAAACCCAAATTAAACAAGGTCAAAACCTTGGCAATTAATTCATTACTTGGTTATGATGCATACGCCTAGCCATTGGTCGCCTGCATCCCAACAGCCGTTAATGACATATACCCAAAGGGTCACGGACAGATGGTTAGAAGAATAATCTAGGTTGGTCCTAGCCGGCACCGTCTAATAATCCAACTTAGAAAAATTCTACTTCTTTTAATACGGTTAATGACCGCCTACCTATCCGTCCAGATGCTTGTTTTGACGGCTGCCTGCTTAGAGTTGGGTATATTAAGCAAACAACCGTCTAGGGGCAGGCAGAACCAATGCATCCGGCATACCCCACGTACCGAATCAAATTGCAAAAAGAAAAAGATTTGTATGAGCAAAAATTGAAGCAAAAAATGAAGCAAATAACATCAAAGGCAAAACCGACTCAGTCGGAAAAATATATTGATAAGAAATAATTATCAGCCGGACCTATGCCCGGGGAAAGGAGATACATCTAAAGTACACGGCTCATAGGTCGGAAATAGAAAAAAGAAACAAATCAAGTTACTGTTGTTGCTGCAGACATTGAGACGCTTGGCCCTGCTCGGAAGGAGAAGCATTTTGAGTTTGCTAGGCTTGAGCTTCGTTAGCCTCACCCAGCACTTGATCTTCCGTCTGCTCCTCATCTTCCTCCTCTGCAATGCCGGCCCATTCTTCAATGGGAGCCGGCTTCTCTGTTCCGAGAACCTGGGCATCGAACACCTCAGTGGCGTACTTGTACCGCAGGTCAAAGAAATCCTAGTCAGTGTCCGGATGAAACATAGACTAGGGCATCTTCATGCGATCTTCACAGTCGCGCTCATTCTCGGAAATCAGCTAGTCTTGCTCAGCCGCCAGCTTTTCCTTGTGGTCCGCCTAGGTCCGGGCCAGCTCGGTGTTTGGACGGTTCTGACCGCAGCTCAGTGTTCTCCTGTTCAGCCTCCCCCAAAGCTTTGACATCATCTTGGAGGTTTTTAACTTGAATCTCAAAGTTAGCTGCTTTCTTGTTGGTTGTGTCAGTAGCAGCCGTAAGCTCCTTGATTAGCTCCTCCTATTTCATCCCCCGGCTTTTAGTTTAGATTTCATACATAAGGGTGTTATATTGGGTGACATCAATAATGTCGGTTCCCTTATATTGGCTTCCCTTACCTCCTCTTGCTTCTTCCGCAAGGGGACCTTCATGCTGTCCACCCTTAGCATCACCTGCAAAATCAGCCAGACAAGGGGTTAGTCTTCCGGTTAAGCTACAACCGGCAAAAGAATAAATTGGGATAAAAGCACCCCACCGGTCAATTACCAAGCGAGCAGTGAGTTGATGCGGTCTATGTTGACTTGGTGCACGCCCGGCACCGCCTCCTTCTCGGACCTGGTGAGGGTCCTCAACATTCTCTTGGCATAATTTTGGAGGTTTGGCCAACGAGAAGAGGCATCTGCATTAATAGATTTATTGGTTAAGTACTGAGCATCGACGACACTTACATTCTGCCGGCTGCCTAAATAATCCCTTGGTTGGGTAGCTTGGGACTTGACTCGCATAGGCCCAAGCGACCAGGGGGTTTCAAAGGAGAGAGTCGTACCTTTATTTTCAGGCTGAGGGGTCATCCCACCCCCAGCCGCATTGGAGCCGGACGCTACAGCAAGCACCCGGCTTGAGGGAATCTCGGGCTCCCTCGTTCCAACCTCAGCCAACCTTGTGCTTAGGCCAAGGTCTTTCAGGCATTTTCCTGCTGAGGTAGGCCTCTCAAGCACAAGCGGCCTTCCGGTAGAGGTAGGGGCAGCCGGAACCCTTCTTGATTTGGAAGCGGGATGGGAGGGCTCCTCTCCCGGTCTCTTCAGCATCTGTCTTAAAGAATGAGGAACATTCTTGCTCCCCGTCTGAAAAAGAAAACCAAACAGCTGGTTAATGTCAAAATTAGCTTCAAACCATACAAACGGTAAAAGAGCTCAGCCGGCGCTTACCCCATTATCGTTGGCCGCCAGTTGGGCCCTCTTTTTCTCCAACTGATCCTTCCGGATCTCTACAACTGTAATCCCCCGTATTTTCTTAGTAAAAAATAATTATATATATTTTTATGTATACGACTATTTTAATAATTTTATATTTATACAATGATTTTATATATATATACAAAATATTTTTGGGAAGATTTCAGAAAATAAAAACAAGAATCTTTTTAGAACCCATAATTCCATTTTAATTAAGTAATTGACTCCATATTTCCCTCATATATTGCATTTACTGCTTCCCCTTATTACTCCTTCACTACCTCCCTCATTCTCCTTTCACGACTCACAAAAAAAAAAAAAAAAAAAAAAAAAAAAAAAAATTGCTGCTTCATTTGTTGCGCCTCCTGCTGCCTCAGCCGGAACCCACCACCACCGCAGTGCCGCCGGCGACCCTCGCCGCTGCCCTCAGCCCTACTGTCGCCGCCGGTTTCCTGTACTTCCCCCTCTCTTCTATTTTCCTTTCTTTTCTTGTTTAAATTACTTTAAAGGTTTATTTTTATACGAATTTCTTTATGATTTATAATTATCATGGTTTGATTATGTTATGAGTTATAAAAGATTGTAACTTTATGGATTATACTTTATTCGAATTATGGGATTAAATTTCATATTGAATTTATGCATTAATTGGGGTTTTAAATGTTGATTTTCATGATTTTAGGGATCAATAAGGTGTTGCTAAAGTTCTTCAATTGGAGCATAATTTTGATATGATTTTGGCTATGACTATGATGATTTTAATTCAACAGCAAGTTCTTAATTTTTCGTAGCTAATTTTTTTAATTTCCGTTCGTAAAATTTCTTAATCACGTTTTAATCGCATTTTGACTGTAACTCATCTGATTTACACAAAACAATAGTGTTTTTTGTGTGTAAATGACGTTCTAATCATAACTCACTACCCATAGTAGTGAGCACCACCCTCTCGTGGCCAAATTCAGCTTTTAAGTATGGTTTTTGTGCAGTTTTTTATTTTTATCGAAGGTTTAATTGAGTTTTTATGAAACTAATTAAATTATAATAATATATTTCAAGTTTAGATTGTTGTATTCATACACTTTATTATTAAATTAAATATTCAGATTTTAATCTTAATTTTAAATAGCTTTAAGTCATGGTTTTATGATGGGTTTTCAATTTCTCAACATACTAACGTAATATATGATGATTGTTTCAAGTGAAAATGTTTGCGAGATTGTTTTACATGCTTAAAACGAATTTTCAGATTTATTACATCACTTTAAAGTTGCTGAAATTTTTGCTATAAGCCATATTTTTTTGATTTAAGCATATAACTCATAGTTCAAGTACTAAAATATTAACTTTGGCTATTGGGAATAATTTAAGAGCCTTATTTCAATGATTTAAACGATTTTAAAGTAGTTGGTATTGCTGTAAAATATATTGCTTGGGTGATTGATTGAACTACTGTTGTTTTGTTTGGGAGAGGACTTCGTAGAAGGTGACTTCTAGCCTTAAGGTGGCCAATCAATTTGTTTACTCAAGATACGTACAAGAATACGAGGAACCTTGATTTTAGGAGCATGTTTAGGGACTTGGAAAAACCTAGAATCATGTTAGGGAACTGGTGGATTGGTTGGAATTGTTTGGTAATGAGTTGTTTGATGATGAATGTGATAGTTAGTTTAATTCATGCTTGAGAATGTGCATTGATTTTTCCTTATGAGCAGTATTTATGCAATAATGTTCAAAGTGAGCTTAGAGGCAAAGATATAATGAATTATTTTGATTACTTGTTCGTTTATATTGAAATGGAATGAGTAAAGGAAGGATTAAAGTCTTATAAGACAAAGTTGAGAATTTGTGGTGCCTTATGCACTTAAGGTGTTTATACACCAAGGTAGTTAAAGGATGCAATAATAAATGTTGTTTGTCACTAATAAATTGAGAATTTAATTAGAAACTTGAATGATTTGATTGATTGATGTATGATTGGTTGAGTTGTTTGCATATGAGTCATCACCAATTTTAAACTGATAAATCACGTAAAGTGCAAGAAGGATGAGCAATAAAACTCTGGATTTGTGCACATATAGAGTAATGACAAACATGGGTTGGGGTTCACGGGGTATTAGCCGTGCGCTTTTCAGAGGCCGTCTGATCTACGAGTCTCTTGTTTTAAATTCTTTTAAAATCATAATGAGTTAGATGAGATCTCATACTAGCTATGGCCATGGAGTCGCGCCCGTCTGCCATTGGATGTTTATTAATGTCTTCCGAAAGGAGGCATAGGGTTTTCTTATTTATTGTTCCGGAATGGAGCACAGGGGGACAACCCGGTCTATTGCTTAATCCAATCAATTAATGAATTGATCAATGTTATTTAAATAAAAACTTAGTAATGAGTAACTATGGAGTCATGTGTTCGAGTCAATGATAATATTGTGAGCGTATGGAATGTTTGTTAGTATCATACTAGAACTCTTTACTATATTTCGTAACTTGTATGTACTCAGCGTTGCTGATTGCGTGCTTTTGTGTGTTTTTCTTTGGTCATGGCCTTCGCCTTCAATGACCCTGTAATGATCCAATTATTGCACTTGTGATATTGGGAAGCAGATTCATCACAGGTTTTTGCATAAACTGTCTTGCATCAGGGTGATGGGATTTGAGTGGAGAGTTGGTTAACCATTTAGCTTATTTCATAACACAGATTGAATTTTATTTTTGTGTTGGTTCCATTACTTCCTATTTTACTGGATTTTGAATAAGGGTCGTTATGGTTCCAACTTGTAAGATTTTGAGTTTTGACTTCCAGGTTTGAAACTTATATTCTTTTTAAAACCAAGTTAGTTTTCCGCTGCCGATTTCTGAAACTAGCCTTAATGTTTTAACGCGTGGCGGTAGCACTCCAATAATTCTCTTACAGGTTATACATGTTTTACAGGTCTTACAGGTTATACAGGTTTTACAGGTCTTACAGGTTATACAAGTTTTACAGGTTATCACAGGTTTTTACAGGTTTTTACATGTTTTCTTTTAGAGAGAATTATTGGGGTGTTACAAAGTGGTATCTGGGAGCTTAGGTTTTATTTAATTACCACTAAAGCCAATTAGTATGTCTTAGGCGCCTAACTAATCAATTAAGGATTTTGTTTTTAAAAGTCAAAAATGATTTTAAATTTTAACTGCGTTTGAATTAATTGTTTTAAATGTTTATAAAATAACTTTGAAGCTTAAATTATTTATTTGGTGAGATTTGGGTAGAATTAGAAAGGGCATGCATGCATATTGATTACCTTGCATTTATTTAATTATTTTGTAAGCTTCTTAGTTAATAAATTGTGTGATAGTGTTCTAATTAAATTTCTTTCATGATGTGTTCGTGTTATGCTTTTCGAATGCTCGTTACTTTGGGATGACGTAGAGAAGAGATAAGTGACGCAGTAATCATGTCTAAGGAGGAGAGAGACTCTAACAGTGAAGATACTCTAGAAACTATGGAAAGGATTCTAACTCCGAAGCTTGACAAATCGGAGGAAGGTTATCAGGACTTGCATGAGTTTAAAACGGCTAAGAACAAAAAGAATAAGATCTAAACTTACAAGAGAATTTTTCATGAGATGATTCTTATTTTCTCGGACGATGAAGATGACCTTGAATGGATGATTAGAGAACCTGCGGATCCAAATGCTGGAAAGAGAACTACTATGAATCCGAATCCGCTTTAAAAGGCTATAATTATTGAAGACTCGAAAGATGAAAATGACCTTGATTTTGACTTTAACATTTATAATGAGAAGAAAGACAAGTATTCTGATGTGGTCCCTTAAAGATTATGCTTACTAGAGTATAGTTAGTAAGGTATTTGCTATCAATAATGGTTATTAGAACCTCATGTTATTTTGACATTGACTATTGGATTTTAATAAGTAGCTAGAGCTACGGAGTTATGGATTGAGATTAATACTTTTATTGGAGTTATAATAAGAGTGATTATTCTATTATAAGAATTCCATTTCTGATTATATGTTTTATTCAAGACCAATATAAGTTTTGTGATTACATATAATTTTGAGGAAAAATTTCCTTGTTTATGATTAAGTTGAGTAAGAGTGGTGCGGGATGGGAATTATTTTTCTTAACTTTACTTAATCTTGCGTGTGGATTGTTCCATTGTTATTTGATTTTGCTTGGGACGAAGGGGTGCAAAGACCAAAGTACCCTTTTGAACCAATTTACGTGATAAAATATAATATTGTGACTAAATGAATATACGTGCACGATTTTCGAATTCTGTTTAAACTAGAGCAAACGTTTACCTTATTTTAGGCGTAGAACTAGAATGGCAAATAATGCTGCATTAGCTAAGGCCATCCGCATGTTGGCTGAGAATTTGAATCAGAATCGAGCTGACCAACTTGATCCCCATGCTGAGATGTTCAAGAAATTGGCCCAAGTTAGGCCACCAGTTTTCAAGGGAGGTGCTGACCCTACCTTCTTGGAAAACTGGGTTCGAGAGTTTGATAAGCTGTTTGTGGCACTAAATTGTCCTGAAGGTATGAAAGTTGATCAGGCTGCTATGTACCTTAAGGATGAGGCCGATATATGGTGGAGAGATAATGCTGAAATTGATTAGGGGATTTTGCTCCTACCAATCGGAATGCGCCACATGGCCCAATCAGGTCCTGCCAAGTGTCCCCCAGTTGGAACTGTCAGGGCTTGCCACGTGGCACACGCTTATTCGTCCACCTTGGACCTATTATGTCATGACACGTGGCATACTCCATGCCTAATGGAGAAACCGGCCATCTAGGCCCAACTTCTGAGGGAAGCCCAATCAGCCCTAGGTTAACCTAAACCTAGGATTAGCACGTTTCCCAAGGTTATAAATACCTCCCTTAATCCTCATTAAGGGAGATTACATTAATTACAGAGATTACACAGAGATAACAGGCTGATCACGCCAACAAAGCAGATTACCTACATTAAACACTCTCACCTAGAGAGACCCAATCACTTTAATTTCCGCATTAATTACTCCTTAATCAAGTACTAACTTGACCGTTGGAGGCGGAGCTCCCACCACCAGGAGTCTCCGTTGTTTTGCAGGTACAGGCGTCCGGTTCCAGTCTCGGAATTGTAACTCTCCCACAGGACATCAGAAAACCCCGAAACATTTGGCGCCGTCTGTGGGGAGAGTACTTCTGAGATGGCATCCAAGTCTGTACCGACTCCTGAAGAGAGGCGTCCCCTAGACGACCCTCAAGTTCAGTCGGACCACGATACTGAGAGTGAATTTGAAGTTGAAGCTCACACAGCTTCTGACGGGACCCTAAGGGCCCGACGTACCCGTCATACCGAAAGGAGGGAACGGGAACATCTTCAAACTGGAAGTGAGCCAGCAGGCGCACCGCCTGTTCGACAGCAGCCGACTGATGGTTCTGCTCCCATCACAAGGAACGAACTCATGACCTTCATGAGGGACTTCAAGGGAGGAATTCAAGAGTTGATCAACAAGAAGCCGCCTGCTCTGGACAAGGAGCATTCGGCTAAGAAACCTTCCACTTCACTGAAGAGGAAGCCAGTTCAAGGGCGAGAGGCGACTCCTCATCCTAAATCTAGGAAGCGGGAGCCGACTGCCCTTGATTTCACAAAATACCGTTTTCCTACTCCAGGAAATAGGAAACCTGTTCGTCATATTCAGGCGGACGGGTCGAGGAAATCATACACAGACGCTCGGCTACTGTTAGAGCAGAAGAAGAGTGACCGATTGTCAGAGTCGGCCTCTACTTCAAACTTCCAAGACAGTCTGCGAAATACCTCAATGAGGCATACGCAGTCGTATCATGAGAGTCAGTCAGGCGGCACCTCCCGTCAGTCTGGCTTTCATAGCGACCAGGCGGTACCAAACTTACCGTTTGTGCCGCAACAACAATATTTTTTGCAGCCACCTCCGTTTGGTGGACATGCAGCAAAAAACGTCCAACCTATGGACTGGCAGCTACGGTTGCTTAGACTTGGTGAACAGCCGTCGGCCTTCTCCAAGGAAATTACTGAAGCCGCTCAGCCGCCCAAAGTGAAAAATGTATTAGTATGCGCCTATGACGGCACCACTAACCCAGAAGACCATCTTATGGCCTTCACCAACCTGATGTACCTTCAAGGGTTGGATGATCCCACTTGGTGCAAGTGTTTCCCAGCGACTCTCAAAGGAATCGCACAACAATGGTTCGGCAACCTGCCGACTGGTTGTGTAAATAGCTTCAGGACGCTTGATACTTATTCACCTCCAACTTCGCCATGAACATCCCTGCGAAGAAGACGACCCTTGATTTAGGAACAATTCAGCAGGGCGAGAAGGAGGGGCTTCGTTCTTACATCAGGCGTTTTAACCTGATGAGAATACAGATTCAAGGGTTACCGGATGAGGTAGCCTATACTGACTTTTTCAGAGGTCTCAAAGACGGGTCGACCTTCAAATTTGATTTGGTCCGAAAGAGGGTGGCGACTCTTCAAGAGGCCTTGATTGAAGCGGAAGCCTATATACAGGCGACTTATCTTTGTACGGTAAAACAGTCGGATGGTAAAAGGTCCGACAAAAGAGAAGGACAACAGAAGCAGTCGTCCAACAAAGACGAGAAAAGAAAAGAGGTCTGGGCGGCTGATTCCTCTAAACAACCGGCCTAGAAAAAGAAAAAAGAATTCAAACCATACTCCCCAAAGTATGCGTTTAACAAGGATAACCAGTTTATCCTAAAAGAAATCAAGGGACGGATCTCAATTGAGAAGCCGGTCCCCATGAAGGGTTCTGCAAACAACCGGAACCAAGAAAAATTTTGTGCTTATCATGAAGATGTTGGTCATCACACCAATGACTGCATCAGTCTCATGCGGTATCTTGACCGCCTGGCTGAGCAAGGTGATCTTGACACTTATGTCAAGAAATCTACGGGGAACACTTCCTCAAAAAAAGCAGTCGACCAAAAAGAATCAACAGGCCGACAGCTCCGATACAGATGATGCAGTCGTCTACACCATTGCAGGCGGCTTCTCAGGAGGCGGCCCCACTATTAGGGGCAACAAAGACAATATCAGGTGGTTAGATGTAAATTCCGTTCACCAAGAACGGCCGTCCAAATATTTATTTCCTGAGATTGTCATCACTGAAGAAGATCTAGGAGGGGTAAGAGGGCCGCATGACGACCCTATCGTTATTGAATGTAAAGTGGCCAACCAGAGAGTTGGCCGAATCCTCATAGATACCGGAAGCTCCTCAGATCTCATCAGTAGCAAATGTCTGTCGAAACTAAAATATCAGACTGATTGCATACATACGGCCTCCCACCCTTTAGTAGGGTTTGGAGGAGGAGTCGTCCACCCAGTAGGACGAGTGGATTTACCCATCCGTCTGGGCGAAAAAGGGGAAGGACGACACATGGTAGTCCGGTTCCTGGTGGTAGAAGAGCTCTCGGCCTACAACATGATTCTAAGACGACCAACCCTGAATAATTCCAAGGCTGTTATAATCCCATCTCTTATGTTGCTCAATAATGGGACAGTCGGGTCCTTAAAGGGAGATCAAAGGATGGCCCGAGAGTGCTATCTCTCGGATGTCAAGCCCACTGTTAAAGCCACTGGGTCGAGTGGTGGAAAAATAGACCTTGACAATGTCAAGGAGAGTGCGCCTTTTCAAAGAGCAGGCGGCAAGAAGAGAAAGGCATCCCAGACAGGGGCCGCAAGAAAGGACAGAAAATAGCAATCATTGGCAGAGGAGCGGTCGGATGAATTCCGCCCTCAGCCAGCTGGTGAGCATACGGACCTGATCCTAGACGACTCACGTCCTGACCGAACAGTCAAAGTTGGGACGACTGCTCTAAGAGTCCTAGGTGACGACTTTCACGAACTATTGAAAGAATTCAAGGACATCTTTGCATTCTAAGTCCATGAAATGCCAGGCATTAGTCCTGATCTGGCGGTACATAAACTGGCCGTGGATCCGAAGAAGAAGCCGGTACGGCAGAAAAAGCGGAACCATGGCGAAGAGAGAAGTCAGGCGGCAGCCGCCGAAGTTAAAAAATTACTTGATGCAGGGTTCATTCGGCAATGTTACTTCCCAGACTGGGTTGCAAATGTGGTGCTTGTTAAAAAGCCGAATGGCACCTGGCGAATGTGTGTAGACTACACATATTTAAACAAGGCGTGCCCCAAAGACAGTTACCCTCTGCCTAAAATTGATAACCTGGTCGACTCTACAGCCGGCCATGCTTTGATGAGCTTTATGGACGCCTACTCTGGTTTCCATCAAATTCCTTTATGGAAGAAAGATCAAGAGAAGACGGCCTTCGTCACTGATCAGGGGTTATACTGTTACACGGTCATGCCGTTTGGTCTTAAGAATGCCCGGCTACCTTCCAACGAATGATAAACACAGTGTTCTTTGATCAGATTGGGAGAAACGTTGAGGCATACATTGATGATATGATTGTCAAGACTAAACTTCAGAAAGATCATCTGTCGGACCTCCGAGAAACTTTCGCCACACTCAGGCGGCACCATGTCATGCTCAATCCCAAGAAATGTGTCTTTGGAGTTGAGTCTGGAAATTCTCGGATTCCTTATCAATCAGAGAGGAATAGAGG
Source organism: Chenopodium quinoa (assembly GCF_001683475.1). Classification (NCBI taxonomy): domain Eukaryota; kingdom Viridiplantae; phylum Streptophyta; class Magnoliopsida; order Caryophyllales; family Amaranthaceae; genus Chenopodium; species Chenopodium quinoa. Next base: position 880,940 of record NW_018744249.1, read on the forward strand.
CGAACCCTGAGAAGGTGCAGGCGGTCATTGACATGCAGTCGCCTCGTACCATCCGAGAGGTTCAGAAGTTAACAGGTTGTCTGGCGGCCTTGGGAGGATTTCTAAGCCGATCAGGCAACAAATGCCTATACTTTTTCCAGGCAATTAAGAAAAAGGCAAGGTTTGAATGGGGGCCGGATGCTGAGGCCGCCTTCCAGAAATTGAAAGTTCACTTGCATTCCTTGCCGAGGCTGGTCAGCCCTTTGCCCAAAGAAGTACTCTACATGTACCTGGCCGTCTCTGATCATGCGTTAAGCGCTGTTCTCCTTGCTGAAAGAGACGGCTGTCAGCTCCCGGTCTACTTTGTCAGTCACGTACTGAAAAATGCCGAGTTAAGGTATCCCTTAGTGGAGAAATTTGGTCTTGCACTCTTCATGGCTGTTAAAAAATTGAAGCCCTACTTTTTGGCACATGCAGTCGTCGTGTATACAGACGAACCTATCAAGCGGCCACTGACCATCATGGAGTCGTCAGGCCGAATGATCAAATGGGACATAGAAATTCAGAGCCATGAAGTTACTTTCAAGCCTAGGAAAGTAGTGAAGGGGCAAGCCTTTGCTGACTTTATTGTTGAGATGACTCGTCCCCATGACTCTCAAGTTCCAGACCAAGTCTGGAAGGTATATATGGACGGAAGCTCTACTTCAAATGGTTGTGAAGCAGGCGTCATATGTCAGTCGTCGGAGGGCGACAGGTACGAGTATGCTCTACGCTTCAGTTTTCAGGCCTCAAACAATGAGGCAGAATATGAAGCTTTAATAGCCAGAATCCGCATGTGCAAGACGACACGGGCAAGAAAAATAGACGCCTGTTCCGATTCACAATTGATAGTGAGTCAGTACAATGGCGAATACGAAGCAACCCATCCGGCCATGATCAAGTATTTACAGGCGGTCCGACAAGCAGTCGGCTCCCTTGAGGATTTCCATCTGATCCAAGTGCCGAGATCAGAAAACAACCAGGCGGATGCACTGTCAAAATTAGCATCATCCGCCTCCTCTGATACTCCTCGAAATGTTTTTTGGGAAGTAGTGGAGAGGAGAAGCATTGAGGAAGAACCTATTGGAATCTTAGACAGAAGCTCAACCTGGATGGATCCAACCAGGGCATATCTGACAAATGGTACCCTGCCGGATGATTATCAACAGGCGGCGGCACTGAAAAAACGAGCCGCCAGTTTTGAAATAATAAAGGGAGAACTTCACAAAAGGGGGTACCTTCAACCCTTCTTAAAGTGTGTTGCTCCAGAGAAGGGACGAGAGATACTAGACGATCTTCACTCTGGTTACTGTGCTTCTCATATAGGCGGTAGGACGCTTGCTCAACGGGCAAGGCGGCAGGGCTACTTTTGGCCTACTTTAGAAGCAGATGCAATGAAGATGGTGAAAAAATGTGACAAGTGCCAAAGGTTTGGCAAGCTAATTCACCGTCCGGCTACTGACCTCACTACCATTCATAGCCCACTACCGTTTGCTAAGTGGGGCATGGACATTCTGGGTCCATATACGCCTGCTACAGGCGGAAAGAGGTACATACTTGTTGCCGTCGACTACTTCACTAAATGGGTAGAGGCGGAGGCTGTAAAGGGAATCAAGACGAAGGATGTAATTTCATTCATTTGGAAAAATGTCATCACTCGGTTCGGGGTTCCCATGTCTATGGTTTTTGATAATGGTCCCCAATTTGAGACGCCTGTTCTCAAAAGCTGGTTGGGTGAACAAGGAATTGCACACTACTTTGCATCTGTCGGCCGTCCACAAGCAAACGGCCAGGTAGAAGCCTTTAATAAAATCATCTCAGACGGTCTCAAGAAAAATATTGAACGAGCAGGCGGCCTATGGGCGGATGAATTACCACATGTTCTCTGGGCCATTAGGACGACTGAAAAAGGGGCGACTGGAGAAACTCCATTCCTCCTAACTTACTGTGCGGAAGCTGTTCTTCCAATAGAACACTACGAGCCGACTCTTCGAGTAATGCTATATGACGAAGAGGCAAACTGGGAAGCCATGCGCCTGGCATTAGATTCACTTCCGGAAAGGAGGGGCAATGCTGTCTTGCGCCATGAAATTTACCGCTTGAGAATGACTAGATCATAAAACAAAAAAGTACACATGCGTCCACTCAAAGTGGGGGACTTTGTACTTAGAAAAATGGAAGCAGTTGGTAGGGCTAATGAGTATGGCAAACTAACTTCCAACTGGGAAGGACCCTACCGAATCTGTGAAGAGGTCAGGGACGGTACCTACCGGCTGGAAACACCAGACGGACGACCGTTGCCTCGAACTTGGAATGTAGATAATCTTAAGAAATATTTCTTTTGAATGATGTAAATAATCAAGAGCTACTTAATAAAAGTTTGCACTTAATATTCAATTTTGTACTAAGAGGGGCACGCCTACTAACAAACAGTCGGCTACTCTCCATTGTTTTTATTCTTACTTAAGAGGGGCATGTCGTCTGTACCTTTACAGTCGGCTACTCTCCATTGAGTACTTTACTCTATCTTCAGAGGGGCATGCCGCCTGTACTTTTACATTTGGCTACTCTCCATTGAGTTTTACTCTATTTTCAGAGGGGCATGCCGCCTGTACCTTTACAGTCGGCTACTCTCCATCAAGTATTTTACTCACCATAAGGGCATGCCGTCTGGACATATAGTCGGCTACTCTCCATAGAAGAGGGCCGACTGGTTCCAAACACACAGCCACCCCCCTTATACTTAGCTAAAAAAGATTAGGGCCTGGCCGACCCTGTGCCTAACAGGCGGCTACCCTCCTTTTACTTAGCACCTACGTTCACCAAGAACTAACCAAGGCCACAGGCCGAATGATCAGACCAGGCGCCAAGCCAACTAATCAAATCTTCAAAACTAATACGACCTGTCCCAACATCATAGCAGGCGTCCGGCGGCATCCCTCCGGATGAAATTCGTCGCAGAGAGCAGCTTCCTTTTGGGTGGAACATTGCTCTATAAACTAATTACACGGCACCTATACGACTGCCCCAAGGGCAACCACGTAGCCGTTTTTGAGACAAGTATAACTCTATCACTAACCAAACCAGTGGTAGCAGTTGACATCTGAGTCAGATGACCGCCTGTATTACTTGGGATAAATGCAGGGGTACCTCTTGAGTTAATAGCCAACAAACATTGGCGAATCAAGGGGTCTAGCCGGCCTCCGCCGCCTGGTACCTCTACTTCTCAAGCAAGAGTGACGGAGACTGAGTAACACCAACGTTAACTCATAGTCACTCCCTCAAACTTGGTATGGAACCTAAAAGGTTTGAGTAGACCGCCTTTTTTTGGCAAACAGGGGCACTTAAACCCCTATTCCTACTAGGTAACCACTCGGGTTAATAGCCAAAAAACATTGGCGAATCAAGGGGAACAACCGGTACCTCTACTACTCAATCTAGAGTGTGACGGAGACTAATTAACTCCTATGTTAACTTATGGTCACCCCCTCAAACTTAGTATGGAGCCTAAAAGGTATGAGTCGTCCGCCTGTTTTTAGCAAACAGAGGCTCTCAACAACTACTCTGCTAGGTTAACAACTTATGAGTTAAAAGCCAACAAACATTGGCGAATAAAGGGGAACAACCGGTACCCACCGCTTGATACCTCTACTACTCAGTTCCTTGGCAACTAGGTAACAATTATGTTTACTTGGTCAGACCACTTTCCTACTTGGTTAATTTTACAAATGACAGGACCGCCTGCCTAAAGGGGATCCGGTCTTTAAAATGGTTCGAATACCGATTAGATAAAAGGCGGCCATGTAAAACAGTCGGTATAGTGAACAATTGGATATCAGAATATTAAATACTTAGACAAATTCGAAGCAAAACAAAAAATTCATTAAAAAGAAGCCGGTCATTGAAGACCGGCAAAATATTTAGAGCCCCGGCCCCCTGGCCGGGTAAATAAAAAACAAACGGCATGCAGGCCGTGGAAAGAATACATAAAGCTTAAGAAGGGGGCAGATCTTCAATATTAGCAGCTGCCGCCTGGTCAGCAGTCTTCTTGCTGGACTCGGCTTCAGCTGCATTCTTCTTTGATGCATTACCCCCAAGCGGCACAAGCGCCACTACCGGCTCCTCCTCCTCCAACGCTTCCTCCAACGCCTCTTCCTCAGCAGCCGCCAAGATCTCTTGATTATGTGTATCAGAACACTGGCGGTACGTTTTTTCCTAAGAGGAAAAGTCGGCATTGGGGAAGAGGCGGCCCCAAGTCATGCGCTGGATTTGAGCAGAGTCTTCCATCATCTCCCGGACCAACTCTTTCTTCTCTTGCTCGGCCTTTTCCGAGAGCTCCTGAGTAAGACTCTTCTCCTGGGTCACCAGGCGTTCCTTTACGTTGGCTAAGGATTTCTCCAAGGCTTCGTATGAGTACATCTTTAGGCGAAGAGGTTTCAGCTCGGCCTTGAGATTGGTGATGGTCGCCTCCAGCTCGCCATTCCTCTTCTGGGCCGCCTCTAACTGAGCCCGAATAGCGGCGGTAGCCTGCGCCTGATAATAAAGAATATCAATGGTCAGAACTTCATTTTGGGCAATTTGAAACATTGCCTTATCACAGTTGGAGGCGGCCATAGCTTTTGCAGCCTTTACCTCTTTGTTCTTCCGGTCAAGCGGCTTGCGAAGGCCGTTCACTCGGAGCAGGGCCTAAGTAAAAATGAACAGGCGTCAGTTTCCAAACAAAAAGAAAACAGGCGTCATGGAATTCAAATAGTCAAAAATATGCCAAGTATACCTCAGCAAGGACCCCTGCAATCCCGTCTAGGTCAAGGGTGCCGACACCCCGGACCGCCTCCCTTTCAGCTGGAGGAACGGCCTTGATCATAGACTTGGCCACCTCGACCAAGTCTGGCTCCTGAGGGCCGGCTGCATCAAGCATAAACAAACGGATTAGACCTACTAAAAAAGGGAGCAAGTCTAAAATTTACAAGGACAACTTCATACTTCTAGGCGGCCCAGCTGGAGTTTTTGAAGAAGTGGCCGGCTGTTTCTCAGCCGCCGCATGTTTCCTGGCAGAACCAGGAGAGCTCGCAACAGTCGTCCTCCGGGCCTTGGGGTCGGGCTGTTGGGAAGAAGAAGCTCTTGGAGCACCCGTCTAAAAAAAGAAGAAAAAAGTCAGTATATGCATAAACAAAACTCCAAAAAGAGGGTGAAAGGTTCGAAGCCCACCAAGGGTGCCCCCTTGTTGGGGGAGTCGGTTGAAGCTTGTTGCATGATGGAGGCCCGCAACATGGTCGCTGCAGTCTTGGAGGCGGTAATTTTGCTCATGGCGTCCGCTGCAAAAACAAACAGCAAAGTTAATAAAAGTTATAACAAAAATGCACGGAACAACAGAGTAATCGACAGGCCGACTACCTCTTGAGCACCGACTGATGAGGCCACAGGCGGCCAAAAAGTACTCGTCGTAGAGCCATTTGAAGCTCGGGACGCAGTGCAGGGGTACTTGCTCTCGTACCCATGAAGTAGAGTTCACCTTCGACTCTACTTTAAAGAGTCCTTTATCAAGGATCTCTTTCTTAGCCTTGGGGGAACAGGCGACATGCTACGGCCGCCTGCAAGAAGGGGCGGATTCCTGTTCCACCTGTTGAGGCGCTTGATCAGCTCCGTGTCTGAACTCTCAATGATGAAGAAGGTGCACCGCCAGTCATTCCATTTGTTTGCTTTACCTCTCGTAATGAGGTAGCCCCTGTGGCTCGTCAATTGATACCAGCCGGTACCGCCTGCCTTAGGGGTCCGGCTGAGGTAGTTCATGTGGGAGAAAGCCTCGAAGCTCGGCATCACCCCGTGCAGTTCGCACCCGGCCACATAGCCGAGTACGTTGACCCAGGAGTTCGGGGCTAACTGCCATAACCCCAACTCATACCCATCCAAGATCCGCTGAACAGCCGGATGTAGTGGGAAGCGCAGCCCAGCCTTGATGGCCGCCTCGTAGCAGCCAAAGCAGGCGCTATCATAAATGGTACCAGCCGGCCAGACGACTGTGTCTTCTGGATCCGGCACAAACACTAAAAAGCCGGGGCCCATTGTGTGGTTTGCAATAAAGCTCTCCACTTTCTCTTGCATGGCCGTGATCCGGCCCCGGGGTACCGTGCAGTAGTAGGGGGTATTTTGCTCTCAGTAAGAGGCGGATGGCTCCGCCCAATTGTCCCCCTTCTCAACTGCGTGAGAAAGCCTCGCCTCTTGCAGGCGACTGTTTTTCTCTTCTGTGTCCAGAGAAGCATGGCCAGAAGAGTTAGACTCGGAATCTTCATCTGACGAGTCCAAAGAGGACGACTCCTCCCCTCTCCCGGAGGGGCCCGTCTCCTCTCCTTTAAAGGGAGAAGGAGAGAATGAAGAATTGTCAACTGAGAAATGGGAAGGGGTCACTTTGATTCCTCCCTCAGAGCAGCCGGCTTTCAAGCCGCTTTGTTTCACTTCCACATCTGGCGCCTGGTCAGATATTTCACTAATCGGCACCCTGCTGGAGGAGCCGTCTGAATTTGAGATCCTGGCAGTCTTTTTTGTTCTGGCCATCATGCTCTGCATAGACACAGATACAGTCGGACTTTGTATAAAGGGCAAAGATGGGTCCGGAAAAGGGCAGGCGGCACTCCTAGTCCTAGATTCAGCCGTCCCCGGTGACCGACTGATCACTAACCTAGGTCGTGTCGTGTGCTTCCGTGGCGCCATTTCAAAAAAAAAAATTAAGAGAAAATTAAGAGTAAGAGAACCGACGGTTACCTGAACGAGTGACGGTTGATGAAGTTCTGAAAATCCTTTGCAGTCGGCTTGTCAGAACAGGCGGTAGGCAGAAAAGGTCCAAATTGTCAGAGCAAGTTCAGGGGTCCGAATGTTCTCTCACAAAGTTCTCAAGTGTGAAAATGACTGAAGTCAACACTCCCTTCTATAGGCGAAGTGAGAAGGCGAAGGGTCACTTTCAGAATTCAAAATTTAGGCGGGAAAATCTCTCGGCCTTTCGTCGACTGACACCTGTAGCAGGTCGTCGCCTGTCACAGTGCGGCACCTGTCACAGGTAACACGTGACCAGTGACGTGCCACCTGTGAGGGGCAAATGATTAGGGGAATTTGCTCCTACCAATCGGAATGCGCCACGTGGGCCAATCAGGTCCTGCCAAGTGTCCCCCAGTTGGAACTGTCAGGGCTTGCCACGTGGCACACGCTTATTCGTCCACCTTGGACCTATTATGTCATGACACGTGGCATACTCCATGCCTAATGGAGAAACCGGCCACCCAGGCCCAACTTCTGAGGGAAGCCCAATTAGCCCTAGGTTAACCTAAACCTAGGATTAGCACGTTTCCCAAGGTTATAAATAACTCCCTTAATCCTCATTAAGGGAGATTACATTAAATACAGAGATTACACAGAGATAACAGGCTGATCACGCCAACAAAGCAGATTACCTACATTAAACACTCTCACCTAGAGAGACCTAATCAGTTTAATTTCCGCATTAATTACTCCTTAATCAAGTACTAACTTGACCGTTGGAGGCGGAGCTCCCACCACCAGGAGTCTCCGTTGTTTTGCAGGTACAGGCGTCCGGTTCCAGTCTCGGAATTGTAACTCTCCCGCAGGACATCAGAAAACCCCGAAACAGAAATAATTAAGGCCAAACCAAACTCTGGGTGGGAAGTGTTAAAACTGCATTAAGGGATAAGTTTTACCCCCCATTTTGTAAGAAACAGAAGGCTCAGGAGTTCATTAACTTGGAGATGGGCCGAATGTCAATTTTGGAATACTATAATAAGTTTATGACCCTTGCTAGGTTTGCCCATGAGGTTGTCCCGACTTAAGAACTAAAGGCTCAGAGATTTGAACAGGGATTGACCAAACAGTTGCAGAAAGACCTAGCTGGGAAAGTCTTTAAGACCCTAGATAAGGTGTATGAGAGAGCTGCACACATGTACCATTTGAATTCAAGGGATGTGGGGGAGAGTGCTAAGGTTTGAGAGAAGAGGAAGGACTTTGGGAACTCTGAAAACCAAGGTCACTTAAAGAAGTTTAAGGATGGGGGCTCATTTGAGAGGAATAATCAGAATGTTAGCAGATTTTCTAATGCTAATAATGGGGAGTGGGAGTTTAACTACAAGAAGTGTAGGAAAAACCACCCTGGGAGAGACTGTGAGGGAAAGTTGGTGACTTGTAGGTTCTGTAACAAGAAGGGGCATAGGGATTATGAATGTTATACCAAGCAAAACCAACTAGGAAACAGTGGGAATACTGGGAATACCCAACATAGGCCCAACAATTTTCATAACCAGGGAAGTAGGGACAATGGTTAGGATGGGAAGTTTGGCAATGGTAACAGTAATGGCAGCCACAGACCTAGAAATGGCAACAACAAATCAGGCAATGGCAACAATGGTCACCAAGGGAAGAGCAACGCTCCCGGGCGCTTGTCTGTGATGAGCAAAGGAGAGGCTGAAAGGTCCTCAAATGTAGTCACTGGTACTTTTTCTATTCACTCTGTTTCTGTCAAAGCCTTGTTTGATTCTGGAGCAACTTACTCTTTCATCTCTACTTCTATTGTACGCAAATAAACTTATCTGAGTCTAGTCATGTAGATATGTCAGTATGACAAACTTGTTCATTGTAATAGGTTATCAAAGGCTTGCCTTTGAAAATGGGAGAGACTGTTTTTCCATAGAATCTTATTAAGTTTAAACTTGGGGGACTTGGATGTCATTTTGGGAATGGACTGGCTAAGCTTATGCAAGGCCAAGATAGACTTTGAGATACAGATAGTGCACCCGAGTGATCCTTTGGGTAAGTCGTTGTCCTATAGACTTTTGGGGAAGCCGAAAGGCATTGGGATCATTCTGCTTTAAAGGTTAAGAAGTTGGTGAGTAAGGGGTATCCATTGTACTTTTGTTTTATCCAAGATTTGAGTAAGGGTGAGAATAGGCAGTTTGAGGACATACCCATTGTGAAAGAATATTTTCTTTTTAGATGTCTTTCCGGATGAAATTTCGGGGATGCCACCTAAAAGGGAAGTTGAGTTTGCAGTCGTGCCTTTTATGTTAACCAATGCACCTGCCATATTCATGGACCGGATGAACCGAGTGTTTCATGAATATTTAGATAAGTTTGTGGTTGTGTTCATTGATGACATATTGGTGTACTCGAGGAATGAAGAAACCATTTTGGAAACTCTTAGAAGTAACAAGTTGTATGCCAAGTTTTTAAAGTGTGAGTTCTGGTTGGAAAAGGTTACTTTTCTAGGGCACTACTTTTCTAAGGAGGGTGTACCAGTAGAACTTGTGAATCAAGGCGGTGAGTGAGTGGCCTACTTCTAAGAATGTGGCTAATGTTTGTAGTTTCTTGGGAATAGCAGGGTATTATAGAAGGTTGTTAAAGACTTTATGAAGATAACAAAGGTCCTTTGGTCTAACCATGAATATGAAGAGGCTACTTGGAGGCCGAAGAAGAGATGAGAAAGAAATACCCCAAGTTATTTGATGAGGTGAGTTACGAGGGCGTAACTCTTTTCTTTTAAGAGGGGTAGAATGCAGTGTGATTTCGCGTTTTTACCTCATTTATGTCATTTGCTACTTTAAGTTGCATGAAGTTGCTTATTTGCTTATTATTGCCCAGTATGGATGTGTTTGCATGCTAATAAAGTACGTAAACTTTGCCTAAGTATGAGTTTATCGAGCATGATGCTCAGTTGTTAAGTATATATGATTAAGAAACAAGCAATTTACAGCAATACCAAACGTAATAGTTTTGAGAAATTATGGACTTTGGGTTAAGTTTCGGGGGCGAAACTTCTTTTAAGAGAGGTAGATTGTAATCCCCCGTATTTTCTTAGTAAATAATAATTATATATATTTTTATGTATACGACTATTTTAATAATTTTATATTTATACAATGATTTTATATTTATACAAAATATTTTTGGGAAGATTTCTGAAAATAAAAACAAGAATCTTTTTAGAACCCATAATTCCATTTTAATTAAGTAATTGACTCCATATTTCTCTCATTCACATTTTTTTTAAAGGAAACTTGCTCCTTATTTCCCCTTCTCAAAACCCTCATATATTGCATTTACTGCTTCCCCTTATTACTCCTACACCACCTCCCTAATTCTCCTTTCACGACTAACAAAAAAAAAAAAAAAAAAAAAAATTATATATATATATTGCTGCTTTCTTTGTTGCGCCTGCTGCTGCCTCAGCCGGAACCCACCACCACCGCAGTGCCGCCGGCGACCCTCGCCGCTGCCCTAAGCCTTACTGCCGCCGCCGGTTTCCTCTACTTCCCCCTCTCTTCTATTTTCCTTTCTTTTCTTGTTTAAATTACTTTAAAGCTTTATTTTTATAAGAATTTCTTTATGATTTATAATTATCATGGTTTGATTATGTTATGAGTTATAAAAGATTGTAACTTTATGGATTATACTTTATTCGAATTATGGGATTAAATTTCAGATTAAATTTATGCGTTAATTGGGGTTTTAAATGTTGATTTTCATGATTTTAGGGTTCAATAACGTATTGCTAAAGTTATTTAATTTGAGCATAATTTTGTTATGATTTTTGCTATGACTATGATGATTTTAATTCAACAGCAAGTTCTTAATTTTTCGTAGCTAATTTTTTTAATTTCCGTTCGTAAAATTTCTTAATCACGTTTTAATCGCATTTTGACTGTAACTCGTCTGATTTTCGCAAAACAATAGTGTTTTTGGTGTGTAAATGACGTTCTAATCAAAACTTACTACCTATGGTAGTGAGCACCACCCTCTCGTGGCCAAATTCAGCTTCTAAGTATGGTTTTTGTGCAGTTTTTTATTTTTATCGAAGGTTTAATTGAGTTTTTATGAAACTAATTAAATTATAATAATATATTTCAAGTTTATATTGTTGTATTCATACACTTTATTATTAAATTAAATTTTCATATTTTAATCTTAACTGTAAATAGCTTTAAGTCATGGTTTTATGATGGGTTTTCAAGTTCTCAACATACTAACGTACTATATGATGATTGTTTCAAGTGAAAATGTTTGCGAGATTGTTTTACATGCTTAAAACGAATTTTCAGATTTATTACATCACTTTAAAGTTGCTGAAATTTTTGCTATAAGCCATATTTTTGTGATTTAAGCATATAAACTCATAGTTCAAGTACTAAATTATTAACTTTGGCTATTGAGAATAATTTAAGAGCCTTATTTCAATGATTTAAAGGATTTTAAAGTAGTTGGTATTGCTGTAAAATATATTGCTTGGGTGATTGATTGAACTATTGTTGTTTTGTTTAGGAGAGGACTTCGTAGAAGGTGACTTCTAGCCTTAAGGTGGCCAATCAATTTGTTTACTCAAGGTACGTACAAGAATACGAGGAACCTTGATTTTAGGAGCATGTTTAGGGACTTGGAAAAACCTAGAATCATGCTAGGGAACTGGTGGGTTGGTTGGAATTGTTTGGTAATGAGTTGTTTGATGATGAATGTGATGGTTAGTTTAATTCATGCTTGAGAATGTGCATTGTTTTTTCCTTATGAGCAGTATTTATGCAATAATGTTCAAAGTGAGCTTAGAGGCAAAGATATAATGAATTATTTTGATTACTTGTTCGTTTATATTGAAATGGAATGAGTAAAGGAAGGATTAAAGTCTTATAAGACAAAGTTGAGAATTTGTGGTGCCTTATGCACTTAAGGTGTTTATACACCGAGGTAGTTAAAGGATGCAATAATAAATGTTGTTTGTCACTAATAAATTGAGAATTTAATTAGAAACTTGAATGATTTGATTGATTGATGTATGATTGGTTGAGTTGTTTGCATATGAGTCATCACCAAATTTTAAACTGATAAATCACGTAAAGTTCAAGAAGGATGAGCAATAAAACTCTGGATTTGTGCACATCTAGAGTAATGGCAAACATGGGTTTGGGTTCACGGGGTATTAGTCGTGCACTTTTCAGAGGACGTCTGATCTACGAGTCTCTTGTTTTAAATTCTTTTAAAATTATAATGAGTTAGATGAGATCTCATACTAGCTATGGCCACGGAGTCGCGCCCGTCTGCCATTGGATGTTTATTAATGTCTTCCGAAAGGAGGCATAGGGTTTTCTTATTTATTGTTCCGAAATGGAGCACAGGGGGATAACCCGGTCTATTGCTTAATCCAATCAATTAATGAATTGATCAATGCTATTTAAATAAAAACTTAGTAATGAGTAACTATGGAGTCATGTGTTCGAGTCAATGATAATATTGTGAGCGTATGGAATGTTTGTTAGTATCATGCTAGAACTCTTTACTATATTTCGTAACTTGTATGTACTCAGCGTTGCTGATTGCGTGCTTTTGTGTGTTTTTCTTTGGTCATGGCCTTCGCCTTCAATGACCCTGTAATGATCCAATTATTTCACTTGTGATATTGGGGAGTAGATTCATCACAGGTTTTTGCATAAACTGTCTTGCATCAGGGTGATGGGATTTAAGTGGACAGTTGGTTAACCATTTAGCTTATTTCATAACACAGATTGAATTTTATTTTGGTGTTGGTTCCATTACTTCCTATTTTACTGGATTTTGAATAAGGGCCGTTATGATTCCAACTTGTAAGACTTTGAGTTTTGACTTCCAGTTTTGAAACTTATATTCTTTTTAAAACCAAGTTAGTTTTCTGCTGTCGGTTATTGAAACTAGCCTTAACGTTTGAACGCGTGGCGGTAGCACTCCAATAATTCTCTTACAGGTTATACAGGTTTTACAGGTCTTACAGGTTATACAGGTTTTACAGGTTATCACAGGTTTTTATAGGTTTTCTTTTAGAGAGAATTATTGGGGTGTTACAACAGCAGATTTAGCCAGTGTCTTTTCAGGAGGCACCATCTCTAATCCTTTTTCTGCAAGGAAGAAAAATCAAAGTTAAAATCCATTCAAGCATGATACAGACGGCATAAAGTGCCGGTTAACAATCAACATACGCCTGCTAAACATTGTGCTAAGGCCATAGGTGGAAAGGAACGCCTCATCCTTTAGCTAGTCCGGATGAGGGACCCAGTTCATGGGGACAATGACTTCTGTCCCATCATCTAAAGGCAAGAAGGTCTTTTTGAAGAGACTCGTCTCCATTATTTGTGTCCAAGCTTCTTCCGGCACTTTTGGAAGGGCGCACTTATTTCCAAGGAGAGTCGGGTGTGTATTGTAGCGACGCAGCCGGTGATTTAGTTGCAGCGATGGGGAAGAAACCATGTAAAACTTGCTCTTCTAGCTGCTCCATTTTAACGGCTTGTCAAGCGTCATCATAAATTCTGGATGCGTGGTCAATGTGTACCACGCATTCCAGCCGCCTGGGGCACGGCTGAGGTAGTGCATATGTGCAAACGCCTCCCAGCTAGGCGTTATGTCTTGCATCTCGCAGGCAGCTATATATCGTAGTATATTCACCCAAGAGTTTGGTGTTAGCTACCAAACGCCAAGGTCGTAACCCCTTAGAATGGCTTTTATTGTATTTTGGAGAGGGAACCAGAGGACGGCTTTGAACGCCGCCTCATAGCAGCCGAAATAATCATTGGCATGATCAAGGTCGTCATCCCAGACGACGGTTGCCTCTACAGGAGGCATCACAACCTCCCATCCTACCCCAACCGGATGCTTTTCCAAAAATGCGGGTAAGGTGGCATTTAAAGTGACCACATCCCAGGCGGTCATGTGCGTCTCTGTTGGATTGTTGATAGAGGGCCATTTATATGCCTCCTCATCCTCTTGGGGTGCATCCGGTTCCATAGTAGACTCGGTAGAGTCTGATTGCTGGACGGTCTCCTCGCTGCCTGTATCCTCGGATTCGTCAAAGATATCATCTCCGAGCGTGCTAGGTACGCCCGGCTGGTCATAAGGTACAAAGGCAGCCAGAGCTTCGGCTGAGCCGTCTAACTGATATTCAGGGTCTACAACCGTTCGTCTTGTTCGAGCCATACTGTCCTGCACATGAACAGATACGGTCGGATTCGCAGAAGAGTAAGGGTGGTCCAAACACCCCCAGACGGCATCCCAAGTACTAGACTTAGCCGTATCCGGTGACCGGTTGACAACTGTCCTAGGCTGTGCCATGTGTGTGTTGGGTGAATCCATTATTCTGTAAAAGCTATACAATCGGACAAAGCTCAAAAAAGTTGCAAGGGGTAGAGACGGTACCTTTAAGATGCTTTGAGTGAGGGGAAAGTAGGCTATCCGGATCAGCAGCCGGAAATATTTTTGTTGCTTGCTAGGTACACAGACGGCAGTCCGGATGTATCCCCTTGAAGAGCAACAGAAAATTGGAGAAGAGACCTAGACGGTTGCCCGGATGTACCCTCTTCAAAGAGCACTATTTTCTTTAGTATGATATAGTTTTATTTTTCTTTTTGTAATTACGAATTTTTCGTGTTGAATAAGCTTGGGGGAGATGTATTTTTATTTGGAAATTGGTGATATTCTATGTTGTTTTTGAGAATTGAGTCCATTCTTTTTCTTCACAAATAGGATTTACCAACAAATTTGTAAATTTGTCAACACCTTTACCCCTAGCCTTTGTTACAACCCTTATTAAAGTCCTTTTAACTTTGATTAGTTGAGTCACTAGTCAGTGGAGGGAGCTAGATTTCAAGCATATGGAGAGAGCATGACTTGTTAAGATGTAAGGTTTCCCTTGTTTTTACTGTCTTATCTTTTTTTCTGCTCCTTCGTGGAGTTATGAGATGCTACCTTGAAAGGTAGATTTAATCTAGATGAGAGAACACAGTAAGAATGTATGGAATGCGGGGGGAGTGGAGCATGTAAGATTTCTCTACACTTAACTCACAAAACTATAAACAAAATGCATAGAACCTCTCACCCAAGCTTGAAATGAGCACTGTCCTCAATGCTCAAACTAGGAGAGACACTTCAAAATCTTTTGCGATTTTCATTCTTTTCTTTTTAGTTTTTTTTTTTTTTGGAGATTTTGCTTTTGTTAAGTTTTATTGCATTGTCCTTGCCTTTTATAACTATGGACGACTTTTTCTTGAATTCACACTTGCTTTTTTTTAAAAAAAAAAAATCACAAAACACAACCTTGCATTCCATTCCAAACCATCATCTTGCCATTTCAAACCAAGACGAAAACAAACTTTTATAACCCACAAGCTTCAGAATTCTAAGGGTGAAAAATTAAACACAAGGCCATAAGGTTTGTAATGTGCTCATAAACAAGGAGGGGTAGGCTTAACATGGCTAGCAAGGGGCAAATGCAAATAATAAAACAAATCAGCAACAAAAGAAAATGCCTTTTTCCTCCCTAGATTTGTTCTGTCGCGATCTTGGGTTGCTAGACGTCAAGTTCTCGATCTAAGCATGCCTTGGTAAGGATCTTATGCCACACAAACAAGAATGTTGAAGGGTTGAGCAATGAAACTCACATCGGGTTACAAAAACTACCTTTAGGGCTTCAAATCCCTGAATGAGAGCAACACCTTCTTACCACAAACAAGTGAAATTGTGTTCGATGGGCCTTACGAGTTCTAGCACAACTACCTTAGTACAGGCATATCCTAGAGTCAACCAATGGTAATCCAAGAACGTGGAAACTCTTAGTTCTTAGGAAGAAAGACATTTAAAAATACAAATCCATTGATTATTCCTCAACATAAACACGAAACATACGAAAATCACATGGTTTGTCCTGACCAAAAGAAATGAGCATAAAAGGCAAAAAGGCATGCAAGCAAATACTTCCCAATCGTCAAACAAGGATCGTTCGGCATCAATACCAACTGTTTCGTGGTTTTTTGATGTCTTGCAGGAGAGTTACAATTCCGAGACTGGTATCCTTGCGCCTGTACCTGCAAAACAACGGAGACTCCGGGTGGTGGGAGCTCCGCCTCCGACGATCAAGTTAGTACTTGTTTGAGGAGTAAAAGGTGCGGAAAGTAAAGGTGATCTGGTTCCTCGGAAGGGAAGAGTGATCAGGGTGTGCAATCAATGCTCAGTCTGGTTTAGCAATTGGTATGCACGTGTGTTTAGGCTTCTCTAGGTGAGAT
Source organism: Chenopodium quinoa (assembly GCF_001683475.1). Lineage (NCBI taxonomy): Eukaryota > Viridiplantae > Streptophyta > Magnoliopsida > Caryophyllales > Amaranthaceae > Chenopodium > Chenopodium quinoa. The sequence goes on from NW_018744249.1 coordinate 897,022, forward strand.
GATTAATTAATTCTCTCCATATTTAATGAAGGCTAATTACTGTATTTATAGCCTCGAAGTACGTGCCCAATAATAGGTTAAATGGTAAACCTAGGATTGATTGGGCTTGCCTCGGGATTCGGGTCCAGGTGGTCGTTTTTCTGAGTTGGCAGATGGTGGGCCACGTGGCGTGGCGCGATAGATCCATGTTGGAACTCTTGGAGCATGACACAAGGCATCCCCTGAATGGTCCACGTGGGTGACACGTGGCAGGTGCTGACTGGTCCCCGTGGCAGGGAAAAATCCCCTAAACATTTGCCCTCCACAGGGATCATGTGACTTGTCACGTGATGCCTGTGACAGGTGTCGACTCGTAACTAGGCGACAGTCTGTGACAAGTGTCGGCCTGTGGTAAGCCCCCTGTTTTTTCCCGCCTATTTTTGAATTAAGGCGTGACCCTTCAAATTCTCGAATAACCCTATATAAGGGCATGTTGACCAAGTCTTTTATTCACATTTTGTGAACTTTGCAAGAGAACTCAGAACCCTAAACTTGTGCTCTAAGACTTCTGGACGACTGATAATCGACCGACTGATTGTGGTAGCCGACTGTTCGTTGTGACCGGCTGTTTTTAGACTCCCATCTCCTTTTCTCAGTACACACTTCAGGTAAACGTCTGCTCTTGTCTTTTCATTTCTTTTCATTTTTATTTTGAAGATATGGTATCCCAAAAGCACCCGGCACGACCTAAGTTAGTGATTAGTCGGTCACCGGGGACGACTGAATCTAGGACTAGGAGTGCCGCCTGCCCCTTCTTGAACCAATCTCTGCCCTGTGCTCCATGTCCGACTGTCTCTGTGTCTGTGCAGGACACTATGGCCAGAACAAAGAGGACGACCATATATTCAAATTCAGACGGCTCCTCATATTATGTTCAAATGAGCGAGCTCTCGGACAGGTCACCTGGTAATCCAAGCACGCCAAGTGACTCAATCATAGAAGAATCTGAGGTTCAGGCGACCTGTCCTATGGTTATGGACTTGTCTGGACAGGAGTCGGCCCCTACCAAGAATGAAGAGTCGACCTCTTCTAAGAGTTCAAGCGACTCTGAGTCTAGTTCATCTAGCCGGCAGTCTCTAGACTCAGAAGAGAGGCATTCTCATGTTCATGAGGCAAGAGCGTCTCATGCGGTTGAAAAGGGAGACGGCTGGGATGAGCCGTCTACTTCTCATAGGGAGTTGAACACTCCCTACTATTGTCATGTCCCAAAAGGCCGAATTAAGGCCATGGTCGAGAGGTTAGGGACCTTCCAGGCGGACCATGTAATGGGTCCTGACTACTTTCTATCTTTGCCGGATGTTGAGGATACAGTAGTCTGGCCGGAAGGGGCCAGCTATGGGGACGCCTATTTTGGCTGCTATGAGACGGCCATTCAGGCTGGGTTAAGAATCCCCTTGCATCCAGTTGTTCAACAAATTCTGGATGGATACCAGGTGGGGCTCTGGCAGTTGGCCCCAAATTCATGGTTCGACATTCTGGGCTTCGTAACCGGCTGTGAAATGTATGGGTTTTAACCGAATTTTGCCGCGTTCGCCCAAATGAATTATTTGAGCCAAACCACAAAAGCAAGCGGTACCGGCTGGTACCAGATTTTCAGCCATAAGGGCTACTTGATGACAAGGGGGAAGGAGAACAAATGGAAGGACTAAAGAAACACCTTCTCCATTGTTTCTAGCCCTGACAAACTTCTCAACAAGAGGTATAATAGGTTGAAAACGGATCCGCCTCTCCTCGCAGGCGGCTCTAGCCTGCCGCCTGTTCCTCATAAAGCCAAGGAGGAAATCCTTGATCAAGGTCTCTTCAAAGTAGAGATAAGAGCTAACTCAGCTACAGGGGTGCGAGAGTTAATCCCCTTAAACTGCATACCCAAGTTCAATTGGCAGTATGATGAGTATTTCTTGGCCGCCTATGGCCATAGTCGGCCCCTTTTATGCTCTTACAATTTTGTTTTTCTTGAATTTCTACTAACTCTAAGATGCCTTTGAAGACAAAGCCATGGACAAGATCTCTGCTTCCAAGAAGGCGGCCGCCCTTCTTTGCGAAGCTATAATTGACCAGAAGCGGCCTTCTACCGACTCTCCCTCAAAGGAGACGTCCAAGGTGAGCCTTCAAAACTTGGTCATGCTCTTAGCATTACTTTTCTTCTTTGTTTTTTAATGATCTTTATTTCCTGTTGCAGGGTGGGGCACTCAGACCCTCTCCCTCGGAGCAACTGAACCCCAAGGTTCGAAAACAGACGGCTGGGAGCACGCCAGGTTCTTCCAGGAAACAACCGTCTGATAAACAGGCGCAGACCCCCCCTAAGTGGGGCGAAACAAACAACTGTCCCTAAGGACACCCGGGCTCCAAGAGGTATGATTAATTTAGTCTTCTTTTTCAATCTTTCTTAGATCAGTCGACTTGTTGATTTCCCTTTTAACTTTTACATGTTTTCTATTGTAGGAGGCCATTAGGAGCCGAAATTAGTCCAGATGGCCAAGTCCATGGTCAAGGTGATTCCCTCAGATGAGAGGGAATCAGTCAGGGGAGTCGGCACCCTTGACCTGGACTCTATCATGGGTCTACTCTCTAAGGTAGACTTGGTGATTTTTCTTCGACATTGGGCAAAGTGCCGCCTGGTTTCTTGGCAAATTTTGACGCTTGTTTTATTCATTCGCAGGCCTTGCTTCGTGTTCACGGTCTCCGCGCCCCATCAACAAAAAGAACAAGGAGGTAAAGGCTGCGAAAGCTATGGCCGCCTCTAATTGTGACAGGACAATGTTTCAGATTGCCCAAAATGAGATTTTAACAACTGACACCTTGTATTATCAAGCGACCGCCACCTTGCAAGTCAAGACAGAATTGGAGGCGGCCAAGAAGAAAAAATTGGAGCTGGAGAAGGCAGTTAAGGATCTTCAGGACCAGCTGCAGCCGCTTAAGCATGTAAAACATGCGACCGATGAGCTCAAAAAGGCGAACAAAAAGCTGAAGGACCGCCTGGCGAACTAGGAAGAGACCTTGTCCAAGCAACTCAGTGCTAAGGCTGAGACTGAGAAGATGGCCTTGGCCCAAGATATGATGTAGACTCCTCGGCCATCATGAAGATGACCTGGACTTCCCTCTTCCCAGACTTTGCCTATGAGCAATGGGAGTCCAAATTCGTTGCCTACACTAAAGAGTATAATAGGCGAGTAATGCAGCAGGCGGCGGATGAGGATGAAGCGGAAGATGAGGCGGCCGGCTCCTCTTCTGATGGTGAGGAGGTGAATGAAGAGGAGGAGGAAGAGGCGGACGTCAACGAGTGGGAGACTGAGAAAGAGGAGGCGAATGCCAATCAAGAGCAGCCGCCTGCTTAAGAGCCTCTACGAGGAAATGTGCAAAAGGAGCAGGCGCCCGCTGTTGAACCCGATCAGGTGACCGTCATTAATGAAACCCCCCTCTCTAATGCTTAAGCTGTTTATTTTTTCAACTTCTCTCCGGCCTGCTTGCCGATTGTCCCTGTGTATCTTTTACCCGACCAAGGGTCGTGGTCCATGAATATTTTTGCCGGTCTTTTTGACCAGCTGTTTATATATGAATGTGACGACTGTTTGTTCATCTTGTCTATCAATATTTTGTTATTTCCCTTTGCCAAATCTTTTTGCCAAGTGTAGAATGTCTTTATTGACCGCTTGTTCGTCATGCCGACTCTTCTTGCTTGTTGTTCTCCTTTTTGCATCAAAATTTGCCATTTGAATGTTTTTGAATGTTTGAATGTTGCCAAGTTAGAAAAGACCTCTTAGTGGGTGTCGCAATCGACTGATGTTGTTGCCCCTAGTCGACTGATTGTTTCTTTATCAGTTAGTCGGCCATGAGTTCAGTAGGCATTTCCTTAAAAGCTTGGGATAGCAAACCTTTGAGACTTGGATCATTTAAGGAACCTTACCCAGGCCGCTTGTTGGTCGCGCTAGGGCACAGGCGGCTGTCTTGAGGGTTTTAAGCAATGGTCGTAGTAGGCGTAGTTGAGGAACAGTCGTCCTATTTCAGTAGACCTGGCGTTGGTCTTATGAGGGCGCTACCTAGATGGTAGGCGCCTATTTTGATTTTTAATTATTTTCCAAGTTTGATGGAAATAGGCCGTCTGTAAACGGGACGCCTAGTCGGAGAAGCTACGCCTGTATTGGTTACAGGCGGTAAATTCTTTCAGATCTAGTAGGAATAGTGGCGAGGGCCCCTATTTTCAAAAAAACAGGCGGTCCTCTCATACCTTTTAGATTCCATACTAGGGAGGGCGACTGGTATGAGAAGTAGGGAAACCAGGCGGCGGAGGCTGGCTGCTCCCTTTGATTCGCCAAGTTTTGCTTGGCTATTAACTCAAAAGTTGTTAACCTAGTAGGAATAGTGGTGTGAGTACCTCTGTTGGCTAAAAAATAGGCAGACAACTCAAACCTTTTAGGTTCCATACTAAGTTTTAGAGAGTGACTATGAGTTAACATTGGAGTTTACTCAGTCTCCGTCACTCCAACTTGAGTAGTAGAGGTACCAGGCAGTGGAGGCCGGCTGGTCCCCTTGATTCGCCAATGTTTGTTGGATATTAACTCAAGAGGTACCCCCTGTATTTATCCCAAGTAATACAGGCGGTCATCCGACTCAGATGTCAACTGCTACCACTAGCTCAGTTAGTGGTAGATTTATCCTTGTCTCAGTTGTAAACGGCTATGTGTTTGTCCTTGGGAATAGTCGTGTAGGGGCCGTATGTTTAGTTTATAGAGCATTATTCTACCCAAAAGGGAGCTGCTCTCTGCGACGAATCTCATCCGGAGGGATGTCGCCGGACGCCTGCTATGATGTTGGGACAGGTCGTATTAGTTTATTTTTAAGAGAGGATCAGTCCGCCTGGCGCCTAGGCTGATCATCCGGCCATTGGCCTAGTTTTGTTCATGGTGAACGTAGATGCTAAGTTACCTTAGGCTGGAGTATAGGAGAGTTGTTGTCTGTTTTAGGTTCAGGCGGCCTTCTTCTATGAAAAGTAGCCGACTGTATTTTTAGACAGCATGCCCCTCTAATGAGTAAAATACATATTGGAGAGTAGCCGCCTGTAACTGTACAGGCGGCATGCCCCTCTACAGACCACAAAATTGAATTTAAAACAATTGCATGTTTTATTAGTAACCCTTGTACAATTACATCATTCAGAAGTAATACTTCTTTAAATTGTCTACATTCCATGTTCTAGGAAGGATCCGGTCGTCTGGTGTTTCCAGGCGGTAGGTGCCGTCTCTAACCTCTTCATAGATTAGGTAGGGTCCTTCCCAGTTGCGAGTTAGCTTTCCCAACTCATTAGCCCTACCGACTGCTTCCATATTCCGTAGTACAAAGTCCCCCACTTTCAATGGACGCCTATGTACTCTCTTGTTATAGGCTCTGGTCATTCTCAGACGGTAGATCTCATGGCGTAGGGCTGCGTTACCCCTACGCTCGGGGAGTGAGTCCAATGCTAGGCGCATGGATTCCCTGTTGGCCACCTCGTCATACAGCATAACACGAAGAGTAGACTCACAATGCTCAATGGGTAGAATAACTTTTGCCCCATAGATCAGGAAGAATGGGGTTTCCCTAGTTGCCCCTTTTTCAGTCTTCCTTATGGCCCAGCGAACATGTGGAAGTTCGTCTGCCCATAGGCCGCCTGCTTTTTCAATCTTCTTCTTGATACCGTCAGAGATAATCTTGTTGAAGGCTTCTATCTGGCCGTTTGCTTGGGGTCTGCCAACTGATGCAAAGTTGTTTGCAATTCCTTGAGCCCCCAACCAGTTCTTGAGAACAGGCATCGTGAAATGAGGACTATTACCAAAAACCATTGACATAGGCACCCCAAATCGTGTGATGGCGTTCCTCTAAATAAATTAGATGAAAGGAATGGTGTCCTTCCAACAAGTGTATTATTCTGATAGAGGATTCAGAATTATTACAGAGCTAATTCTTCAGTAAGGTCAAGTTACCGGAATGCCTAGGTGGAGGCCGCTTCCGATCAGTAATATTAAGGTATAATTAATATTCGGCCAAATTAGAAAATAACACCTGTTAAAAGACCGTATTTTGATTTTAACACCTTAACATTTCAAAGTTTTATTATAACACCTACTAAAAAATTAAAATTTTGGTTTCACCACCAGAAAACGGATTCCGTGACGGAAATTTTGCATGGGCCCCACAAATTAGCTTACCCTCCAAATTTCTTCCTATTCATTTCGACTATCACCCACATTCCCAAATTGCTTCACTGAGTCACTCCACAGACTGCACCCCCCTTCTCTCCCCCCACCCCCCCTCCCCCTCCATTTCTCTCTCCTCCATTGAAGCGCATTCTGAATCCTCCATTGAATCAGCTTTCGACCTCTCTCCTCCATTGAACATTCTGAGGTAAGATGTTTTTAACTTTTATTTGTGCTTTCTATGATTTTAGAAAATCAATTTCACAATCCAGTGATTAATCAATCGTAATCAATATCCCCAGATCGTCGGCGACCTGCCTGCTTCGCCGGCGACAACACCACCACCGACGCCACCTAGAAACACCCACCCTTCAAATCCAGAACCCACCACCACGAACCACGAACTTAACCCTTCGGGTCGAACCCAATCGAACAACCGATCCGAGACGACGAATTAATCCGAAGGATTTAATGAGTCGACAGAGTTTTACGAATACAGACATCGGATATCGAGCCTAGGGCGTCGAGACCGAGCGTCGCAAAATCACAAGCGACAAGTACGAGCATAGCCGTAGCTAGGCTAGGCTAGCTGATCGCAAGCCTTGGCGCACCATGTGTGTGCTTGGCGCACCATGGTGTGCTAGGCGAGGCATGAGTGCCTGGGTGATATCGCAGCCCTAGCATCATACCTAGGCGCTATCGCAGCCCTAGCATGATGCCTAGGCACCATCGCGGCCCGATCGTACCAAGCACAGCACCCATGTGTGTGTGCATGTGTGTAGGCACTATCGCAGGACCCTAGCACCACGTAAACCACCATCGCAGTGTTGGGCACTGGCGCATGTGCGTGTGCGTGCATGCCTGCTACCATCGCAGACCATAGTGTCCCTCGCACCATCGCAGGCCATAGCATGCCTCGCACCATCTCCTAGCATGCATGTTAGGCCCTTGCGTGCTTAGGCACTCTGGCTGGGCTAGCAGTGCGTGTGGGCGTATGCGTGTTGATGCGCATGCATGTGGTGCGTGTGCGTGTGGGCGAGAAGTGTGCTGGGTGTGCGCTGCTAGAAAGTGCGCGGCCTTGGCTGGCATGGCTATGCGTAGCAACGTGTGTGTGCGAGAGATTGTGTGGGAATGCTGGGCCAGTGGCAGTATGCTAGCACAGCACAACACTAGCACACAGCACCAGCGCCAAGCATCACCCAGCACCAGCAAGCACTGGCTGGCTGGGATGCGAGGTTGCTGACTGGTGCTAGCTGGTAGCAAGCATAACCCCATTGAGGCGGTTTGTGTGTGGGTGTGGGGACCAAGCAAAGCCTTGGGGAGCAAGGCTATGGTCCCCCCTCTCAACCTTGGCCACCACTCCTTTGAATATGATCATGCCACTTGTCGCAATGTGATTAAGTTGATTATTTATTTAATTTAGAATTAAATAAATTATTGATTTTACCAACTCTCCCACATTGATGGGAGATTGGAAATCAAGGGTGCCTTTCCCTATAAATACCAAAGGCATGGGTATTTGGAAAGACACAACCTTGAGTTGAATTAAAAGGCAACTCTTGATTTGAGTAAACCTTGATTCGTAAAAGTCATAGTTTTATTTGTCCGGGACTCGACTAACCTTCGAGACTTAGGACGCTCGGGTCGGGTTCGAGGGTACGATCCCGTTGGAGACCTCGAATTTTCGGGGTTCAAGTAAGAGCTCATTGTTGAGCGATGCACGCGTCAAAGGTATAATATTTTATCCTTAATTATGTTTTTATTATGTTTTGCTTGTTAATTGCATTTATTATGGGGGCGGGTCTTGGCGGGTTTCTTTCCGCATAGTAAGGGTCACTACGAAACCCAACTGCGGTATTAGAGCCACGCTCCTTTTAATTTTTGCAATTATTGATTAATTAAGGTGTTTTAAAGTAAGATTTAATTTCTGGTTTGCTTTTCTAATTAGATTAGAAGCTCCTTTTAAATAATTTTAAAACTCGTATTTTTATCGATTTGGATGTCGAACCCAGATTTTGGCTCACAAATATCGATTTTTGGGTGGAATCAACATTCTGAAACAGATTCAACCCTTTTTGAGGACTGTCCAGAAGCTAAATTCGAACCATAAACCCAAGTTTTAGGGGTTTTTTTCGTTTTTCAACGAAAATTTTAAATCCTTTTAAGCCTTGATTAATGCAAGCATTACAAGGTTAGATTAAATGCATTATTGCATCCCTAATCTACTGCTATTTTAAATATCCTTAAGCATAATTATGGAGTTTTAATTAGTGCTTGAGTTGATATGCCTTTTTCACATAAACTTGATTTTTCACAATTTTGCAAATTAATTGCAATAATGTGTGAATGTTTGATGTGAATGTGTAATTTTAAGTTCCCAAGTATGTTAAAGTTCTAATCCTTAAAGGTTTAAATGATTGGAACTCTAACCCTAAATTCCATATTGAACAAAGTTTGAATTTTTTTATGTTTGGTTGATTAAAATCCATGAAGTTCAAATACTTGTGAGTAAAATTTTGATTAATCTGCATATTAGAAGATGTAATCTTGTTATTTTACACAAGTATAAAAGTTGGAAAATTTTTATCATTAGATGGTTAATTTATTTTTCCAACTCCAATTTGTCAAATCCATTAATAATTTGCATATTGGGAAAATTAATTATGGACATAGCTATTTCAATTTTAAGCATAAAGGATGACCTAAATTATTTCAAAATAAATTTTGGATGATTTAGGTTTGTGCAGCGTTAAATTGAATTTAATTAAGTTGGACTTATTTTATTTTCAATTTTGCCCTTAAATTAATTCAAAAATAAATTTAGATTAATTTTATGTCACACATAAATCGGGAATAAAATCCCGAGATATGGCACGCAAAACGAGGCAAAAACACCCAAGCGCCACCAAGGCTAGCTGGGCTGCCTAGCAGCCCACATGTGGCTGCCTATGGTGCGCACAAGGGTGTGCCTTGAGGTGCTGTTGTGTGGCTGTGGGAGGTGCGCGCTACCATAGTGCTAGGTGCATGGCAGTGCTGCTGGAGCTGCTTGTGCGTGCTGCTGGGCAGCGAGGCAGCAAGCCCCAGCCAGCCTGCCACACGCTGCCAGGCACCAGCTAGCAAGCTACGCTGGGCGTGGATGCTGGCACACAACATAGCAAGCGCAGCACATGGGCTGCCTAGCAACCATGGTGCGGACCCACCAAGCTCTTGTGTGGGATTTTTTGCTTGATTTTGAGCTATGCAATTTTGCGATAATTTTGCCGTTTTAAATTATTTGTGTAATTATTTCAACGAGGTTAGACCTCGATTTCTCCGGCTTTTGCAAAATTTTTGATTTTGACAAATTATGGGATATGCCGACTTAATTAATCGGATTAATTACGTATGGATGCGGAATTTAGTGGGAGCTTAGTTAATTACGTGAGCAATTTGCTTTTAGAAATAATGAATTAAACGTTTTTTACTAGTTTTAATTAGGCGCGTTAATTGGATTAACCACCTAAGTTAGTTACTAGTTTTGCGTGTTTAATTATGTATTTCGTAATTGGCATGGGCCATTCACAAATAGTGAATGGGTGAATGGAAGATTATTTTCAAAACAGGTTATTGAAAATGGCAAATAGTGAGACCCGACTAGGATAGAAAATACGGACTGCGTTCCGTTATGTATTTTTGTAAATCTAAATACGGTTTGCGAACCGTTAAGTATTTTTGTACTTTAGATTAGTCTTAGTCGTTCTAGCTAGTTATTTTTTTTTTGGCCAAGATGTCTCAAGACGGCGTTTCGATGAAGACGAGCCAAGATGAAGACCCATGGAAATTGAAGATTTCAAGGGGTCATGCTAGTTGCCAAATGCATCAATTTATGATTTATATATTATTGTTATATATGAATGTTAGATGCATGTCTAGGATTTCTATATGTTGCGACGATTAGTTAAGTTCACTTAAATTAAACCAACATAGAAACCCTAGGTCCCTTAATAATATTGAGCTAAAATTTGTCGTTCCAAGAACAACACTTATCGAACTAATGCGCGTATGTGATGGGCTACGCCAAAGCGAGGCATCACTACTTCCCTAGGAACGTAAGGTATACTAAGTATACAAGTTGTGTTGGTTAAGCTCAACGATATCAGTAAGGAGTCCTTAGATGTCGTGGCAAAAGAGATAAAATGTCAGGAATGCATTAGATGCGACATTTTATCAAACCGAGAGTAGCTTGGAGCAATTAGCAATTGGATTGCTTACCTTAAGATATTTAATGATTTAGACAAGCCAAAGCATGCTTAACCATTTCTTGATCTTTGGGATCTCAGAATCATTTTATTCTCGCCTAAAAGGGACAATTTTATAAATGCGTGGATAAAATGCTCAATAAGATTGAAAATATGCATGAACGCTTTAAATTTCAACTTATTGATTTATGAATGGTTTTTCATATCAAATTCTTTCAATTGTAGAACAACGTCTGCAAGTAACTCAAACAACAACCATGTGTGCCCGGAACTCCCCGAAAAGTTAGCTATCAAGCTTAACTTAACAAACCTTGAAGAATGGGAAGAGGAACTCAGGAAAACTCTCCGGAGTTGTTCCAAGGAGTATGTTCTGAAGCTATTAACAACCATGCACACTTGTCCGGAAGGACAAGTGGGAGATTGAAAGGAATGGTGTCCTTCCAACAAGTGTATTATTCTGATAGAGGGTTCAGAATTATTATAGAGCTAATTCTTCAGTAAGGTCAAGTGATCGGAATGCCTAGGTGGAGGTCGCTTCCGATCACTAATATTATGGTATAATTAATATTACAGCTTAATCTTAACTGAACCCTTCGGGTCGAACCCAATCGAACAACCGATCCGAGACGTCGAATTAATCCGAAGGATTTAATGAGTCGATAGAGTTTTACGAATACAGACGTTGGATATCGAGCCTAGGGCGTCTAGACCGAGCGTCGCAAAATCACAAGCGACAAGTACGAGCATAGCCGTAGCTAAGCTAGGCTAGCTCATCGCAAGCCTTGGCGCACCATGTGTGTGCTAGGCACACCATGGTGTGCTAGGCGAGGCATGAGTGCCTGGGTGCTATCGCAGCCCTAGCATCATGCCTAGGCGCTATCGCAGCCCTAGCATGATGCCTAGGCACCGTCGCTTCCCTATTGCACCAAGCACAACACCCATGTGTGTGTACATGTGCGTAGGCACTATCGCAGCACCCTAGCACCACGCACAACACCATCGCAGTGCTGGGCACTGGCGCATGTGCGTGTGCGTGCATGCCTGCCACCATCGCAAGCCATAGCATGCCTCGCACCATCGCCCAACTCGCATGCTAGGCCCTTGCGTGCTTAGGCACTCTTGCTGGGCTAGCAGTGCGTGTGGTGCGTATGCGTGTTGGTGCGCATGCATGTGGTGCGTGTGCGTGTGGGCGAGAAGTGTGCTGGGTGTGCGCTGTTAGCAAGTGCGTGGCCTTGGCTGGAATGGCTATGCGTAGCAGCGTGTGTGCGCGAGAGATTGGGTGTTGGTGTGGGGAGCAAGGCTATGATCCCCCCCACCTAACCTTGGCCACCACTCCTTTGCATATGATCATGCCACTTGTCGCAATGTGATTAAGTTGATTATTTATTTAATTTAGAATTAAATAATTATTGATTTTACCAACTTTCCCACATTGATGGGAGATTGGAAATCAAGAGTGCCTTTCCCTATAAATACCAAAGGCATGGGTATTGGGAATGACAAAACCTTAAGTGGAATTAAAAGGCAACTCTTGATTTGAGTAAACCTTGATTCGTAAAACTGATAGTTTTATATGTCCGGGTCTCAACTAACCTTCGAGACTTAGGACGCTCGGGACGGGTTCGAGGGTACGATCCCGTTGGAGACCTCGTATTTTCAGGGTTAAAGTAAGAGCTCATTTTTGAGCGAAGCACGCGTCAAAGGTATAATCTTTTGTCCTTTCTTGTGTTTAATTATGTTTTGCTTGTTAATTGCATTTATTATGGGGGCGGGTCTTGGCGGGTTTCTTTCCGCGTAGTGAGGGTCACTACAAAACCCAACATGAGATAACGTCCTTGGTCTTGATTTCTTTGACAGCCTCAGCCTCTACCCATTTGGTAAAGTAGTGGACTGCTACCAGAATGTATCTCCGGCCGCCTGTTTCTGGTGTTTACGGACCCAAGACGTCCATGCCCCATTTGGCGAATGGTAAGGGGATATGTATGGCCGTCAGATCAGTGGCCGGGCGATGGATTAGCTTGCCTAAACTTTGACACTTGTCGCATTTTTTCACCATCTGCATAGCGTCTGCTTCCAGGGTTGGCCAGAAATATCCCTACCGCCTAATTCTACGAGCTAGGGACCTGCCGCCTACATGGGAGGCGCAGTACCCCAAGTGCAAGTCCTCTAAGATCACTCGCCCCTTTTCCGGGGTGACACATTTGAAGAGAGGCTGGAGATAGCCCTTTTTGAAGAGTTCCCCTTTACGCATTTCAAAGTTGGACACCCTTTTTTTCAGTAGGACCACCTCTGAGTGAGTAGTCGGTAGGGTACCGTTTATAAGGTATGCCCAGATGTCATCCATCCAGGTGGAGCTTCTGTCGAGGATCCCAATAGGGTCCTCCTCGATGCTTCGTTTCTCCATTACTTCCCAGAAAACCGTCCTAGGTGTGTCGCAGGAAGCTGATGATGCTAGTTTAGAGAGGGTGTCCGCATGGTTATTCTCGGACCTGGGCACTTGATTTAGGTGAAATTCTTCAAGTGTCCCGGCCTCCTGCTTTACCGCTTGTAGGTACTTGATCATAGCCGGATGTGTGGCTTCATATTCACCATGGTATTGGCTTACGATCAGTTGTGAGTCAGAACAGGCGGCTATCTTTCTTGCCCCGGCCGCCTTACACATGCGGATGCCAGCCAAAAGGGCTTCATGTTCCGCCTCATTGTTCGAGGCCTGAAACTTAAACCATACGGCGTACTCGTACCTGTCCCCTTCATTGTAGAGCTCCCGTCCACATAGACTTTCCAGACCTGCTCAAAATTCTCAAGATCAGTTGGCTAGTTAACTCCACTATGAAGTCAGCGAATGCCTGCCCATTCACTGCTTTCCTTGGCTCAAAAGTGATCTCTAAACTTTGGATCTCGATTGCCCACTTAATCATTCGGCCTGACGACTCCATGGTTGTCAATGGCCTCTTGATTGGCTGGTCGGTGTAAACCACAACCAGGTGTGCCAGAAAGTAAGCCTTTAATTTTTTAACTACCATGAAGAGGGCAAGGCCAAACTTCTCAACCATAGGGTACTGTACCTCGGCATTCTTTAAGACGTGGCTGATGAAGTAGACCGCGACCTGACAGCCGTCCCTCTTAGCAAGGAGGACGGCACTAAGAGCATAGTCAGAGACCGCTAAATACATGTATAGTACTTCCTTGGGTAGGAGGCTGACCAACCTTGGCAAGGAGTGTAAATGTTGTTTCAATTTTTGGAAGGCCGCCTCTGCATCCTGCCCCATTCAAACATGGTCTTCTTCCTAATAGCTTGAAAAACGTAGAGACACTTGTTGCTCGACAACCTGAGGAATCTCCCCAATGCCGCCAGGCAACCTTTAAGCCTCTGAACTTCCTAGATAGTGCGGGGTGACTGCATATCTATGACCGCCCTGTACCTTCTCGGGGTTAGCTTATATCCCCCTTTATTTGATTAGAAATCCGAGGAACTTCCCAGACTCAAGACCAAAAACACATTTCTTGGGATTGAGCATGACCTCGTGTCGCTTGAGTGTGGTGAATGTTTCTCGGAGATCAGCTAGGTGGTCCGTCCGGAGTTTAGATTTAACAATCATATTATCTATATACGCCTCCACATTCCTTCTAATTTGGTTGAAGAAGACCGTATTTATCATTCTATGGAAGGTTGCAGGCGCATTCTTTAGTCCGAACGGCATGACAGTATAGCAAAACAACCCCTAATCTGTGACGAAGGCCGTCTTCTCTTGATCTTTCTTCCATGGGGGTATCTGATTGAAGCCTGAGTAGGCGTCCATGAAGCTCATCAAGGCATGGCCGGCTGTAGAGTCGATCTGGTGGTCGATCTTTGGGAGCGGGTAACTATCTTTGGGACACGCCTTGTTTAAGTCTGTGTAGTCTACACACATGCGCCAGGTCCCATTCGACTTTTTGACAAGTACTACATTCGCTACCCAGTCCGGGAAGTAGCATTGTCGAATGAATCCTGCGTCCAGCAATTTCTTAACCTCAGCGGCTGCCGCCTAGCTTCGTTCTTCACCATGTTTCCTCTTTTTTTGCCTGACCGGCTTCTTTTTGGGATCCACAACAAGCTTATGTATGGCCAGGTCCGGGCTTATGCCTGGCATCTCATGGACTTCAAATGCAAATATATCTTTGAATTCCCTTAGCAGTTGGTGTAGTTCAGCACCAAGTACAGCAAAACAGTCGTCCCAACCTTAACAACTCTCTCAGGGCGAGAGTCGTCCAGGACGATGTCTACATGTTCACCAGCCGGCTAAGGGCGGAACTCATCTAACCGCTCCTCGGCCAATGATTGCTATTGTTTTTCTTTTCTCCCAGCCTCTAGATGGGTGGCCTTTCTTTTCTTGCCACCTACTGTTGGGGCAGGCTCGGCTCCCTTGACTTGCACAAGGTCCGTAGTTTCTCCACTGGGGCCGGATGCTACCACAGTAGGCTTGATATCAGAGAGATAAAATTCCATGGCCATCTTCTGGTCTCCCCTTAGGGAGCCGACTGTTCCATCATCCCTCTCAAACTTGAGAATCATGAGAAATGGAATGATAACAGCCTTTGAAATGTTTAGGGTGGGTCGCCCTAAGATCATGTTGTAGGCCGACAGTTCTTCGACCACCAAGAATCGGACCACCATGTTGCGGCCCTCCCCTTTCTCACCTAGGTGGATAGGCAGGTCCACCCGTCCAACTGGGTGTACGACTCCTTCTTCAAATCCCACTAAAGGATAGGAGACCGGGTGTATGCTGTCGGGCTTGTAATTGAGTTTTTCCAAGCACTTGTTGCTGATGAGATCAGATGAACTCCCGGTATCTATAAGAATTCGGCCAACTCTCTGGGTTGGCCACCTTGCATTCAATTACAATGGGGTCGTCATGCGGCCCCCTAATTCCCCTGAAGTCTTCCTCAGTGATAACAACTTCTGGAAATGAACTTTTGGAGGTCCGTCCCTGGTCGACGGAGTTAAAATCTAGATGCCTTATGTTGTCTTTGTTGTCCGGATTGTTGGGCCTCCTCCAGCGAAGCCGCCTGCTATTGTATAGACTAGCGCTTCGTAAGTATCAGAGCTTTCAGCTGGTGTCGCCTTCTTCCGGTCAGCCTGTTTCTGTTTAGGGTGTTGGGTACCCTTTGATTTCTTGACATAGGAGTTGAGTTCTCCTTTGTCTGCCAGGCGGTCCAAGAGGCGCTTGAGACTGATGGACTCATTAATATCATGACCAATGTCCTCATGGTAATAACAATATTTATCTTTGTTCCAATTATTGACGAAACTCTTCATGGCGACCGACTTCTCAATTGAGAGTCGGTCCTTGATTTCCTTGAGGATGGCATAGCTATCCTTGTTAAATTCATACTTAGGGGATTATGGCTTAAACTCCCTCTTCGTCTTCTGGGACGGCTGTTCAGAGGAGTCGGCCGCCCAAACTTCTTTTCTCTTTTTCTCATCTTTATTGGCCGACTACTTTGGTCGACTCTCTCTTTTGTCGGACTTATTGTGGTCCGACTGTTTTCTAACATTTCAGAGATCAGTTGCCTGAATGTAGGCATCTGCCTCCATCATTGCTTCTTGGAGGGTGGTCACCCTCTTTCTGACGAGGTCGAATTTGAAGTTCGACCCGTCCTTCAGACCTTTGAAAAAGTCTGTATAAGCTACTTCATCAGGTAGTCCTTGTATCTGAATTCTCATCAGATTAAACCTCTTGATGTAAGAGCGCAGTCTCTCCTTCTCTCCCTGCTGTATGGCCCCAAGATCCAGGATGGTCTTCTTAGCAGGAATGTTCATTGCGAAGTTTGATGTGAACAAGTAGGCGAGGGTCTTGAAATTGTTAATACACCCGGCCGGCAAGTTGCCAAACCATTGCTGGGCAACGCCCTTCAATGTGGCTAGGAAACACTTGCACCATGTGGCGTCATCAAACCCTTGGAGGTACATAAGGTTGGTGTATGCCATCATGTGATCTTCTGGGTTGGTAGTGCCATCATATGCCCCTACCAACACATTTTTTACTTTGGCCGGCTGGGCGACCTCTATTATTTCCTTAGAGAAGGCGGATGATTGTTCTCCAAGTTTGAGCAACCTAAGTTGCCAGTCCAAAGGCTGGACATTCCTTGCCGCCTGTCCTCCAAAACGAGTAGGCTGCATGAAATATTGGGACTGCGGGACGTATGGTTGAGGAGGCACATACGGTGCCGCCTGATGCTTCTGGGAACCATAACGAGAGGAGGCTCCGGGCGTTTGGCTCTCATAATTTGATCTTGAATACCTCAGGGAGGTATTATGTATGCTGTCCTGAAAATCAGACATAGAGGTTGACTCTGACAGTCGGTCACTCTTCTTCTGCTCAAGCAACATTCGAGCATCGGAGTATGTTCTCTTTGACCCGTCCGGTTGAACATGACAGATGGGCTTTCTCTTCCCTGGTGAGGGAATGTGGTACTTACAAGCTTCTTCCTCCCAGATTAGGAGGGTCTTCTTGCCAACTGTTCCATTGGTGGAACCGTCGTCCTTTTGTTGATAAGCTCCTTGATCTCCCCCTTGAAACTATTCATGAAGGTCATGAGTTCGTTTCTGGTAATGGGGGCAGATCCCTCGGCCACCTGTTGATGATCAAGCGGCTGGCCGGATGGTTTACTAGATCCAACCTGGCAGTCCTCCCATTCCCTCCTTTCGGTGGGACGGGTGCGTCGAGCACTTAAGGTCCTGTCAGAGGCCGTATGAGTCTCAACTTCAATTTCATTGTTAGTATCCTGGTCCGTCTGAACCAGGGGGTCGTCCATGAGACGCTTTTCTCTTAGAATCAGTAGAAAATGTTATTCCATCTCGAAAGTACTCTCCCAACAAACGGCGCCAAAAAGTTTCGGGGTTTTTTGATGATTTGCGGGAGAGTTACAATTCCGGGACTGGTATCCTTGCGCCTGTACCTGCAAAACAACCGAGACTCCGGGTGGTGGGAGCTCCGCCTCCAACGATCAAGTTATTACTTGTTTGAGGAGTAAAAGGTGCGGAAAGTAAAGGTGATCTGAATCCTTGGAAGGGAGGAGTGATCAAGGTGTGTAATCAATGCTAAGTCTGGTCTAGCAATTGGTATGCACGTGTGTTTAGGCTTCTCTAGGTGATATGATTAATTAATTCTCTCCATCTTTAATGAAGGCTAATTAATGTATTTGTAGCCTCGAAGTACGTGCTCAATATTAGGTTAAATGGTAAACCTAGGACTGATTGGGCTTGCCTCGGGATTCGGGCCCAGGTGGCCGTTTTTCCGAGTTGGCAGATGGTGGGCCACATGGCGTGGCGCGTTAGGTCCATGTTGGACCACCTGGAGCATGACACGTGGCAGCCCTGAATGGTCCACGTGGGTGACACGTGGCAGGTGCTGACTGGTCCACATGGCGGGGAAAAATTCCCTAAACACCAATGATCACAAGATTCCGAAAAATCAAATGCATACAACCTCAAACCATTCAACTCCAATATAAACTAAATCCAAAACTATGCACACAAAGTAAGAAAAATAAGAAAGATCTCACCGGGAGCTTGACAAAAGGTAACCATTGAGCACAAAGCAATCTTACCGATTGTAATTTTGATCCAAAGCTCCCAAAGCAACCTTGCAAGATAAGAAAAAAATGTAAAGTAAAGGAGAAACACACAAAGAAAGTAAACAAAATAGAATTTAAAAGGAGAAAAGAGAGGGATTAGAACTCCGGGTTACCTCCTGAGAAGTGCTTGTTTAGGGTCTCTAGCTTGACCCTTCAACCTATTCAGGGGCGTCATAAATGGCCCCCTTTCTCCAATTGGTGGTCAAACCATGCATGCCCTCCATCTTGGGCGGTTATGTGATCCTCCATCACATGGTGGAAAACTCTCAAAAGACACTAAGGGCTTGTCTTCTCTCTTCATCATCTTCTTCTTCCTTTTTTCTTGTTCTTCTCTTCTTCTTCTTCAAAAGGGTATTCCCCATAGCTTCAACAAAAGTAGGGCCACTCTTTTGCTCCTCCATGGACGAAACAAACCAAGACGGTACCTCCAACACCTCATCAACCTTGAAGCTCTCCTTGGCGACCACCTTGATATTCTTGTCAACATTACTTTTTGAAGTAACACCATTAGATACAAGAATATCGTTAGAGGAAGACACATGCAAGCGATAATCATCATCAAGAGGGATGAATCAATACACATAAAACCATGCATGCATGTAGGAGAATCAATCGTTGACTTAAGCTTATAACAAGCCTTCTTATAGCCTACACACAAGGTAAGCAAACCCTCCTTAACATCGATCAAAGCTCCCGAAGTGGCTAGGAAAGGTCTCCCAAGGATGATAGGGATTTGGTCATCTTTTGCTATTTCTAAGATAATGAAATCAACGAGGAAGGTAAAATCACCTACTTTAAAGAGGACATCCTCAATCTTTTCTTTGGGGATTTCATGGATCAATCGGCGAGTTGGATAATTGTGTTGGTGGGTTGAAAGGTGCATAGATTGAGCTTCTTAAAAATGGAATATGGCATGATACTCACTCCCGCTCCTAGGTCACACAAGGAATTGTTGAAAAGCCTATCATTGATTGAACAAGGGATGGAAAAATTGCCTGGATCCTTCAATTTCAAGGGAAGGCTATTGGAAACTACGACACTATTATCCACGATTCATGGTCTCTGGGTCCCTCCTCCCATTCAAAATTTCTTTCAAGAACTTAGAAGAACAGGGCATTTGCTTCATGGCATCAAAAAAGGGGATAGAGACATGAATTTCCTTAAGAACATCCAAAAACTCCCCAAATTGAGAGTCAAACTTGGATGGCACAAAACGAGAGGGAAAGGGCAACTTTTCTTCCCAAGGTTGTCAGTTTAAATGCAAAGGAGGTGTATCTTTAAGA
This sequence comes from Chenopodium quinoa, assembly GCF_001683475.1. Taxonomy (NCBI): domain Eukaryota; kingdom Viridiplantae; phylum Streptophyta; class Magnoliopsida; order Caryophyllales; family Amaranthaceae; genus Chenopodium; species Chenopodium quinoa. The sequence goes on from NW_018744249.1 coordinate 916,369, forward strand.
CGAATCTTCTCTTTGGAGTTCTCAACTCTCTCATTTTCTTTCCCAACAACCCCTAACTTTTTCTCATTCCATGAAGATTTATCAAAATTGTTTGCTCAACATCATCCTCTTATTCTCCCATCTCCTTGGATTTCTTCCCAACATTAGGCTCACTCTTAAGAATGTTACCAATCCTAGTGGTTATGGAATATAAGGGTTGGATGGTGAGTCCTTGGCTAGGGATGGAAGAATAAGAGGCAAGATTATCTTTGGAGGCCAATTGAGCAATTTGGGTTTCAAGGATCTTCATGTGGGCGTTCGTTTGTTTTCTCTCCTCATTCATAATTTTTCTTTCCTCACTCATTTGTTTTCTCTCCTCATCCATTCTTTTTCTCTCCTCCTCTTGATTTATGATGAGGGTATCAAGTTTTTTTTGCCAAATTATCATTTGGAGGAAGTTCTAATCGAAGATAGAGTTGTTGATAAATTTGAAGATTGGGGCTAGCTTGGGTGAGACCGGGAGGATAGTAGTTTTGGGCATAGGGAGAGGTGTTTTGAGCTCCATGTCCTCCATAAAATTGACTGGAATCAATCCATTGTTGGTTGTTCCCCAAAGTACGTTGGTCACCAAAATATTGATTTTGGTTGCCAAAGTTGTTGGGGTGCTGGGGATTGTTTTGATTTCTTTAGCCGATTTGATTAGGGAATCCCCTCCCATTGAAATTGGAAGGACCTCCCCCTTGTTGGGCATGGCCATCAAAACCACTGTCATGTTGATTCCAACCATGGTTCCACCCTTGGTTTTCATACCCCATTTGATTGGGGTTGGAATCGGGTCTCATTCCCCTATCTCCAAAATGAGGGGCAATATTCAAAGCATTAACATTTTCAACATCATTATAAGCATGGGAGGAGGTTTGGAAATCACACAAATACATACAGTGTTGAGAGAAGTGATCATTATTCCCACAAACATCACAAAACATAACACTTTGAGGCATTTAATTATGATCATGTGAGTTAGGGCTCATACCATGGCCTCCCTTGGAAGAAGAGGAGGTATGACCTTGAGAGGTTGACTTTTGGCCCATGAAATCCTCCATTTGCTTGGCCATCTTTGTAATTTGGTCTATGAGATTGACGATTGCGTTTGCATGCTCTAAGGAATGTAACGCTCCTTTTTGCTTGAGGAGGTCTCTCTTTCACCTTCATACCAATATGCATAGTGTTGCGCAACCTCCTCAATGATGCTCTCTACCTCATCCTTTCCCTTGTTCATAAGAGGACTACCGGCACCAGCATCAACGCGTGTCCTCCTTGGGGGGTGAGACCACCATAGAAGGTTTGAATGATTTGGTGCATAGGGATCCCATGATGGGGGAATTGGCGTTGAAGCTCCTTGTACCTATCCCAAGCTTCACTTAGGGACTCTCCACACTTTTGACGAAAACTTTGAATCTTGGACCCAGCCTCGCAGTCTTTCTATGGTTGAAGAATCGTCTCAAAAATGCGGAGGTGACTTGATCCAATGTTGAAAGGGAGTTGAGGGGCACCTCTTTCTCTAGCCATTCCAAGGCTTTCCCAACAAGAGAGAAGGGGAATTAAGCCTTATGTATTCTTGGGTAACATACACCGTTGATCTTCATTGTGTTGCAATACTTCACGAACTCCTTGGGATGCTCATGGGGGCTTCCATACTTCCAACTCGAAAATTGTTTGCGCTCAATTAATGTTATCAAGTTTGGCTTTATCTCAAAGTTGTTTTCTTGTATATTCGGAATCAAAATGCCTCTTTAAGATGTATAAGCCTCGAGTGTTCCAAAATACCTCAAAGACCTTTGATCTCCCATTCTTTGTTGAGAGTTGTTTCCAAATTCAATGGCAGAGAAAGGATTGAAATCCAAATTTGAAGAAGAAGACCTTGGACTAAATTCTTCCTCGCTAGAAGAAGATGGAAGAGTCGGGGTTTGATCACCCTTGTAGGAGTGTGGTGGTGGGCGTTGATGCTTCGACTTCGGGCTCTTGCTTCTCTTCGAAGTAGGGATAGAGAACGTTCCAATTAGGGATCGATAGGGACCAAAGATCTTGAACGAGTTTGTGCCCTATTCATACAACAAAGCTAAGCAAACAATAAGCAATGAAAAGTAAACAAATTAACTAAACCAAACAAAAATAAAATGGACTAGTCTCAATAACACAACATAACAGTTTTGGAAGCCGTTCCCCAACAACGACGCCAATCTGATAAGGGAATTTACACGTCGTTCTATGCAAACTCCTAAATCAAATACAATTTATAAACCTAAGAAAACCTAACACAAGTATTGGGCAAGCATAGGGGTCGAAAATAGGGAACTAAACACCACCAAGTATTATCAACAATCAAGCTAGTTTGGGATAGAAGTTAAGTAAACTAGAGTCACTAAAGCAAGAAATGAAACAAGCTAGAATCAAGATAACTAAAGCACTAATGGAAATGGTTTAGGTATAGCATTCATTCAAGCATGATCAAGGCATGGCAATCGAATTAAAGCGTGAACAAAGCATCTCATGATCAATGATTTAAAGAACAATCTAGCCACATATCAGGGCTAATTGATTTCTTAACTCAAGCGCAACTTACACTGTCGTCATAAGTCACACAAATTAAGGTACAAATCAAGCAACTCATTCAATGGACATTCCTAGGCTACATTGTCGTCATATACTCTAGTTCAATCCACCCAAATACAACAATTGATTGACCACTCAAGATAAGTAATTGGTAGAACATGGAAAACAAAGCATTTTAATCATAAGTAAATCAATTCTAAGCCCTAAAATATGCTCAAGATCCAACTACACCACCACCATCCCCTTAGTTGGTCAACTACTCACTAATCATGCTAATAACAAGATTAATCAACAAATTAACAAACACCAACATGATTAACAAGTAATAACAAAGAAATAATCAAAAGAAATAAACAAAATAGATAAGAGGAGGTAAGAAATTACTCATTTATTGATATTGGAAATCTTCAATACAAGTGGAGACCTTGAATCTTAAATAACCAAAATCTATCATTGAAGACCTCTCACTTTCTCTCTCCAAAGCTAACCTAAAACTAGAGAGAGAAGCTCTCAATTAAGCCTTAATTATCCAAGCTAAAAACCCAGTTCTAAGAACTTATAATTGTCCTGTACATAAACCTTGAACCGTATTATAAAGCCGCAAAAGTAAATTCGAACAAGGGGACGAGCACGCCCGCGCACGAGGGCTGCGCGCCCGCGTAAATCTAGGTAATGCGCCCTAGTGTGCTGGCTACACGCAAGTGCTGCTGTGCTGTGTGGCCGTGCATAGTGGCTGCGCGCCCGCGACACCCCTGCACAAAGTTCCTGCCTCAATTCTTCAATTTGCGTTATGTGCACGCTCGTGCTCATCGATTACGCGCCGTGCGCGCCATGCTTTCTTCAAATCTTCTTTCGTGCTTCCTTGGATTCTTTTTTGCAATTCTCCACTATGAAGACTTAAGCACAAACACCAAGGGAAGCAATAAGGTAATAACAACGGTACGAATATGCAATCAAGCATAAACATGGTTTTATCCAAAACACAGAGACATGAATGCACGTATTATTTTAAGAAAACAACAATAAAACAAAGCATAACACTAAAGAATAAACACTGAGACATCAATATACTTCTTTCTTTAACATTGTCATGGGGGATGAAACACATCAAAGATCCGGATATCTGTTATTGCACTTAGAAACAATTTATACTACAAAGCAAGTAGCAACCAATTAAGCTGTTTGTCATCACTTCAAAACCCAAGGAAACCCAACAATATCTAAAAACTAAGAAACGAAGAAAATTCGGCATGGGAAATTTGTTTAAGAAAAAAATTTAGCATTAACATAACTCAAGAAATTCTTACAAGTAATTGACAAATGATAGGTATTTTCTAGCCTTACGATCAAATATAACTATAGATATTAGATATTTGTTACAAAATTATGCATTAAGATACATTTCAAGGCACCAAAGTGTAGAAAAATACAAAACTCAAGGCACAAAAGTGAAAGTATCAAACTATAGAGCGCTATAAAGAAGCGAAATTTAGAAACTCGGGAACCAAATTTGAATTGGAACAATCGAGGACCAAAGTTAAATTTTGTGAAATCTCAAGGCATCATAATCATAACGTATGGAATTTTCCAAATATTATAGTTGATTTGCATTAAAATTATGGTTTTAATTTGTTTGGACTTAAATTTTAATGATTGGATTTGTGATTTGGTTCTAAGCAAAGGGTCTTAAATGGTTTCAAGTTGTATGGCTTTTAAGATTGGTTTTCATTACGCTTAATGCACTTTTTTATTTTTACTGTTTTCTTAAGTTTTACTCACTTTTGTTTTTAATTATGTGTAATAAAAGTTGGTTGACATGTTAAAGGAATCGTACACTACTTGTTTGGTGATTAACAAATATGTGTTTTAAATAATAGTTGGGGATTATCAAATATAAGCATTAAACACTATATGATGATCGTTTACCGATTAAATGTATTAAAAAGCTATTTGGTAGTTGCCAAAATGAGATTTTTTTTTTCTATAATGAATGGAGTACAACTTAACCTTATATTATTTGCATATGATTTATTTATTCTAGAAATCATACATATAAATAAATAATATTATTTGTGTAGTACTTACTTTATAGGACTATGTTTGATTATATTTTAATTTTTGAGCATATTTAGCCAATCATATTATTTGATTATTACATATATTTACCAAGAACTATGTTAAATTGTATTTTTACATTGTATTTGAAGTATGAGAAATTGGTTCTTTTTTTTCTTTTTTTCTTGTATTTAATATCTTTCGTTTTGTCCAAATATACACTTATTTAAATTCATTATTACATATTTTTGGTTTTTATATATATTTAGAATAATAATAGTATTTAAATGGTTGAGATCGATTTTAATAAACCAATGATAAGGATAAAGTGATTAAAAAAGTGGTCTTTTAACAAAAATAGTGTAAAAACACAATAAGTTTTTAATTGTGTTTTTACATTAGTTTTGATAAGGAATAATTTACAAACTATTTATTGGAAAAGATCAATCAATATTAATTGTGTTTTTACATTAGTTTTGATGACCCACCAATTTTTTATTCATACTCTTGTCTCATTTATTCATAATATAAAAATGATTCCAATTTCTACCTTTTGGTATTATAAAATCATATTTTATGTTTTTTGCACATTATTTTCATAAACTATATATAATGAAAGCAATGTGTTAAACACTATATAACATCCAAATAAAGAAATCAGTATAAGGATAATGTGATAGAATGATCTAACCTAAATGAAAATTAATAATAAAAATAACACTAAAGTATGTGAACAAAAAAACATCAGAACAAAATATGGATGATTAGAATTTAAAAAAAAATATAGCACCAATAGTCGATGTTGCCAATATATATTCAACTTTCAAAGTATAAAACATATTATTGCATAAAAATTATGCTCAATTGTTTAAAAAAATAATTAGACAGGCTAGGAGTTGAATGCTACACGTTTATGCTTAATATTATGTGTTGAGCATTTTTAAAAAATTAGATAGTATGATATTTTTTATTTTTTTAATCGATCACATTATTTCAAACAATTGTATATATGTTAACAGGACATGATACATACGTTTAGGGGGAAAAAAATTTACAAAATTTTTATTTGCATTTTTTCTTTTACAAGTGTTGTGTATAACATGTCACTAAAAAATTTCACTTTTAGATTTATAATATAGGTGAAAATAATATAAACTAAAAACCTGAATCAATCTAATCCTGTCACATTAAAATAAAATTTTGAAGGAACACATTAAATATTTCTTTAAAAAAAAGGCATGGGTCATAAATAGATAAATTAATCAATTAGAATAATTTATGTTAAGTTTTTATATCAACTGTTAAACTTCTATTTACAATTTTAAAAAAGATATAACAGATTGCTATTTACACTTTGAAAATTCATGACAGCTGTAGATTCACTAATTAAGTCAGAAAGACATACCCACAAATAAAATTAAAGAAATGTCTGATTAAAAATATTCACCATTAATAACAAATTTGCAATAAATCCATTGCTTGATTATATATTCCTTAAACAAAGGAAGCTAGAATATAGGAGGTTATAAGTTTCCTATTTCCTTAAACGGGATTTGTCAAGTAATTAACAAATTTTTTATGTTTTGTTCTCCTCAAATAGCTCTCGTGAAATGATTACCAATAATTTCTCCCTACATCTTCTTCTTTGTATCCCTAAACTTTATGGGACTTCTTGCTTGTTCTTGTAATCAAGCCATCATAAAAATCATTTACAAAGATTGATCCTTGACAGGATGGCCTTGTGGAATTCATCGTCCCATTTTCCACTCGTTGGCCTCCTGTCTTTTCTCCTCCTCCACCTAATAACAACCACCAACACAGCCTCTGTTGGGATACGCATTGGTGTAATTAGGCGGCCTTCAATGAATGCCCCTATCTTTCGAGAAGCCGCATGATATGTAAATTCAAAAGAATGCGGGTATAATGTTATGGACAAAATCCACATTTCCATGACTCTTGATGCAAACTACTTACGAGGAACTATGGCAGCGGTATTATCAATCCTACAACATTCCACATGTCCTGAGAATTTTGTTTTTCATTTTCTCTCTGCAAGGCATGAGCCAGAGTTATTTTCAAACATAGCATCCACCTTCCCTTACCTAAATTTCAAAATATATAGATTTGATTCTAATCGAGTTAGAGGAAAGATATCAAAATCCATTAGACAAGCCTTGGATCAACCGTTAAATTATGCAAGGATTTATCTAGCTGATATTCTCCCATTTGATGTGAATCGCGTAATATATTTGGATTCTGATATTATTGTCGTGGATGATATATCAAAATTGTGGGAGGTTAATTTGGGTGAGAAAGTGGTTGCTGCACCGGAGTATTGTCACACAAATTTCACAACCTATTTCACAGATGCATTTTGGTCAGATGGTATTTTGTCAAATACATTTCATGGAAGAAGACCTTGTTACTTTAATACCGGAGTAATGATAATAGATGTCAACCAATGGATAAAACAAGGCTATACACAAAAAGTAGAAGAGTGGATGATGGTGTAAAACTAAAGAGAATATATCATTTAGGATCATTACCACCTTTCTTATTGATCTTTGCTGGAAACATTAAAGCAGTTGATCATAAATGGAACCAACATGGTCTTGGTGGAGATAATTTTGAAGGGAAATGTAGGAGTCTTCACCCTGGACCAATTAGCTTACTCCATTGGAGTGGAAAAGGAAAACCATGGTTGAGGTTAGACTCGAGGAAGCCATGCCCTATCGATCATTTATGGGCACCATATGACCTCTATCGCTCATCAAGGACATGGTTAGAAGACAAATAATATAATCAAAATTTATATTAGAATGAAACTAGGAAGAGAGAGAGTTTTATTGATACTTTATGGAGGAAAAGATCCAACCATAAGTTCAAGGATCATGATTGTACATTACACTAATGAGGGGTCAATTTGTTTTGTGCGCATCCAGTGATGGGTTGAAATTAATTTCATTTTCTTTTTATTTTTTAAATGTATAACAATGAATTAGGAAATTTGATTTTCTTATCTCTTTGTACATATATACTCTTCTTTATATTCTTCTAGCTAGATATAGTTTTTTTTCCCCTTGTTGATATTTAGGTCTTTTAACCTTAGTTAACCATCATGGTTATGTTAATGAAAGCAATTCTAATTGACCTTGTTATTTTGTATCATACATCAAAAATTTTAGGAAGGAAAAGAAAGTAATAAATTTATTAGATATTGTAATATAAATTAGATATACTGTAAAATACATTCAATGAGTAAAAACAAATTTGAATGTTAGACATTTTGGTTGCTTCACATTTGTTCATTTCTTAAAGTATTACAACTCCTAAATTTCTAAGACAGCTTTAAAAATAAGGTTATTATAAATATTTTACCTTAGCTTACACATCAAGTACATGAAAATCCCTCTATTGAAATAATAATCTAAACAACTTATAAAAATATTACATAATTAATAACAACCATCTAATTATATCATATAACTAAATAATATAAGCATTAGAAACCCATATAACTCACCAGACATTGTAAATTAAAAATAACTTAATTTTTACACTTATAAAATTTCATACATGAAAATAGTCAATAATCAAAAAAAGAATCTATGCGTGATTTCATTGTATATTTATAAACTATTAATATTTTATGAGCCATATTTAATAGTTATATGCATCATAATCAAAAGAGAAAAAACCACTAGTCAAATTTCCAATTAGATCATCCATATACTATATATGAAAACCAAAACAAAATATGTCTTCACCTACATTGTTACATAAAGATCAAAAAACAAAATTTAACATGTATGAAAATATTTTTCTTAATCATAAAGATAATAAAAAAAAAATAACATTGATAGGTAAGATGTTTCCATAAAATGAGTGTTCAATTACACGGGCTCAATTTTATAAAGAATTATAATATTAACTAAAATTTTACTTATATGGTGAAGCCTAAGCAGCTCAAACCGAAAAACAACAATTCAGTTATTGTGTGATCGTAATAAAAATAATCTAAAAGGTAAAATTCTAGAGCATGACAACTATTAAACCGATGATGTGATTTAAATAATGCTGGGTATTCTTGGAAGATAAAGATTAAAAAGAATTATGACTTGGACAAGTAGGTGCACCATATTCGTTAAGATTAATAATGATAGTATTTAGAGAGAGTTTAAAGTTGCAACTTACAAGCATAAATTAAGGAGCTGAGGAACAATTATATTGTTTCGGTAAAAAAAAAATAAAAAAGAAAAGTTAGAGTCTAAAAAAGAGATGCATCAATAATGAAATTTCAAAATTAGGAGCTAAGGGATTTAAGATGAAGTCATGGGAGAGTAAATATGACTTAAAAGTAGAAAGTTATGAATGATATAGTGATATTGGTATTACAAGACCACATAGCATATAATAGAATGACATGGAAGGGAAAAAATACTTAGTTAATGATTACATAAGATAATTTAATGTTCATGTGCACAATTATATTATTGGGATTATCAAGACTAGTATTATCATTGGTGTTGTTCTTGTTGTGTTATTATTAAAAATAAATTGAAAAAAATCTTTAAGAAAATTGGGTAAAGTTTGACTGACAGCGGGGTAAAATTATAACACCTAATTATAAGTAATCCTAAAGTCTTCTAACAGATAGTTAGGGGATGAAGAAATAGGGTTGAATAATTTTCTTTTATTTCTAATATTATTTGACACTACTACAAATTATGGATAAGAAACTAGTGATAAGAACCCAAAACAATTATTTGATAAGAGGTTTCTTAATAAAAGAAACCTATTTTCTCAAATATGGGGTCTCTTACACATGTATGTAAGAAATCTCTTTCAAAGAAAAGTGGCTCCTTATTTAATTTTCTAAAATTTACTCTTATTTAAGGAATCCCTTCAAAAAAAGTGTCTTCTTATATTAATTTAATACATTTTCTAACCCTAATTTCCCATGGACAGTTAGTTTATCCCCTATGAGATAAACTAGCCACCCAAACCCTTTGTTCATCCTCTCTTTTTTATTCTCCCTATCCTATTTCTCTATCAAACATTCACCTCTTTCATTATCAAACACATCTCATGTTCTCTGCATTTCTACTCTCTCTCCTCCATTGATACATCTTTTAACTAACCATTTTGATTTCTACATAAAGGTAAATATTATTAAATTTTTGTTATAAGTCGTTCTTTCACTATTTGTTATTTCTGAATATCTTTTTAATTTTTTGTTTAATCATCATATTTAGTATTGGGAATGGATAATTTTTAGTATGAATATACTAAGAGAATATAATAATATCAAGGATTAATTAAGCAATAAAAGGCCTAGGCTATTGACGAGTGACATATATGTCACTCTTAGGGGTAGCATTTAGGTCTTTTTCCTCTTATTTTTCTTAGTTTTTTCCACCTCATTTATCCTCTTATGGCTTCTTTATGTATTGATGAAAAGTAATGCTTATTTGCGCTTATTTTGATAATCTTTATGCATTATTTTATCATCCCCATGCTCTCGTGAACTTTGGTATCTTCTGCAGGTTCCATGACGGTCCTATACACGGTGGGAGGCCCCTTGGCCAAGTATGGAAGCCATGGACATAGGCAAGAGGAGCAAAAGGGAAGGAGAGGAAGCAAGAAAAGGAAGTGCAAGAGGAGGTGTGGCCGAACCTCTGAAAGGTCCGGTCGAACCTAGGTGTGGTCAAACTTTTGAAAAGTTTGACCGAACCTCCTGGGTGCAGTGAAGGCAGTGTCAAACCAGTTTTCAGCAATTTTGCAGGAGAGGTCGAACCTCAAAAGTTCGACCAAACAAGGATCAGGGAGGTTCGACCGAACCTACACAGAGTTCGACCTAACCTACCCTGAGTCCGACCGAACCTACCCAGAGTTCGGTCGGACCTTTTCCCGATCTCAGCCGATTTTGTACGGACTATTTAAGGTCCTTTTGAGATCTTTTTCGGGGGAGAGAAGAAAAACAGTAGAATAGTTTTCAGCAAAAAAGATACTCTCTCTTAGTTAGCAACTTCATTAAATTAGTTGATTTAGTTTTAGAAACTCTCAAATCTAATCATTGTAGAAGCAAATTTCAAGATTTATCTCAAGAATTTCAGCAATTATCCAACATTTTTGAAGCTTCAATAGTAACTTCTTTCATTTGTCCTTCATTATTTTCTGATTTTATTTTTTTGTTTTGTAAGCCACTTGATTTTCTCTCAATCTTGATATATTGTTGTTGCATGTTAGCTTTGTCCATAGATAATCACTTGTTTTTCCAAATCTTAGAATCGCTTATAATCCAAGCTTGGAATTTGCATGTACTCACAATGAATTGTGAGTAGTCCTCTTGGCTAGGGGTTGGGTGAAACTCAACCTATTGGTGATTATGAGAGTTTGGTAGTGATTTTGATGATGGATTGCGACTAAACTTGATTATATGGGATTGCTTGTTAGTTCTTCATGATAGGAGTAATTAGCCTAGATTATTGAACTTGATGGCATGAAATGTTTGGTTAGACATGGAAATGTGAGTTGAATGTTTCATTACCTATTGCAATATGATTATGTATCTTTTGTTTCTAAGTTAATGAGGGATCTAAGCTTAGTAATCTGAGTTGTTTTCATATCGTTTGATGTTGATCTTACATGTGGTCTTTGCTATTCCATTACCCTCATTCCTCCCTATTTGCCTAATTGCTATTGGTTGAGTGAATCCCATTCCCCTAGTGTTTTAATCCCTTGAATTCAACCTTTAGCTGTAGTTTGTTAGTTAATCACCACTTATACCTTGATTTCGATTTAGCTTGAGCATTAAGATTATTTAGCATTTGATTCCCGTTCTCCGTGGACCGAACCTTTGCTTGCCATTGTACTTGTTTGAGTTAGGTGTTTGTTATAAATGTGTTTGAATGAGCCTAAATTGTGCGACCGATTTAGCGCTCGTCAAAATGGCGCCGTTGCCGGGAAACGGTGTTGTTGATTGCTATTTGATTGCTTGAGTCTAATTCACCTTTAAAAAAAACACAAAAAGAGTTGTTTTCCTTTTTGGCTACGCTTGTAGCCTTGCTACTAATTGTGTTTGTTGAGTGCGTATGCGTAGGACTCAACATCGTGAGTTGGTGCCTTACGATCCCGAGATTGAGCAAACCCTTAGAAGAAGAAGGAGATCTCGTTCGCGGTCCTCCACTTCCCCAAGAAGAGAATCCAACCCGGAACCACAAAGAAATCCAATGGGTGACAACCCACCACCACCACCTCCAAGACCTTTGAAGGAGATGGGAACTCCGGGAGCTTATAGAGCTTCAAGTGGGATTGCTCCCCCAAACACCCCAGCCAATGACTTCGAGATTAGGCCCGCAATGATAAATTTGATTGAGAGGAGACAATTTAGTGGAGCAAAACACGAGAGCCCTCTTGCACATTTGAACGAGTTTGAGAAATATTGCAACACGATCAAGGTGAATGGGGTCACTCAAGAGTTTGTGAGACTAAAACTATTTCCTTTCTCCTTAATAGGAAGGGCTCTCGAATGGCTTGAGAAGGAGGTGAGACCCAATTCTTTGAGGACTTGGGATGAGGTCACCACGACTTTCTTAGGGAGATTCTACTCTCAAAAGAAGACGGCCGAGGCAAGAGCTCTAATTCAAGGCTTTCGGCAAAGGGGTAGTGAGACTATCTATGAAGCTTGGGAGAGGTACAAGGAGTACCAAAGAGAGTGCCCTCACCATGGAATCCCAACATACCAAGTTTTACAAATATTCTATGGAGGCTTGAGTTCTTAAGGCAAAACAAGCTTGGATGCGGGAGCCGGCGGGCCAATCATGAATAAAACCGAAGATCAAGTGATTGAGATCATTGAAGATGTGGTAAGGCACCACATGGATTGGCAAGAAAATGAAAGAGAATCCACAAGCAAGAGTGGGGGGGCGGCTTATTCGGTAGATCACCTCAATGCTATAAACAACTTGACATCCCAAATTACAAATCTTGGAAAGGAGATGACATCGATCAAAGCTAAGCTTGAGTCCTCCACTTCGCGCCAAAACTTTTCCTCCCAATCTAAGGGGAGAGGTATAAGTTCTAACCCTTCTACTTCTACATATAATAACATGCCCAGTGGATGCTTATTTTGTGATAATTGTGGGTCTTATGACCATGATACATCTTCTTGTAATTTTGATTCCCAATCCCAACCCCTTAATGATGATGGTAATGAGTATGAAAATGAACATGTCAATGCCTTGTCTTATGATAATAGACCTAGGAATGACAACCAACGATACTTACCACCCAATCAAAGAGGGCAAGGGAATAATTTCAATCAAAGAGGAAATGATTATGATTACCACAACCACAACCAATGGGGTGGTAGAAACCAAAGGGACCAAAATCCCCAAGGTAATTACAACCAACAAAGTGGTTATGGTAACCATAATCATAACAATCAAGGAAATTATGGAAATCAAGGCCAATACCACCAAGGGGGGAGTTCTAATAACCGGAACAATTGGAATAATAATGGTAATAGAGGCTTTAACAACCAAAATGCTAATTCCAATGTGAGAGGTCCTAGAGCACAACAAGACAATTGTTACACTCAACCACCTCCACAAAAGTCTAGCCTATAAGAGATGATGGAAAGCCAAGCCAAAATGTTCAACACTTTCATGGCCACTAGTGATAAGAAGTTTAATGAAGTAATGACCCATAACAAAATGCTTGAAACACAAATTTCTCAATTGGCCAATGCTTTAAAAGAGGGAGCTAGCACTTCTAAACTTCCACCCCAAGGACTTGACCCCAAGAAACCGGTGAATGCTATATCAACTAGGAGTGGGAAAGTGTTGGAAGAGAGTGTCCCTAAGGAAAACAATGAGAAAGTGAACATGAGTGAGCCTCCCCTTGAGAGTGATTTTGAGCATGAAGAAGAGAAAGCCTCTGAGAATGAAAAAGAAAAAGAGAATGAAAAAGAAAAAGAGAGTGAAAAAGAAACCAAAAAATTGCAAAGACTTCCATATCCCCATAAATTTGTGAGACACAAATTAGATGTGCAATTCGGAAAATTCCTTGAAACACTGAAGCAAATTCACCTTTCAATCCCTTTTACCGATGCTATCAAGCAAATGCCTAACTATGCTAGGTTTTTAAAAGATATTTTGAGTGGAAGGAGAAAGTGTGATGTGGTGGAAACGGTGAATCTCACTGAGAATTGTAGTGCTATTATCATGAATAAGATGCCACCAAAGTTAAAAGATCCCGGTAACTTTTCAATCCCTTGTGCAATATATAAAATGCAAATTGATAATGCCTTGTGTGACCTTGGGGCTAGTGTTAGCCTTATGCCATATTCGGTATATCAAAGACTTGAGATAGGGGAACTTCTACCCACTAACATTACCTTACAATTGGCCGATCGATCCATTTAATTTCCAAAGGGTAAGGTAGAGGATGTTACCCTAAGAGTGGGAAAGTTTGTAATTCCGGTGGATTTTGTTGTGTTAGAGATGGATGAAGATGTTAACATTCCAATAATTCTAGGAAGACCTTTTCTTGCTACTTCGGGTGCTTTAATAGATGTTCAAAGTGCTAAAATTTCACTAAAAGTAGGAGATGAGGTGATAGAATTTGATTTGAATGAGAGCATGAAATATCCAAGCTCTAGTCTTGATAATTGCATGATGATTGATACTATTGATTCTATTGTAACTTCTATGCATGAGCACTTGCTCACTACTAACGATGCCCTTGAGAATGTCCTTTTGAACAAGGAAAAGATAGGTGACCAAAGCAAAGAGATGGCATTGTATGAAGAAATGCTTGAAGGAAGTACAGAATCAAGCAATGAGCAAGTGTGCATGGGAATCACAACGCATGATGCATTAGAAGTAGCTACCTCAAGAGAAGGTAAGGGTGTTCCAATGGTAGAGTTGAAACCTCTACCATCACACCTAAGGTATGAGTTTTTGGGCCCCAATTCAACTTTTCCGGTTATTGTGAATTCTTCTTTGAACGAGTGCCAAACTCAAATGTTATGTGGTGTTTTGAGAGATCACCAAGGTGCTTTAGGCTATACCATAGATAACCTCAAAGGTATTAGCCCCGCCTTATGTATGCACCACATAACACTTGAGGAGGGTGCTAAGCCTTCCATTGAGAGGCAAAGGAAACTCAATCCTCAAATGGGGGAGGAGGTGAAGAAAGAAATCACCAAACTCCTTGATGCCAGCATCATCTTCCCCATTTCGAGTTCTAGATGGGTTTCCCCCGTTCATGTGGTCCCTAAAAAGGGAGGAATGACCGTAGTTGAAAATGAGAATGGTAATCTCATTTCAACTAGAACGGTGACTGGTTGGAGGATGTGCATAGACTATAGACGTCTAAATGCATCCACCAACAAGGATCATTTTCCTCTCCCTTTTATCGACCAAATGCTTTAAAGACTAACCAAGCACAAGTATTATTGCTTTCTTGATGGTTATTCGGGTTTCTTTCAAATCCCTATAAACCCGGATGACCAAGAGAAAACAACTTTTACTTGTCCCTATGGAACTTTTACATATAGGAGGATGCCCTTCGGGCTTTGCAACACACCGGCAACCTTCCAAAGATGCATGATGAGTATTTTTAGGGACATGCTTGAAGCCGAAATGGAAGTTTTCATGGATGATTTCTCGGTAGGGGGCCTTTCGTTCGAGGATTGTCTGTCCAACTTGGGCAAGTGCTTGACAAGATGTGAGAAGGTCAATTTGGTTTTGAATTGGGAGAAATTCCACTTTATGGTGGAAGAGGGAATTGTCCTTGGTCACAAGATTTCAAACAAAGGGATTGAGGTTGACAAGGCCAAAGTTGAAGTGATAGAAAAGCTTCCGCCACCAATCAATGTGAGAGGAGTAAGGTCATTTGGGGGCATGCCGGGTTCTATAGGAGATTCATCAAGCATTTCTCACAAATTGCTAGACCCTTAAATGCTCTTCTTCAAAAAGATTCCATCTTTATTTTTGATGAAGAGTGTCTCCAAGCTTTCAACAAATTAAAGGAGGCTTTCATCTCAACTCCAATTGTGCAAGGGCCAAGATGGGATTTGCCATTTGAACTTATGTGCGATGCAAGTGATATTGCTATTGGAGGAGTATTGGGGCAAAGGGTAGAGAAGAGGCTTCACGTGATTTACTACATGTCTAAGACCTTGAATGAAGCTCAACGGAACTACACCACAACGGAGAAAGAGTTTCTTGCCGTGGTTCATGCTTTTGAGAAGTTTTGGAACTACCTCATTGGTTCCAAAACTATTGTCTACACTGATCATGCGGCTATTAGGTACCTTGTGGCAAAGAAAGAGTCCAAGCCTCGTCTCCTTCGTTGGGTGCTATCACTTCAACAATTCGATGTAGAGATTCGGGACAAAAAGGGGGCTGAAAATGTGGTTGCGGATCATCTATCCCGGTTAGAGAACATGCAAGATAATGACGATGGGGTCCCAATTTGTGATGAGTTAAAAGATGATGTGCTTTACTTGTTGGCCGAGAAAGATCTTCCTTGGTTTGCGGATTTGGTGAACTATTTGGCTTGTGGGGAGTTTCCTCCAAATGCTCCAAGGAACCAGAAGAAGAAGTGAAAAGGGAAGCAAGGCATTACATATGGGATGATCCGATCCTTTTCAAAAGAGGAGTAGATGGTTTACTCCGTAGATGTGTGCCAAATGATGAAGTGAAGAGTGTTTTGAAGATGTGCCACTCCGATCCTTGTGGAGGGCACATGGGTGCCAACAAAACAGCCTTGAAAGTACTACAAAGCGGGTTATGGTGGCCTCATATCTTCAAAGATTCAAGGGGTTTTGTGAAAACATGTGACTCTTGCCAAAGAACCGGTAATGTTTCGAAGAGAAATGAAATGCCTCAACAACCGATTCTTGAACTTGAGGTGTTTGATGTGTGGGGCATTGATTTCATGGGACCTTTTCCCTCATCTAATGGAAATTAATACATCCTTGTGGCGGTTGATTATGTTTCTAAATGGGTTGAAGCCATTGCCTCCCCAACTAATGACCACAAGGTAGTGATGAAGATGTTCAAAAAGGTGATATTTCCAAGATTTGGGATCCCTAGAGAAGTGGTTAGCGATAATGGTTCTAATTTTATTCATAATGTGTTTCAAAAGATGCAGAGAAAGAATGGGGTCCATCAACGCTTTGGCACGACTTATCACCCACAAACAAGTAGGCAAGCGGAGGTTTCCAATCGCCAAATCAAGGTAATTCTTGAGAAAACAATGGCTAGGAATACGAAAGATTGGTCGGACAAGCTAGATGATGCCCTTTGGGCCTATAGAACCGCTTTCAAAACCCCCATCGGCACTACCCCCTATCGGCTTGTATATGGTAAGTCTTGTCACCTTCCGGTTGAACTTGAACACCGTGCTCAATGGGCTATCAAAAAGATTAACTTTGATTTGGCGAGTGCGGGTGAACAAAGGTGGCTAGACTTGCATGAGTTAGTGTAACTACGGATGGATGCTTATGATTGTGCAAGCTTGTACAAAACCCGGTCAAAGGACTGGCATGACCGGCAAATTGAAAAGAAGACCTTCAATGTTGGAGATAAGGTGTTGCTTTACAATTCAAGGATGAAACTATTTCCCGGAAAACTCATGTCAAGGTGGAGTGGTCCATTCACCGTTAAGGAGGTGTTCCCCCATGGAGCCGTTGAGCTAAATGATTTGGATGGATCGAGGTCATTCAAGGTCAATGGGCATCGCCTCAAGCTTTATTATGAGGATGCTCATGTTGGTTTGATTGAGTCAATGCAATGCAATCTCATCTTTTGAGTGTGTGAAGTACGTCAAGCTAGTGACGTTAAAGAAGCGCTTCCAGGAGGCAACCCGAGTTTCAAACCCTCCTCTATTCTATTTGCTTGATGTTTTCTTTTCTTCTTTCACAACTTTGGATTGATGGTTTTGCGTGTATTTGGTTTGTGTTGGTATTCTTGTTTGTCTTGCCTTAAAAAGGAATGCATTTTCCATATACCTTAGGCATGATTGTGTTGTATTTTAGTGTGTCTTGAGGGGAAGTTTTGTGCAAATTTTCAAATAGAGGGATTTAGGGGTGTTCGACCAAACTGCAACAAGGTTCGGCCGAACTTTGCAAAAGTTTGACCGAACCACCCAAGAGTTCGGCCGCTCCTCCCCTAGAACTCAAAATGGGCTAAAAACTATCGGATTCTGGAAAATCAAAAATTTCGACCGAACTTTTCAAAAGTTTGGTCGAACCTATGCTGGTCCGACCAAACCCCCAGAAAGTTCGGCCGCTCCTGTTCTGGAAATCAAATTAGGCTGAATTCTGGCAGTTTCTGGAAAATCAAAAAGTTCGACCGAACTTTTCAAAAGTTTGGTCGAACCTATTATGGTCCGACCGAACCTCATGAGGTCCGACCGAACGTTTTTCGAGCTTGCCCAGAATTAATAGGCTTAAGCCGCTGCTTTCTCGCTCTTACTTCATACATTCGGCTCTCTCTCTCCCTTATCTTCTCCTTCTCACCCTAATACTCCATTGTCACCCCTCCTTCAACCTCAAATCTCCGTAAAAATCACTCCTATCTTTTTCCCTCCTCACTTCATTAACATCCACTACTCAATTCCTACAATCTCCTTAAATTTTCCCCAATTTCTAGGGTTTGAGTGACTTGAAACTTCTTGATTTCTACTTACTTCCAATCAATTGTGGTATGGTTATTCTAGCTTTTGCAAGCTCATTTCTTCAATTTCTCTTTGTTTTACCATGTTTTACATGTTCAAGTATGATATGTGGTATAATTGATATTGTTAGTCATGGCTTGTTTAATTTAAGTGGTTATTGGGATTTCCTTGTTGTAATTGGTTGGTTGTTGTTAGTAGAACTTGTTTCATGACGAATATGCATGTATGACTTGGGTTTTCATGATTTCAATTTGTTTGCTTGAATGTGTTAATCTTTCACTAGGTTGTTCATGCTACATTTTGATTGAGAAATTCTTGAGTTGGATGGAATTTTGTGACTATTACTCATTGTTCTCGGTTTGATTTCGATGAGTTTTGAGTGGATTTCATGAATTTTAGGGGACATCATGCCCAATTTCGCCTAGGTGTTCTTAGGATTTGCATTCGATTGCCATAGGATTTTTAGCTCATGCCTTGGTTTATAAGTGTCCATTAATGCCTTGAATTGTATTGTTGCTACCGTCTACATCTATTTCACAACTCATGGCTTTTACTCTCATTGCACACACTTTTTATCTCGATGAGCTTCTTGTGCCTCCTTTTGGTTTGAATCTTCCTAATGTTAATTCTTGGCGATTTTTGTAGATTCACAATGCATATTTTTGGCAAAAGCAAGTCCAAGAGGAAGAGGACGGGTGAATCTTCATCGTCAAATTTTCCACCTCCACCCGGCATCTATGATCATGGCATCATCGCTCCAAACAAACACTTTTGGGATGTCTATAAAACCCTCATAGACCGTCCCATACGATCTACAAGGTTCTTCTGCGGGAACACCTTGAGAAAGCTTGGCATCATGGATGAAGTAGTCCGGCTCGCACAAAACTTTGGTTGGGGCGAGTTCATTGACCTCCACGCTCACACCTATGAGCGCGTCACATTGGAGTTCCTTGCTTCCCTCCGCAAGGAAGTCATTGAAGAAGATGATGAAGGGAATGAATCTCAAGTTATTCTTCACTTTCGTATGTTCAACGAAGACCATTCCCTAACCGAGAGTGAGCTCAATGAGATCTTCCATTGGCAAGCAACCGGGATGCATCGACCTTCCGATATGACCTCAATGTGTCGCATTCCCTATAATGAACAAGAATGGTTGCAGAGCATCTCCACCAAGCCCGTCTTTCGCACTAACACCGCAAAGGTCAACAACATCATCCATATTGCTTTGAGATACTTTGCCCGGCTCCTTCAGTATGTCGTATTCTTCAAGGCAAACCTCGGCTCTATGGTGAAAGATGAGGTAGCTTGCCTTTACTTGGCCGACAATCCTCAGCGTTTAAAGTTCAAATGCTCCACCACTTTTATCTCGAGATTGTTGGACACTCGAGATGGGCGGCTTGGTGATGAGATACACATGGGGGGCATGATCACCCTCATTGCCCTTTCTTTGAATGGTGGAGCTTACAAGGACCAAATTGATTTGCTCCCCCATGTGCTCCAAAACAAAGAAGAAGAGGTTGTCGGCTACCCTCCTTATGCTCTTTCTATTGTTGCTCTCCGCAACCAACGCTTCATCAACTACACCACCCAGAATCGCAAATATATCCTCTTGGTTGATAATGGAGAAGAATGCTGTGTCCTCCCGGATCCTCCTCACACTTCGGTAGACCCTTCCAACCCGCTAAGGTGGAAGATTGCGCGAAAATTCATCCCCGATGAATTAAGGAAAAATCAAGTCCGCGGTGCAATCCCTCACCCTCAACCGGTCTACCAAGTGGAGCATCCCTTTCCCCCTCCCCCTAGTGGGGGAGGTGAGACATCTTCTTCTTCTTCCTCTTCTCCTTTTGATATGAGTGCCCTGCGTAGTACCTTCGATGGTATTCGTTATCATAATTAGGCTTCTATTGAACAATGGGGGTACTACGCAAGGATGAACTATGATAGTCTTGTGCAAGAGGGTGTTCAAACACCCTATGTTAACTATCCCTAACACCCGCCTCAAGAGGGTCCAATTCCACATTGGGACCCCTATGACCCTAACAACCCCTCCCCCAACACCTATGCTTATTGGGAAGGTCCTATCGACCCATCCCAACGTGTTGGTACCCCACCATACAACCCTTATCGGCCGGGTGGGTGTGACTACGCCTATGATCCGGCAAGTCCATCAACCCCGAATCCTTTTGATGGTGGTTGGGGTACACAAGGGTGGCCCTATGAGCACTTTAACCAACCTTTCCATCCATTCATGGATCGCCCGGGGTTTGATTTCATGAACCCTCCTAAGGAACGGGAGGATAGAAACCCCCAATGAGGGTTCTCTCCTTCCCTTTTCCCCCCGGACTTTCATGCCTATTCCTTTTGCTCGAGACGTGCAAAAAACTAGCGTGGGGGAGGATGTTCCTTTTGGTTGAAGTGTACATAGGAGGGTAGTGTGGTAGGATGGTAGCTTGTGCATATGGAGAACCATCAGGGATAATGAATTTATTGTAGTTATAGATGATTTTTGGTTGGTAATATTCTTATGATGATGATGTTATGAAGCTTCATTTCAAAAAAAAAAAATAAAAAAAAAATAATAATAATTGAAGTTGTTTTTCCCTCTTCTCTCTTGATCCCATAATCCAAATCCCTTTTAATCCAAATTTTGTAGATAGCTTTTTGTCAATCATTTTCTTTTGTTTATAATTCTAGTCTTTTCCTTTTGTTCACTAACTTTTCTTTGTATAGTTGTAGTGTTTCTTTTCTTTTGGCTCACTTTCCTTGTAGCTTGAAAACGAAAGCACAAAATGATGGAATAAGGAGCAACTCAAGCTCCGGAAACCTTGGTGAGATCGCAATTTTGCCTTGTGTTCTATTTCAAGCAGCATTTGGTGAGATCTTTCCCTACTTTCATTTATTTTTCTTTGTGTGCATAGTTAGTTTAGACTAGAATGGAGTTGATTGTTCGAGGTTGTTTGCATTTGATTCCACGGAATCTGGTGATCGTTGGTATTGATGTCGAACGATCTTTGTTTGTCGATTGAGAATTATATGTTTACTAGCCTCTTATCTCTCTTGTAATCCTTGCATTAAAAAAATAAAAAAAAAAATTTCGAAAAATGTGAAAAAATGAAAAAGATTTTCCTTTTTATTCATGTCAAACCACGAAAAGCTTAGTTGTTTCATTTTCATTTCGAGCATAATAATGTTGACTCGTGTGTTTGAATGCTTTGCTTCTTGAGTGTTATAAGTTTTCATGCTTCAGGATTGCCATTGGTTGACTCTGGGACATGTTCATGCTAAGGTAGTTGTTCTAGAACTCGTTAGGCCCATCGAACCCAAATTCACTTGTTTGTGCTAAGAAGGTGTTGCTCTCATTAGGTGAGCTTTATTGTTCAAGCCTCCAACATTACTTGTATGAGCGGCGTAGGATCCTCACCAAGGCATGCTTATATCTAGAACTTGGCGTCTGGCTCCCGAGATCGAGACCGAACTAACCTACGAATGACAAAGGCATTCTTCATTCGATGACTATTTTTGTTTTCTAGTATTGGTTTTTTTTTTTTTTTATATTTTGTATTTTTGGGTTGCATTTGCCCTTACCATGTTGAGTCTTCCCCTCCTTGATAATAGCACATTGCAAGCCCATGGCCCTTTTGTTTTACTTTCACCCTTAGAATCGTGAAGCTCAAGCCATGAGGGCTTATTGTAGTTTTGATTTGAAATTTGGAAGGGAATGGTTCTACTTGGAAAGTGAAGCAGTGTTTTTGTGAATATGTGTTCAAGAAAAGAAAATGTAAATCCTATAAAAAGCCTTTGAAGCTAAAAAAAAAAATAATAAAAAAAAAATAAAAAAATAAAAAAATAAATAAAGAGAATGTGACAAACGAAGAGTTGATGAATGAAGATGTAAGAGGAAAGCGAAAGCTCAAAAGTGTTTGGCATTATAGTTCAAGATTGTGGCAACGTAGTTTGAAAATTGGTTGATGATTGATTTTGAAAAAGGGGCTTGATCACCCTTTGCTTCACGGTTAGGCTAAGCACCAATTTCCAAATTCATCCACACCCTTACCCCCTAGTCAACGTTACAACCCTTTCAATGCCCTGTTGACCTAGGTTGGTTGAGTCACTAGTCGGTGGAGGGAGCTGGAACTCAAGCATATGGAGAAGGCATGACTTGGTGAGATGTCGGGTTCCTCTATTTTGCAGTGTTTTATCTTTGTTCCGGCTCCTTCGAGGAGTCACTTGATGCTATCTCCAAGGGCGGATTTGAATCTAGATGAGGGAACATGGTAAGATTGTATGGAATGCGGGGGGAGTGGTGCATGTTTGAGTTCTCTATGCTTAGCATGACTTATCCTTCAATCAACTTTCGGCATCCCCTTGCATGCTCACTTCTACTACTCAGAAAGTTTGACTCTCATTCATGTTTGTTATCTCCAAAAGCTCGACTTGGCTATGATTTGTGTTGGATTTGTTGTTTCTCTTTCCCTTGTTTTTGGTTTGTCTTGAACACAATTTTGTAAGAGTTGTGGGGTATGCTCTTTGGAAACCCTCACGAGATCACAACTCGTCCTCATCGGCGACCTTGGGGTTTAAATGGCTTGTTGCTTTTGCTAAAAGAAATTTCGGTTTTTCTTTTGTTCCTTGCATGTTTGAATAACTAATTCTTTCTCCCTTGTTCATTTTCCTTTGCTTTGCTCGAGGGCGAGCAAAGACTTAGCGTGGGGGAGTTTGATGAGTGACATATATGTCACTCTTAGGGGTAGCATTTAGGTCTTTTTCCTCTTATTTTTCTTAGTTTTTTCAACCTCATTTATCCTCTTATGGCTTCTTTATGTATTGATGAAAAGTAATGCTTATTTGCGCTTATTTTGATAATCTTTATGCATTATTTTATCATCCCCATGCTCTCGTGAACTTTGGTATCTTCTGCAGGTTCCATGACGGTCCTATGCACGGTGGGAGGCCCCTTGGCCAAGTATGGAAGCCATGGACATAGGCAAGAGGAGCAAAAGGGAAGGAGAGGAAGCAAGAAAAGGAAGTGCAAGAGGAGGTGTGGCCGAACCTCTGAAAGGTCCGGTCGAACCTAGGTGTGGTCAAACTTTTGAAAAGTTTGACCGAACCTCCAGGGTGTAGTGAAGGCAGTGTCAAACCAATTTTCAGCAATTTTGCAGGAGAGGTCGAACCGCAAAAGTTCGACCAAACAAGGATCAGGGAGGTTCGACCGAACCTACACAGAGTTCGACCGAACCTACCCTGAGTCCGACCGAACCTACCCAGAGTTCGGTCGGACCTTTTCCCGATCTCAGCCAATTTTGTACGGACTATTTAAGGTCCTTTTGAGATCGTTTTTCGGGGGAGAGAAGAAAAACAGTAGAATAGTTTTCAGCAAAAAAGATACTCTCTCTTAGTTAGCAACTTCATCAAATTAGTTGATTTAGTTTTAGAAACTCTCAAATCTAATCATTGTAGAAGCAAATTTCAAGATTTATCTCAAGAATTTCAACAATTATCCAACATTTTTGAAGCTTCAATAGTAACTTCTTTCATTTGTCCTTCATTATTTTCTGATTTTATTTTTTTGTTTTGTAAGCCACTTGATTTTCTCTAAATCTTGATATATTGTTGTTGCATGTTAGCTTTGTCCATAGATAATCACTTGTTTTTCCAAATCTTAGAATCGCTTATAATCCAAGCTTGGAATTTGCATGTACTCACAATGAATTGTGAGTAGTCCTCTTGGCTAGGGGTTGGGTGAAACTCAACCTATTGGTGATTATGTGAGTTTGGAAGTGATTTTGATGATGGATTGCGACTAAACTTGATTATATGGGATTGCTTGTTAGTTCTTCATGATAGGAGTAATTAACCTAGATTATTGAACTTGATGGCATGAAATGTTTGGTTAGACATGGAAATGTGAGTTGAATGTTTCATTACCTATTGCAATATGATTATGTATCTTTTGTTGCTAAGTTAATGAGGGATCTAAGCTTAGTAATCTGAGTTGTTTTTATATCGTTTGATGTTGATCTTACATGTGGTCTTTGCTATTCCATTACCCTAATTCCTCCCTATTTTCCTAATTGCTATTGGTTGAGTGAATCCCATTCCCCTAGTGTTTTAATCCCTTGAATTCAACCTTTAGTTGTAGTTTGTTAGTTAATCACCACTTATACCTTGATTTCGATTTAGCTTGAGCATTAAGATTATTTAGCATTTGATTCCCGTTCTCCGTGGACCGAACCTTTGCTTGCCATTGTACTTGTTTGAGTGAGGTGTTTGTTATAAATGTGTTTAAATGAGCCTAAATTGTGCGACCGATTTAGCGCTCGTCAGCTATAGGTTCTCCAATGAACAATATTCCGGGAATGAAACACAATAATTATCAATCAACGATTCAATAAACAAGATAATGTACTTAAAGCATCCCAAAATCATAAGGTAAACAAAACTCGAGGGGCAACAAAAAACAAGCGCACCTAATTAGGCCTAGGACCACCCAAATAGGCTCTGTTGCATCAAATTGTTCCTTTAGATGATCATACTAGTTGATCGGTTCCGACCTCATATTACCACTGCTTTTCTTTGAAGCCTTGACTTCTTCATTGGGCCTTTAAATCTTGGCCCCATATCTCAATTGCACCTCTACTTTGGTCGATGGCCTTATCTCGAGATCTCAAGCAATGAGTCTCTCTATTGGAATCGGTCCCTTAATCACCAAACTTGAATCTTCATGCTCAGCCTTCAGCTTTTATACATAATGTTTATTATGAGAGCAGTTAAAACATCCATCAACTTCACATTGAGTTGGTAATGCTTTTCCACTAAAGTTTCGAGTCTTGTAACTAGTTCGGTTGCTAAACTCTTTGATAGAGCCACGTTAGTAGCGTTCAAAGTTTCATTTTTATCTAGAATAATCCTATATACTTTTCTGGTAACCACCTATTGAGAGCTAGAACCGAATTTACTTAAATTTAAAAGTTATGACTCTTGCGGTTTCTTCCACCATGACACGATAGTAGTGTAGAGAGATAGGTACTATACTGCCGGAATTGAACGAATCATATTCGTTCACACCTAATCACTATCTACAAGCATAACACATAGTAATTTATACCTTTTATGCGTGATTACCAAAAGCGATTGGTAACGAACTATATTAGAATAAGAGCCTCAAGCGCGATTCATCTACTTAGTCCACGGGCTAGGATTGAACCTCCACTAGCTAATGCTAGTTAGTCGGCAACGAACGCTTGAACCACCTTCTACGGAGAGAAGAAAAACCGACCACCAAACCACCAACACACACTTGCACAAGGCAAGGGAGAGGGGAAAGGAGAGAGATAGAGGGTTAAGGCTTTTAGGATGCTTGGTGCTCAATCAATTGATGATCAATTGTCTATATAAAAACCTAGGCAACTCCCTATTATATATATATATATATACACACACACACACACACACATATATATATATATATGTGTGTGTGTGTGTGTGTGTGTGTGTACACACACACACATATACATATATATATAATAGAGAGTTGCCTAGGTTTTAAGCTTGCTTAGGACTCTATTATATATATATATATATATATATATATATATATATATATATATATATATATATATATATATATATATATATATATATATATATATATATATATATATAATAGAGTCCTAAGCAAGCCTAAAACCCTCCTCTAAGCCTTATATGGCTGGACACTTGTAGAAGGGCCCAACTTTGAGCCTTTCTTCTTTTGTTCAATCCGTCACTTTAAAGTGTGACCTTGTAGGATCCATTATAAATGGCTTTGGACTATTTGACTAGCCCAAAGATCATTGATCACATCCAACAACAGATATAGACGACCCAAAAGAATGAACTAATTATCTCCATATTATGTAGGGTTTCGTAGTGACCCGACACTACGCGGAAGGAAACCCACCAAGACCAGCCCCTTAATTAAAGCAATAAAACAAGCATAATAAACTTAACCAAACAAGATTAAGGACAAGAATTATACCTTTGACGCGTGCTTCGCTCCCAAAGAGCTCTTACTTCAAAATCCCGAACAGACGAGATCTCCGACGGATCGTACCCTCGACCCGACCCGAGCGTCCTAAGTCTTGAAGGTTAGTCAAGACCCGGAAAAAAATAACTATGAGTTTTACGAATCAAAGGTTTACTCCTTTTAAGATTTACCTTTTTCATTCCACTAAGGGTTGTATCAATTCCCAATACCAAGCTTGGTATTTATAGGGAAATGATCCCTTGATTTTTCATCCTCCACCAATGTGGGAGAATGTATATTTTGCTAATTAATTTATTTCTAAAATAAATTAATAAACAAAACTAATCACAATGCAACAAGTGTCAAATAGAGAGGGAAGGTTAGGTGAGGACCATGAATGGGTGGGGGGGGGGACCATTGCCTTGCTCCTCAAGACCTTGCCCAAGCTTGGTCCCCACCCCTAACCTAAACCGACACCTCATGGGCAGCTGGGCTGGCAGCCTGCCTTGGCTGCCAAGGTTGCCAGCTGGCGCTTAGCACCAAGGCTAGGCAGCCAGCTAGCTTGGTGTGCTAGCAAGCAGTGCTGGCATGCACTGGCCTAGCACTCCCTCGCACACACTCTCGCGCCTCATTGCTAGCACAACCAGCATGCGTGCTGCTATCGATCCACGCATGTTGGCCGCACTAACCCTCGCACCATGCGCATACACACGCCTCCAGCCCACACGCATCAATGCGCCTGTAGTGCGAGGCTGCTTGTGCGAGGCCTAGCATCACCTTGGCGCCCAGGCTCTCGCATGTGGTGCGATGCTTGGTGCTGCCATGCGAAGGCTGGCACTCAAGTATCCACGCACATGGTGCGCCATTGCCAGGCAGCCAACCATGCTAGCACTTGGTGCTTGCGATGCTGCTTCCACGCCAGGCACGCACACACGCAGCATCCAGTGCTTGCCATGGTGCGCTTGGTGCCTGCGATGGTGCTGCCATGCCAGGCACGCACGCACGCAACACCAAGGCCTGCGATGGTGCGCCTGGTGCGCCCATTGCTGGCGATAGGTGCCATATGCACCCAGGCACCCACGCTAGCACGCTGCTAGCTGCGACGGGCTGCTTGGGTCTTTGTGGCTTACGATGGCTACCATGCGCACCCAGGCACCCATGCTAGCATGCTACTAGCTTGCGATGGGCTGCCAGGGCGCGCCTAGGCTGCGATGGTGCCTAGCACACCATGGTGCGACTAGCACACACATGGTGTGCCTAGGCTTGCTATGAGCTAGCCTAGCCTAGCTACGGCTACGCTCATACTTGTTGCTTGTGATTTTGCGACGCTCGATCTCGACGCCCTAGGCTCGATTTCCGACGTCTGTATTCGTAAAACTCTGTCGACTCATTAAATCCTTTCGGATTAATTCGTTGTCTCGGATCGGTAATTCGATTGGGTTCGACCTGAAGGGTTCAGTTAAGATCAAGCTGTAATATCAATTGTACCTTGATATTACTGATTGGAAGCGGCCTCCACCTAGGCATTTCGATCACTTGACCTTACTGAAAAATTAGCTCTCTAATAATTCTGAACCCTTTATCGGAATAATACACTTGTTGGAAGGACACCATTCCTTTCATAATATTGGTCTTTTAATATATTTAGTAATTGCACTTGACGAAGTCATAATTCCTTCAATCTCCTACTTGTCTCAAACAAGTGTGCAACCTTCAGATTCCTAAAGTCAACTAGTTTTTGATTTGATAACATGATTGCATCACATGTTAAGATCATATTAATCTACAAATCATTTCTTGAAACCTGAGTTTGAATTGCAAAACAAATGATCACAATGTAATCTATTTGAGTACGGCCATGCATTTTCTCAATTCTCACTCTTCAATGGTCTACGACACTTATCCTTTTAAAGGACAACTTGATCCAATCTTGTGCAACCAAAACTCCCCCTCAACTTATAGAGAAACCAAAAAGTACCCTGTATAGGCCCCTTTAACTACATGACGTTGGAGTACAATCACAGTTAAACTCGTCTCGAATCTCTTCGAGAACAACTTTACTCCCACTTGGCATTTTAGGAAAAATATTCCTTTTCTAGAAAGACACCAATGTAAGCAACAAACACTTTGTTTTCTTCGTGGTGGTAGAAGTAATACTTTAGGGAATTTTTCATCTCCTCCCTACATGGGTCATGTTTTTAGGCATGCCGGCGCTCCAAGGAAAAGAAGCTAGAGAAAAAGAGTTGCCAACAAGTTTTAGAAACTCGTGAACCGTTCACGATTGTGAATGTTACATCCCATTCACAATCACAGAGATTGCTAACTCCATAGTGGTCTGTAACCATGACTGGAACGAACTTAACCTTAAAGAGGTCAAACCCGCCCTAAATAGGCCTCTACTTGATTCTTACTGATATTCATGCACGCTTCTTGATCAACATACATACATCAAATTAATCCTAAACCTGTTTAATCTATGTTAGTTGATTATTAATGCACAATTAAATCTAATATTGGTGATCACTTGAATTAAAATCATATTAAACCTAAATCCAATTATTCATTATCTTATTAGGCTTGATTTCAATTACAAATTTTAAACCTGCAAGAAGGGGCGTGATCAAACAATAATAAATCATCGATAATCAAGCAACATAATTAACATAATAATCAACATCACAAAACATCGTAAGTAGTAAAATCTGTAGACATCTAAAAATGTCTCCCCAAAACCAAACCCGATGATGAACAACCGTTCACCGCCATTATTGGTCGGGTCAAGTATTTAATCTTGGCAGTGCTTAAAATTAATTTTTAATCAAACATAGTTTACAAAATTAGTCCATAATTAAGTCCAAGTATTTAGTCAAAGCATTGTCCGATTTTCTTTTTAGCCCAAACCATTTTAATCCATTTCATTTCATTTATTAATTGAGCCGGATTAATAAATAATGAAACCCTAAACCTGAAAAATGAGTCCGGAATAGCTGAAAAGGCGCGTAATTATTCCGTATTTTGTTTAAAATAAGATAAAAATGAACTTTAAGGAATTTTTCAAAAAACACATACGCCGCGCCAAAGCAATTATTGCCGTGCCACGCCAATTGTTGTCGGGCCACGGCAATTCCTGCCATTCTCTTTGCCCGGTTTTATCTTTTTTCGCGGTTTTGACTTTCAAAATGATAAGATTTACTGTAACACTACGGTACAACTATCAAACCACGACAAAATAGCCGTACCACGGCAGTCTATACCATGCCACAACAAAAATGTTGTGCTGCGACGCTTTATTGTTCTGTGGCGCCTTATTTCTAGAGTTACGGACCTCACCCTTCACATTTCCTCCATAAATACAAGGTTGATTTCATAGTTTTGGGGCACTAAATCAATCTCTCATACTCTTATACTCTAAGCCTAAATACTTGCCTTCCCTATTTTAACAATTCATACTCTAAGAACTCCCCGAAGTCCGTACTTTACCCGAAGTTCCATACTTAAACTAAGGCATAAAAGGTAGAACTGTTTGAGGGTTTGGCCCCAAATCAACTTTACGTACATTTGAATTAATTTCCATTTTATTATTATTTCCTTAAAGTTACTAACGTGTTTGTCATATATTGAATTGTTAGATTTAAGGTTAAATTGCTTCCAATGTTATCGTTGATTCTATTGTTTTATTGTTGATCACCATATTGCATGTTTAAAAGGAATATGTAATTGAATATATCGCCTAATAAGATAATTTGGACGACCAGTTAGGATCCTTTATAATCTTGTTGTTATTCAAAGTGATTACGATAATTAGAATTATATGTTGCATTAACATTCAACCAATTTTGCTTAATAGTTTGGAGAAAGTTGAATCTTTGTATTGTGTGCCTCTGAGATCGCAGGAATACTTTTCGCCATAAGAATCGAGTAGAGACCAATACGGGTGAATATGACTCCATGACTCACTTCGTACCATCATCCCCGATCCTCCTTTAGTGGTTTCGAACCATATGGATTTCGTAATCTCACAGATTATGAATGGGGTGTAACCTTCACGGGTCAATCGTTGTTGCCTATCGTTGTCCCTTTATCGTAGTTGCCTTAAAATGATCCGTGAACGGTTTACAAGTTCCTTAAAAACATGTTGGCGGATCCCTACTTTATTTGTCCCTAATCGTGTATGTGAAATTCTGCTTCCTATGAGTGCCAAGAATATTCACACATGCTTTGGTAGGCGCGCTTTGAATGATGCCTACAAGATCCTAGGCATGATACTAAACAGATTAATAGCTATTGTAGCATGTTACTAATAACAAAATCAATACGTTATCCTAAACATGATTTCTATTCAAGAAAGTAATTAAAATTACTTACTTTGATGCTTCGACCTTCTTGCTATGAAACAATACACATGTTAGTAAACTTCAAGAAAGTAAAATCGATAAAGTAGATAATAAACTAATTAATTAGGAATAGAAATATAGATTTGGTTCCAAACCCTCAGAAATATCAACCTTTCACGTTGAGGTCGAAGACAAAGTCGAGTATGGTTTGGAGTATTTGAATCACGCAAAGGAAGTATTGTGTATGATTGGGATGTATCTTGGATGTGTTTAGACGAAGAACATGGGAATTTGAGGAATTTTGGGTTGTGATGATGATAGTTATGATGATTGTTGGTTATTGTTGATGCTTGTTGATCCTGGGAATCAGGGAAAATGACTTCTATTTATAAGGAAAAAGTGATTCGAATGATTGAAAAAAGATTAGAAGTCTGAATTGTGATAAAACTCTCTATCGCGTCGCGACAGGGCTGATGCGGCGCGATGGTCCTATCGCTGTGCGATGGCTCTAAAGATAGAAAAGTTCAAAAGGAGTTTGGTTTCTGATGTTTTATCTTTGCAAAATATATTTGAAAATCTTCTGAAAAATTAAGGACTATCATAAGAGTTCCATTCAATCTCAAACTCTTGATCGGGAAGTATAGATTAGAACCCTTTATAAGATTCTAGAAGTTACTAGCTGGTTTAGGATTAAGAATATGAATACGGGACCTGAATAATATATTCAGACTCCATATAATCCTTGGTTCGTACTAAAGGTGGGCCTAGGCTCGGTTTGGTATTTTGGCCATATCTCACTCTTTTTAAGTCGGATTTGGGCTGGGAAAATGGACCAAAATAATCAGATTGGACGTTTGTATAATTTGGCACGAAATGAATGTTCTTATGGACACGAAATTAATGTTTTTGGACTTAAGGACACGTAATGAATGTTTTTGAATTAAAAATAGTTTTGGTAAGGTGAAACTTTGCGCGACTTTTCAACTCTTTGCCAAACTTGTCAATCAAAACGTGAAAGGCATTCATCACTGGGTTTGGTGTTTGGGGAGACTCGATTAGGTGTCTACAGAAGCCCCCACTTTGACTGAGTCTGGAGAAACGTATGTTTCGAAAACGATAGTCAGAGTAAGTCCATAGGGACGGAGAATGATCTAAAATGTTCTGCGACCCTAAATCATCCTTTTAACGCTGATAATTGCAGGAAATGTAAGTTTTACAAATAAAGGAGTTATAGTGAAAGAAACGCGTATCTGACACCACAACCGGGTACACGTCTCCGGGTGACATCTTGTCGACTTAAACTCATTTTGACAACCTCCTCATTCTTAGGGAGTACTGTCGAAGACCACTTTGCCTTAATCTGTCTTCTACGATTGGGTGACAACCTCCTCATTCTCAGGGAGCGCTGTCAAACACTTCTTTGCCTTGAGTTGCCTTCTCGAATCCTCTCGTCTTCATGCCTTCGAAGTGATAGTTTCTCGTGCCTTTGGGAACCTATCATAAAATCTTATTCCTCAAGATTTTACCGAGCTCGGATTGATTTCCATATAAATCTTCCTTAATGGTTCTATCTCACCTTGAGAGTCCTATCGAACCATCTTTGGAAATTGTGATCATAATTTGGTAGATCAATAATCAAACGTAATCGTACTCAGGCCAATCACTTATCAAATGTAATCAATGTGATCATAATCGGGGCGATCACTAATCAATGTGATCGTAATCGGGCCGACCACTAATCAATATGATCGCAATCGGGCTGATCACTAATGAATGTGATCGTAATCGGGTCGATCACTAATCAATGTGATCGTAATCGGCCCGATCACTAATCAATATGACCATAATCAAGTCGATCGCTAATCAATGTGATCATAATTGGGCCGATCACTAATCAAATTGAAATTTATGGGTAGACTACTCATCACGAGTCATAAGGAAGAATAAACTGCTCATCACGATGCTTAGGGAAAGTTGTCAATACAACGTAACAATCCATCATAGGAAATATAGCTAAGATCGACAATCCGCATCATAGGAGCATTACTCTTAAAAGAAAATCCATTGCGGAAAATTTGACAATGTTATGCGACAATCCATTTACCAAAAATTTCCATAATCGACAATCCGCATCATGGAACATTTTCCGGAAGAGCCAAAAGACAATCCTTTTCGGGCAAAAAATTGCCACTACTGAATGAATGACAATCTACGTCGGGGAACCTTTGCTAAAATATTAAATTGAATAACGACCCATGAATATCCTCTTTGGGAAAATTTGCCATGGTGAACTCGGTGGATGACTATCCAATCTTTGGAAAAATTTCCAAAGGAAATGATTTGTGACAATCCAATCTTGAAAAATTGAAGGAGCTGCGTGACAATCCACTCTTGGAAATATTGCTGCATAGACGATGTATCTAAGCCCTGCAAAAAATCAAATTTTTCCAAAGGACCTTGACAGTTGGTTTGTTTGTGGTTGACTCAAGACACGACGTACGTGACTCAATGTGTTTTGAGTTTTGACACGACATGACTTAAAGTGCATGACTCGTGTGTGCAGACTCAACTTGATGTGGTGACACGACACGACTCAATGTGTGTGTCTTGTGTGTGCATTATATTGTGATTGTGTTCGTGCAACTCGAAAATGTAGAAAAACAAAAAAAAATTCGTCATTTTTGTGGAGGGTACCAACTTTCTCCCAAAAAGAAAGACGTGAAAATGAAGGTAGGCAAAAATGGGTGAAAAACGAAGTTTTTGAACTTCCCCAAAAGAAAAAATGATAAAAAAAAGGAGTGATGACAGGATTAATGAATCGAGTAATGACACATGTTAATTAAGTCAAATCATGTGTATGTATTGGTCATTATATGTATGGATTGTAGTATCCAGGGCTATTTCAATTGATGAAGAAAGTATTTGGGTAACTTGTGATCCAATGATGATTAAGATAATAAGTGATTCGAAAATGACAAGGCATGCTCCGGGTTATATCAAGATTTCATGAGAAAAGGTTCCTAAGGGAAGGATTATTTGGCTGCGTATTTGTGATGTGTGTTAGAGTGACACTAAGGTTAGGCTGCAAAGGCTAAGGGTATGGAAAAATATTTTGAGAAGAGCCAAATGATGGTGACTCTTAGGCTAGGTAAGCTAATGATGTAGGGATCAAGCCCCCAAGTCTATCTCTAAAGGGATAGGGATGAGCATATGATCATGTTGTGAATATGAGTTAATGCATTTTTATTATGACCGCACCACATGTGAGGTTGCCAATGTATCCGTTAGCTAGGAATAAGGCCGAACATAGCTCTAGCCAAACCTCGCACAACGGCACAAATGTGTGTCCA
Organism: Chenopodium quinoa; assembly: GCF_001683475.1. Classification (NCBI taxonomy): domain Eukaryota; kingdom Viridiplantae; phylum Streptophyta; class Magnoliopsida; order Caryophyllales; family Amaranthaceae; genus Chenopodium; species Chenopodium quinoa. The sequence continues at coordinate 950,397 of NW_018744249.1, forward strand.
CCTCAAGGAGGTCTTTCAAGGGTTTTAACGAGGTTAGGCTAAAAGTTGAAGAAGAAGGGGTAAAGGCTCAAGAGCCAAAATAAGCCCCTAAGGTGTGCAACATTGCATTTGAACTGGTATTTTTGTAAGCTTGAGGTTTCTTACTTTTACTTTGGATTTGTTTCTTTTGAATTTGAATTTTCTTTGGATATTTTTGTGGATAAGTGGACAATCCCGATCATGCGGTCTATGACTCACTTGGCATTCATGTTTCTCAGGCACGGTGCTGAGCACTGGATAAGAGACGCTATCTAAGACGTGTTACTATCAAAGACATTGGAACACTTGCCCTTTTGCACACTTTTATTGCTTTTTTATCTTCTGAAAACACTCAAGCTTTTATACTTGGCTTTAAAAATTGCATAAATTTCACACCGTCCCATCCCAAGGTTAGGTAGATATGGGTAAAAAAGAAAGGCCAATCGTTTGACGAAGATCAAAGTGGTTTATCAAAAGAGATTGTATATTTGAAAGGATAAGGGTGATATAATATGGCTACAAGGGGTGTCTTAAACCATTGGCATACCTTGTGCTTAGTTCAGCAAGGAATATATATATATATATATATATATTTTTTATTGAATGAAATACAATGCAATAATCATATGTAGGAAACTAAACGCTCATGTTATTATATGGAAAAGGTAATTAATAATGTAAACACAAAAGGAGAAATGTCTTAGGGACGCCTATGCTAGACTTATTGGAGGAAAGGGGAAAACAAAAATAAGCAAGAAGATTCATGGAAATCCGAAAAAATTAAAGTGCCTTGTGCCTTGTCTCATTATTACTCAGTCTTCTTGCCAGCTGGAGGGAACGAAAGCTTATTCGCATTAATGAGGTCTTAAATAAGGTTTTGAAACCTATAACATTCATCCGTGCTATTACCGTTGCGTCGATGGTACTTGCAATAAGAGTTGGGATTCCATCTTGAAGATTAATTTTCTGGAGCTGGATCTTCAGTGGGACTAATAGGCTTGATGAAACCTCGATCGTAGAGACGATCGAAAGCGACATCATAGGATATTCCAATAGGTGTGAACTCTGTTCTGGGTTTCTTGGCTTTTGAAGTATACTTGTCAAGGGCCTAGATTTCATCGGCATCGACATTATTAATGTAGTTGACATTTTGATGGGAAGAAGAGGAAGAAGGATTGTCGTTCTTCGTGCTCTTGCATTGTTTCCATTATTACTAGCCCTAGCCTTTAAGAGCTCATCTTCAATGTCAATACCTATGTCATAGACTGCCCTGAAAGTAGTCAACCCCAAGAACCTTAAGTTCTTATAATACTTGTCTTGAAGGATTTTTATGAACATTCTCACAGAGTCTTTTTCTTCTGGGGCCTTAATCATCCTAGCAGAAGCTTCTTTCCACCTAGTATAGAATTCGGCGAAGCCTTCGCTCTCCTTTTGTTTCAAGATTTCGAGTTCTCTGTGATCAGTTTTGACTTGGATGTTACTCTTATATATATTTATAAAGGCATGCATAATATCGTCCCAAGTGGAAGTCTTCCTGAAGTCTTCGAAAAAGAACCATTGTTGGCACACTTGTTCCAGTGAAAGGGAGAAAATTGAAGGGAAGAGTTGCTTGTCAATGCCCTTGATTTCCATGACTGTTTTGAAAGCTCCTCAAGTGAAAGTAAGGGTTATCAGTAGGCTTAAACTTAGGAATGTCAGTGGTAGAGAACTTGTGCCGAAGAAGTTTCTTATCTAGTGTGATTCCCTTGGTACTCATATCAAGATACTTATTATCGTTGGAAACTTGGCTTAACTTCTCTTGGATGCGCTTGATAGTCTCAAGAGGAACTTGTCTGTCAATATCATCAACTTTCTCCACTCGAGTGGAGAGCCTATTGACAAGCTTGGCAAGAGTATGCATGGTTTTTTTGGAGAGATTCAATCTTCCTTAGTGTCCACAATTAGTTTCTTCTTCCTTCGAACCGTGTTTTTGAAGAAGATTTATTGTATGTATGAGTTATCTCGAACTAATCGACCCTTTTTCCTTGACCAAACGCTGTAGAAATGGAAACCATGGACAGTTATTGTCAATCACATGACTCGAACTCGATTCAACATGTACATATAAGGAAAGAGCATAGTGTATGAGTGCATGATATGTATGGGGAAAGCATGTAGGAGGAAAGTATGTAGGAAGGTATATGTGTATAGGGAAGGTATGTGAATGTGGAAAGTGTTTAAGAAAGGTGAATTTATGGTAAGGTATATATTGTATAAAGCTATGGAAATTTCCAAGAATAGGATAGACCCTCAACTCAAATGATAAAAAAGACAACTCATGCAAATATCTAAGACATGGTCATGGTAGACAGTATGTACAAGGTGTGTGCGAAGACTTGTGAGTGTGATTGATATTTACAAGACCTATGTCATGACCATGTGACTAGACGTGTGGTTAGACTAATACAAGACCAAGAAAAGACCGTGTATTGACATTAAACTGGTTAATCGTGGTAGTGGGACTCGATGTGAAGATGCTGAAAGAAGGACTGAACCATCGCGTGGAGACAGGATTGCTGCGTGACGATGGTTTCATCGCGAAGCGACAAGCTTGTCGCGACGTGATGTTCGGCATCGCCATGCCTCACATATCCAGAGTGACATGCCAATATTGGTGCACCACAACGATCTGTTATTAATCATTCATTCAAAGGTTTATGTTTCGGGGTTTTTTGATGTCCTGCGGGAGAGTTACAATTCCAAGACTGACCTCTGGACGCCTATACCTGCAAAACAGCAGAGACTCCTGTGTTTGAGGAGTAAAGTGCGGAAAGTAAAGGGTCTCTCTTGGATTTCAAGAGAGTATCTGTAATGTGTAATTCCTCAGTTCAAGGTGTCAAGTGTCAGACTTTTTCTGATTGTGAGTTAATGAGTATGTGAATTAATTATGTTCCCGAGAGGTAAACATCTCCCTTTTATAGGTATTGGAAAACGTGCCAAGTAATAGGTTTTATTAAACCTAGGATTCACTGGGCTTTACCTAGGAATTTGGGCCGTTAGAGGCCAGTTTCCTGGTTGGCTACCTGTCTGCCATGTGTCGTGACCTGATTGGTCCACCTTGGACCTCTCGCGAGGTGACACATGGCGGACTCTGGTTGGTCCACATGGATGAAACGTGGCAGAGCTTGGTTGTCCATGTGCCAGGGAAAAATCCCCTAATCATTTGGCCCTCACAGGGGTGACGTGGCTTGCCACGTGGCGCCTGTGACAGTTGTCACGCTCTGATTGGCAAATGGTTTTTACCGTTTTGGACATTGTACAAAAAATTTTCAGACAGAACTTTGGACTTTTGCTCTGACATTTTGGACGACTGCCGCTTTTTTCAGACCGCCTGCTTCTTCAGCCGCCCGATTTTTCAAAAGTTTTTAAACCTCTTTACTCAAAGGTAACCACCTTTTTTCTTTTGCACTTTCTCTGTTTTTTTTTGTTTTCTAAAAAATGGTAGCCCAAAAGCACACGGCACGACCTAGGTTAGTGATCAGCCGGTCACCTGGGACGGCTGAATCTAGAAATAGGAGTGCCGACTGCCTATGTGTCGACGCAGGACACCATGGCCAGAATAAAGAGAACGGTTAGGAAAACAAATTCAAACGGCTCCTCATTTTATGCGCCTATTAGCGAGATCTCAGACGTGCCACCAGGCGCCCCAAGCACCCCGAGTGATTTTATCTTGGCAGGCTTAGGGGAGGAGGTACAGAATGATCCTCCTATCATTGATCTATCCGGGCAGGCGGTTGATGTGCCGGAGAGCTCGAGCAGTGACACTGAGCCCAACACATCCAGTCGGGGCACTCTGACGACTCTGAGGAGAAGCACTATCGGCTACATACGGCGAGAGAGAGTCATTTACTAGAAAAAGGAGAGGGCTGGGCAGAGTCGGCTACAACCTTAAGAGAAATGTATACCCCTTACTATTGCCACGTTCCCAAAGGCAGGCGGAGGGCCATGTCTGAAAAGATTGGTAGATTTAGGGTTGACCATGTAATGGGTTATGGTTATATTCTTACAGTGCCGGATGCCGAGGATACTGTAGTCTAGCCAGAGAATTCCAGCTACAGGGACAAGTGTTTTGGCTGCTATGAGGCGGCTATTAAAGCTGGTTTAAGATTTCCTCTACATCCGGATGTAGAGAGGATTTTAGATGGGTATCAGCTGGGAGTTTAGCAACTGGCCCCAAACTCATGGTTCAATATTTTAACCTATGTTTCCTGTTGTGAGATGCATGAAGTAGAGCCTAACTTCGAAGCATTAGCTCACATGAACTATCTCAGTCGGACCAAAAAAAAAAAACACGACCAGCTGGTTCCAACTGACTAGCCACAAGGGCTACATGATGACCATAGGGAAGGAGAACAAGTGGAAGGATTGGAGGAAAACCTTTTACATAGTCTCCCACTCTGACAAGGTCAAGAACAAAAAGTTCAATAGATGGAATAGAGATCCACCTTACCTGACATGCGGATCTGATCTGGCGCTTGTTCCTCAAAGAGCAAAAGAAGAGATCCTAGACCAAGGGCTCTTCAAAGTTTACAACAGGTGAACCTCGAGACTGGGGTGAGGGAGTTCATCCCTTAAAATTACATCCCAATGTATAACTGGTTATATGATGGGTCATATCTGGCCGCCTACGGCCTTAGCGAGGAGGTGCCAGAGTTCATCCCTCAAAATTACCTAATACCGTCTAACCATTGGCTGATTCAGTGTCTAACCATTTGATTCGTCTTTTACAGATAAACCTATTGAAAAAATCTCAGCCTCCAAGAAAGCAATCGCCTAATACCGCGCGGTCGTTCTGGGCAAGCGGTCCACTGAGGAGTCGCCTGCTAAACAGGCGTCTAGGGTGAGCTACTTTAGGTTTGCACAATTTCTTTTTATATATGTGGCCTATTTATGACTCAATGACTTGTGTTGCAGAGCGACGTAGCCAGACCTTCCTCCTCTACCCAGCCGGACCCCAAGTTCAAGAAACAGACGATTGGGGATATGTCGACTCCTGGCAACGCCAGGAGACATCCGGCTGAAAGGCAAGGAAGGACTCCCCAAGGGGGGGGGGGGGAAGAACTACAGTTGCCCTAGGGAGCAGCCGGCCTCCGAGAGAGAAAGAGACGGTGAGAGGTATAATTTGTTCAAATCTCCCAAGTTTCATCAAGCAGTCGGCTCCTCTGAAATCAGTCGGCCTGCTTTTTGTTTTTAGGCCGCATATTAATCAGGGTCTACTTTGCAAATGCCCCTCAAGAGCCGGACCTGGTTCAGATGGCTAAGTCCATGATGAAGGCCATCCCTGTCGACGATAGGGACTCTGTTAAGGGTGTCGGCACCCTTAACCTTGAAGCCATCTTGGTTCTCCTGGCCGAGGTATAATTAGTAAAAAGTTCTTTTTTTATTGTTTAAACATATTTTCTAGGTCGCCTACAACTGACGACTGTTTTTGGCCGGGTGCAACCTATGATTATGATAAAGCTATGTTCCAGATAGCTCAAAACGAGATTTTGACAACTAACATACTGTGTTACCAAGCGTCAGCCACTTTGAAGGTCAAGAAGGACTTAGAGGCGCCCAGGAAGAAGATTATGGAGCTAGAGAAGTCTGTAAGGACCTCAAAGTTGAGCTAGCACCTCTCAAGGAGGCGGACAAGGAAGCCGAGGGACTCCACGCCCGGGTAAATAAACTCAAGGGCCGCTTGCAGAATCAAGAGGCTGAGCTCACCCAAAAGCTTAATGAGAAAGCTGGAGAGGAGAAGATGGCCATTGTTCAGGACATGATGGACCACTGCAGCGCCATTATGAAGATGACTTGGGTGGTCCTCTTCCTAGAGTCCGGCTATGAAAAATAGGAGAGTAAATTCGTCGTTGTACTGATCAATACAACAAGAAGATCATGGAGCAGGCAGATGGCGAGGAAGATGTAGAGGATGAGGCGTCTGACTCCACATCCGGGGAGTCGAACCTGGAAGAGGATGACAAGGAGGAGAAGGAGGAGGCGGATGCGGAGGATGAGGTATCTGAACGTCCACCTCCAACTGCTTGAACTCCCATTTTTCTTATATGTTTATTTTCGTCGGTCTGTGTGCCGCTTGTTCTATATCATTACCAGACCAAGGGGTCGGTGTTTATAGACAATTTCAATTTTAAACATTCTTGTCGGTCCCATGGCCGAATGTCAATATTAAACATCCGGTCGTTTTGGCCGTTTTTTTTAATTTGAATTTTGCTAAGTGTATGTAGCTTGTTGTTTTGATGAATGCTTTATATACCGACTTTTCTTGCCCCTGTGCGACTGGTGCCTGGTTTTCGAAGGTGAGTTGATTGACTTAGAATTTTTGATACTTTTTAGCATTACTAATTCTAGGTTAATCAATCACTATGGTGATTGCCCCAAACCAGGCGATCAATCGTCCATTGCACAGGCGAACACCTAGTATAACTTTGTTCAACCTTATAGTAAAACCACAATATACTAAGTTTTTTCTTGGGTGTTAACTGGCCGTCTGTTATGGTGCCTGCACAGAAACAGGCGTCAAACGAGATGTCCAACTGCCGTAACTACGCTTGTTGGTTTACAGGCGGTTACTTTAGCAATTTATTCAACCCTAGCAAGAATAGTGGTCGAGGGTGCCCCTGTTTGCCAAAAAACAGGCGTTCTCATTCATACCGTTTAGGTTTGTGCTAGGTTGGTTGGGTGGCTAGGAGTTAACCGTTTGGGATTAAATCAGTCTCCGTCACCTGCACTTGAATAAACAGATGAAACAGTCGGCTGTGGCCGCATGTTGTTTTCTCTATTTACAAGGTTTGAGCTTGTAAACCTTTTAGAGGAATAGTGGCTGAGTGCCGTTTGTTTTCCAAAAAAAACAGGCGGTTTGGTTAGCACCGTTTAGGTTCCATCCCAAGTTTACTGGAGTGACTATGAGTTAACCCTTGGGGTTAATCAATCTATGTCACTTTGATTTGAGTGAGTAGAAGAAACATACGACTTTAGCCACATGGTACCTCTTTATTTGCTAAGTTTTGCGTAGCTATTTACTCAAATTATGCTGACAGTATTGTCCTAAGCAATAGCAGGCGGTTTCTGACTCAGATTTTAACTGTCTACCGTAAAGTGGTACGTTTATCTTCGTCTCATGTTAAACGACTGTGAGGTTCTCTTAGAGACATTCGGTAGGGCCGTTTGTTTTAGGTATATAGAGCAATGTGCCACCCAAATGGGAGATGCTCTCTGCGTCGAATTCACCCGAATGGAAGTCGCCGGGCAACTGCTCAAGTTTGGGACAGACGTATTAGTTTAATTGTATTAGGATCATCCGGCCTTAGGCCTCAGGTTGATCATCCAGATTGTGGCCTCATTAGGTTGTTTAGAAAAGAACAGTTTACTAAGTTTAGACTTTATTTCTCATGTGAGAGTAAGTTATTACAAGAAATAAGGTCGACTGTGTATTGTACAGGAGGCTCGCCCCACCAAGGAAACTTGCAAAAAACTGAAAAATAAATTGCAAATTTTATTGATATGCTTACATATACAAATAATTTACAAATCTCAGAAGTAGTAGTTTTTCAAGTTATCTACGTTCCAAGTTTTGGCTAGTTGCCTGCCATCTGGTGTTTCCAAGCGGTAGGTGCCGCCTCTAACTTCTTCATAGATTCGGTAGGGGCCATCCCAGTTAGGAGTCATCTGGTGTTTCCATTTTTCGTAACACAAAGTCCCCTACTTTTAGGGGCCGCTTATGCACTTTTTTATTGCAAGCTCTCGTCATTCTCAGACGATAGATCTCATGGCGCAACGCTACATTGCCCCTGCGTTTTGGAAGTGAGTCCAATGCTAGCCGCATAGCTTCCCAGTTAGCCTTTTCATCATAAATCATGACTCGAAGAGTTAGCTCATAGTGCTCAATAGGCAGAACAACTTCTGCCCCATAAACGATGAGAAATGGAGTTTCACCAGCAGCCCTGTTTTCAGTCTCCTGATGGCCCATAGAACATGCGGTAGCTCGTCGGCCCATAGGCCGCCAGCTCTTTTGGTTTTCTTTTTGATCCCATTAGAGATTAACTTATTGAAGGCTTCAACCTGGCCATTTGCTTGGGGGCGGCTTATTGATGTAAAATAGTAAGAGATCCCTTGGTCTCCTAACTAATTCTGGAGATTAGGCGTCTCAAATTGAGGACCATTGTCCAAGACCATAGACAAGGGTACCCCATACCGGGTGATTACATTTCTCCAAATGAAGGAGATAACGTCCTTTGTCTAAATCCCTTTGACCGCCTCTCCCTCTACCCACTTGGTGAAGTAGTCGACAGCAACCAAAATGTATCTCCGTCCGCCTGTAGTAGGTGTATGCGGACCTAGAATGTCCATGCCCCACTTGGCGAATGATACTGGGCTATGGATAGTCGTCACGTCAGTGGTCGGACGATGGATGAGCTTGCCAAACCTTTGTCACTTGTCACATTTTTTCACCATCTCCATGGCGTCTTCTTCTAGGGTAGGCCAGAAGTAACCTTGCCGCCTGACTCTCTTTGCTAGGGTCCTGCGGCCTATGTGGGAGGCATAGAACCCTGAATGCAAGACTTCAAGGACCTCTTGGCCCTTTTTTGGGGTAACACACTTCAAAAAAGGTTGAAGATAACCATTCTTGAAAAGTTCCCCTTTATGAATTCCAAAGTTGGATGCACGCTTTTTCATTATGATTATCTCTGGGTAAGTATCTAGCAAGGTGCTTCTGTTAAGTATGCCCGGATGCCATCCCTCCAGGTTGAGCTTCGATTAAGGACTCCAATGGGTTCCTCCTCAATGCTCCTTTTTTCCAGCACTTCCTAAAAAACAGACCTTGGTGTGTCACAAGAGGCGGATGATGCCAATTTGGAAAGGGCTTCCGCCTAGTTATTCTCGGACCTGGGCACTTGACTTAGGTAGAATTCTTCAAGTGTCCCAATCTCTTCTTTGACCGCCTGTAGATACTTGATCATAGCCGGATGTGTGGCTTCATAGTCACCATGGTATTGGCTAACAATCAATTGTGAATTTGAACAGGCGTCCACTTTCTTCGCCCCAGCCGCCTTACACATGCGGTTCCCGCTAGTAGGGCTTTGTATTCTGCCTCATTGTTCGAGGCTTAGAACTTTAAACGTAGTGCATACTCATACTTGTCTCCCTCGGGAGACTGACATATGACACCAGCACCACAACCGTTCATTGTGGAGCTCCCGTCCACAAATACCTTCCAGATTTGGTCAGGATTTTCTAGATCAGTCGGCCTAGTCATTTCAACAACGAAGTCGGCAAGTGCCTGCCCCTTCACTACTTTCCTTGGCTCAAAAGTAATTTCTAGGCTTTGCATTTCAACTACCCATTTAATCATTCGGCCGGATGATTCCATGGTTGTTAGTAGCCGCTTGATTGGTTGGTAAGTGTAGACCACGACCGGATGTGCCACGAAGTAAGGTTTCAGCTTCTTAACTACCTTGAAAGGGCCAAGCCAAATTTTTTATGCACGGGATACCGTTACTCAACATTTTTCAAGACATGGCTGATGAAATAGACGGGGTGCTAGCAGCCGTCTCTTTCAGCAAGGAGAACGACACTGATAGCATGATCAGAGACGGCCAAGTACATGTATAACACTTTAATTCCTTTGACAGTGGGCTGACGAGCCTTGGAAAAGAGTGAAAGTGTTCCTTCAACTTTTGGAAGGCCGCCTCTGCATCCATCCCCCATTCAAACATAGTCTTCTTCTTGATTTCTTGGAAGAAATAAAGGCACTTGTCGCCTGACCGATTGAGGAATCTTCCCAATGCCGCCAGACAACCTGTTAATTTTTGAACTTCCTTCACAATACGGGGCGACTGCATGTCTATGACCGCCTGTATTTTCTCTGGATTGGCCTCTATCCCCCTTTCATTAACCAAAAATCCGAGGAACTTCCCAGACTCTACACCAAAAACACATTTCTTGGGATTGAGCATGACCATGTGCCGCCTGAGTGTGGCGAATGTTTGTCGGAGATCTGTAAGATGGTTTGTCTAAAGTTTTGATTTGACTATCATATCATTAATGTACGCCTCCACATTCCTTCCGATTTGATTAACGAAGACAGTATTAATCATTCTTTGGAATGTAGCAGGCGCATTCTTCAAACCAAATGACATCATAGTATAGCAGAATAACCCCTGATCAGTGACAAATGCCGTCTTTTCTTTATCTTTCTTCCACAAGGGTATCTGGAGAAAGCCTGAATAGGCGTCCATGAAGCTCATCAAGGCATGGCCGGCTGTAGAGTCGACCAGACTGTCGATCTTAGAGAGAGGATAGCTATCCTTCATACATGCCTTGTTCAAGTCTGTGTAGTCAACACACATGCGCCAGGTTCCATTCGGCATCTTTACAAGCACAACATTAGCAACCCAATCAGGGAAATAGCATTGTCAAATAAACCAAGAATCTAACAATTTTTTCACCTCGGTGGCTGCCGCCTGACTTCTTTCCTCACCATAGTTCTTCTTCTTTTGCCTTACCGGCTTCTTTTTAAGATCCACATCAAGTTTGTGGACGGCTAGATCCGGGCTGATGCCTGGCATCTCGTCCATTTCAAAGGCAAAGATGTCTTTGAATTCTTTTAACAAGTGGTGCGAGTCTGTACCAAGTTCAACAAAAGCAGTCGTCCCAACCTTAACAGTCCGGTCAGGACGAGAGTCATCTAGGACGATGTCCATGTGCCCACCAGCCGGCTGGGGACGGAGTTCATCCAGCCTTTGACCGGTCAGTGATTACTATTGTCTGTCTTTTTTCTCGGCCACCATTTGATTGACCTTTCTCTTCTTGCCGGTTGTTGTTGCAGCAGGCACAGCTTCTTTGACTTGGTTAAGCTTAGTAGTTTCTCCAATGGGGTCGGATACGACCACAGTGGGTTTGACATCAGAGAGGTAACACTCCCTGGCCATCTTCTAGTCTCCCCGAAGGGAGCCGACTGCTCCATAATCCCTCTCAAAATTGAGAAGCATAAGAGAAGGAATGATAACAGCCTTAGATTCATTCAGGGTGGGGCACCCCAAAATCATGTTATAGGACGTCAGCTCTTCTACAACTAAGAACTGGACAACCATGTGGCGTCCCTCCTTTTTTTCCCAGACGAATGGGTAGTTCTATTCGACCTACCGGATGTACAACTCCTCCCCCAAATCCCACTAAGGGATGAGAGACCTGGTGCATACTCTCGGCTTCTAGCTGAGCTTGGTCAGGCACTTGTGACTGATGAGATCAGACGAACTCCCGGGGTCAATGAGGATCCGGCCAACTCTTTGGTTGGCTACTTTGCATTCGATGACTATAGGGTCATCACGTGGCCTCCTGATTTTGCCCTTGTCATCTTCAGTAATAACGACTTCGGGGAAGGAGTCCTTAGACACCTGTGCCTCGTCGAATGAGTTAACATCGAGCCGCCTGACATAGTCTTTATTACCCGTGGTAGGGCCGCCTCCTGCGAAGCTGCCTTCTATTATATAGGTCGGAGTTTCATCCGTATCCGAACTAGTAGCAGAGTGAAGCTTCTTTTTGGACGGCTGCCTAGTGTTAGTTTGTAGGGTAACTTAGGACCTCAGAACATAAGACTTAAGTACGCCTTTGTTTGAATGAGAATACCTCATTAAGGTATTCTGAAAGCTGTCATTGAAGTTTGACATTAATGCCGAATTTGACAGTTGCATATTCTTCTTTTGCTGGATTAACATCCGAGCATCGGAATATGTTTTCTTGGAACCATCTGGCTGTACAAGCCGGGTGACCTTCCTCTTCCCTGGCTCAGGGAATTGAAGTCTGGCCAGGTTTATCAAGGGCTTCTTTTCCTCCCTTAGTTAGGGGTAAGGAGTGGCCTCTCGGTCTTTGACCGGCTTATTCCATCAAGAATGAGAGGGCTTTTTGGCCGACTGTCCCTTGGTAGGGACAGCCTTCCGTTTATCAATAAGATCCTTTATCTCCCCATTGAAACTTGTCATGAAAGTCATGAGCTCGTTTCTAGTGATGGGGGTGGATCCTTCGGCCACCTGTCCAGCCGGCTGGCCGACTGTTTCACTAGGCCCTGCCTGATAGGTGTTCCGTTCCCTCCTTTTGGTAAAACGGATGCGCCGTTTTCTGAGGTACCCGTTAGGGGCCGTGTGGGTGGCGACATCATAGTCGTCATCCGTATCTTAGTCTGAAACGACCTGGGCTTCATCTAAGGGTCGTTTCTCGTGTAGCGGCGGTACAGGTTCTTGTGAAGTCATCTTAGAAGTACTCTTCCTACAAACGGCGCAAAAATTTTTCAGGGTTTTTTGATGTCCTGGGGAGAGTTATAATTCCAAGACCGACCTATGGACGCCTGTACCTGCAAAACAACGGAGACTCTTGTGGGTGGGAGTTCTGCCTCTAACGATCAAGTTAGAACGTGTTTGAGGAGTAAAGTGCGAAAAGTAAAGGGTCTCTCTTGGATTCCAAGAGAGTATCTGCAATGTGTAATTGCTCAGTTCGAGGTGTCAGGTGTCTGACTTTTTCTTATTGTGAGTTAATGTGTATGTGAATTAATTATGTTCCCAAGGGGGAAACATCTCCCTTTTATAGGGTGTTGGAAAATGTGCCCAGTACTAGGTTTTAGTAAACCTAGGACTGACTGGGCTTTGCCTAGGAATTTGGGTCGTTAGAGGCCAGTTTCCTGGTTGGCTACCTGTCTGCCACGTGTCGTGACCTGATTGGTCCACCATGAACTTCTCGCGAGGTGACATGTGGCGAACTCTGGTTGGTCCACGTGGATGACACGTGGCAGAGCTTGGTTGGTCCATGTGGCGGGGAAAAATCCCCTAATCAGTTGAGGCCTAAAGTTTTCTAGGTCGAGCATATTCATTTTTTATGGGTTCATTTTAATCAACCATATTAATTAAGCAATGTCCTTTTAGTGTTTGGGTTAGTATGTATAGGCATATGTACAAGAAATAAGTCAAAACAAAGGGTTAGTTTAAACACATACAAACTATGCACAAATAGTCAAGTAGTCACAACATGATGCAATGAGTTTGCCACCTAACCTTGGCTCTAGTTCTCTAAGGTCAAGAATTTTGGTGTCCAAGAGGGTCCATGGTTAAGAGTCTGGATGCATTGCAAAGAAGCCTTACCTTAGAAAGGTTGGTGCGATAAACGGGACCCCGCGAGTGAAACTCAACGCTACAGTTTAGTGAATTCAACAAACTCGGATGAACCCTTTATAGCATACAGTGTTTATATGGTTGATGGAGCATGAGTTCCCAAGGGCTAAAACCATAGGTAAAACACATATGGACTCAGAACGGTCGAAAAAACTCAATCAGGAAGTAAAATCGTCGAGACATTACTAGAACCAGTCCAAACGCGAAGACAAAATACTGATGCAGAATCTTCAGATTCTGTCGTTAGATAGGTCTTTCCAATGCGTACCTTTTTATGCTTATGCCACAATGTTAAGCAAAATTACAGACATGAACATCAAGAATCTTTCATGTCTCATCCACTCATTTTAATCAACTTCCAAACAAATTAGGAATTAATTAGAAATCCTCCCCACTATAGTCGCCAAAAATTGTAGGGAATTTTTCATCTCCTCCCTACATGTTGGTCATGTTTTTAGGCATGCCGGCGCTCCAAGGAAAAGAAGCTAGAGAAAAAGAGTCGCCAACAAGATTTAGGAACTTGTAAACCGTTCACGATTGTGAAGGTTACACTCCATTCACAATCAAAGAGATTGCTAACTCCATAGTGGTCTGGAACCATGACTGTGTTGGGTTTTGTATAGTCCAACCCTACACGGAAGAAGAAACCCACCCAAGACCCGCACACTAATTAAAGAGACTAAGCATGCAATCACAAATTAAACAATAATTAAGAGATAGAAGGAAAAGACATTCTTACCCTTGGCGCGTACTTCGCTCGAATCCCGAGCTCTTACTTCAAAACTCGAACCCCGCAAATGCGAAGGTCTCCTACGGCTCGTACCCACGAACCCGACCCGAACAGTCCAAGTCCCGAAGGTTAGTCGGGACCCGACCAATAAAACTATAGTTTTACGAACTTAAGGTTTTCTCGCTTTTCTAAGGAGATGCCTTTTTAGTTCCACTCAAGTGTTCTTCCCAAATCCCAAAACCTTGGTATTTAAAGGGAAATGAACCTTGAATTCCTATTCTCAATCAATGTAGGTGGTTTGCAATTTTCCCATTTTATTTTAATTAAAACAAAAATAAATTGCAATTCAATCAATAAGTTACAAGTGGCACAAGGAGGATGAGAAATTAGGTGAGGACCATTTCCAACAGGGGGGGGGACTATAGCCTTGCTCCCAAAGGCAAAGCTCACACCCTTGGTCCCCACAAGCAAAGCGGCCCTCCTCTCCAAGTGGGTGGCTGGCAGCCTGCCTTGGCTGCCAGCTGGTGCCTAGCACCAAGGCTGGGCAGCCTGGCTAACCAACTAGCACACACGCACACAACCTGCATGCATGCGTAGCCAGCCAGCACGCAATGCTTCGTTGCTGCTTAGAGCGTGGTGTTGGGCGCTGCTATGCGAGGCACACACACACACGTACACAGACAGCCAGCCTACATGCGCAGCTAGGCAGCACAAGGCCAGCCAACACGCAATGCCTCGTTATTGCTTGGTGCGTGGTGCTGGGCACTACTCTGCGAGGCACACGCACGCATGGTGCGTAGCGATGCCTGACACAGCTAGCACGCTTGGTGCGTGGCTGAGATAGCTAGGCACTAGCACGCCAGCAAGCATGCAATGGCTGCAATGCTTGCGAGCAGTGCTTGGCCATGCTTTACACCAGCGCCTAGCATGCTAGCAAGCCCTAGCCTTGCGATGGCTGGGCGCATGGCATGCTAGCACACACGCAAGGCTACGATGCTTGCTGTGGCTAGCTAGCATGCATGGGCCTAGCACGCCTAGCATTCTAGGCTTGCAGCTAGCATTGCGAGGGGTCTTTCCTAGCCTAGCACCCACATGGCTAGGCCAATGTGAGGATACGGCTAGGCTCGAACTTGTAACTTGATTGATTTCACGTCTCGTCAAATTCAAAATTCGACTCGACTTATGACGCTTGGTCTCAACGCTCTAAGCTCCATTTCCGATGTCTTTGTTCGTAAAACTTTGACGACTCATCAAATCCTTCGGATTAATTCATTGAATCGGATCGGTTGTTCGATTGGGTTCGACCCGAAGCGTTCAGTCAAGATGAAGCTGTAATATTAATTGTACATTAATATTACTAATCGGAAGCGGCCTCCACCAAGGTATTCCTATCACTTGACCTTACTAAAGAATTAGCTTTCTAATAATTCTGAACCCTTTACCGGAAGAATACACTTGTTGGAAGGACACTATTCCTTTCAATCTCCCACTTATCCTTCCGGACAAGTGTGCAATTTGTATATAGCTCTTTTCCTATGTCGCTTAATGTCTCTTCATGAACTATAAGGTAAGATTCTTCATCATCCTTATTACGTCCAGAAGTGTTTCTCGATTCCCGATTTTGACTGTCAATAAACAGATAATTTTTAAAATCCATCTGAGCACGACCATGCATTTTCATAGTCTCGCTCTTCGAGAGGCCTTGTAAACAACAAAGACATGTTACTTATTGTTAATAAGGGGACATTTCCAGTCTTGTACTGCAAGCTTCCCTTACTAAGAGGACCTAATCGCCTGAGTGTTGCCGTTATAATCCCCATTTACGGCAGACGTTTGACAACATCAAAACGACTAGTACTCAAACAAGAGAACTTGAAATACTCATTGTCGAGGAAAAAGGTTTCGGTAGCTATAATGAGAAATATACTTATGAAGATTTGATATCTCTTAAACTATTCTCATAGGTCTATCCGGTATAGTTCCAAACTAGTACTTGTACAAATGATTTTTGACTATCATGTCCTTGTAGCACAAGAAACGGTGCTATAAATCATACTACACACTAATCTCAAGTGGTCATTAATCGTCCATCATTTAAATGACCTCGATTAGGGATAATTTTCAATTAAAATATTCAATGTTCACTTAACAGGTGTTTCTTTATCCAAGACATGGTCTTGATACCCTGTTTTGAAATCGAATGGACTCATTATTTAATTCTAAACCACAATTAAATAGATATAGAGTAATCATAAATTTGCAGAAAATTTAATTGCTCCAAAATTGAATGGTTCAACATAGTGTTTTACATTAAGACATCGAGTTTAATTAAAACATTTATACAGGGAAATCAAAGCCAATCTACAATATGCTTGATTCCCATTTCCTTAAAGTGCTTGTTGTGCTTCACTTGAGACAAAGGTTTAGTCAGAGGATCGGCTACATTGTCGTCCTTTCCAATCTTACAAATTCTGATTTCACCCTCTGATTTCCATTCCCTTATCATGGGAAATCGCCACTTGACATGTTTGACCTTCTGGTGTTCCATTGGCTCCCTGGCCTGAGCAATTACTCCATTGTTATCACAGTAGAGGTCTATTGGACCCTTAATTGAGGGTACAACACCAAGTTCACTATAGAACTTACGAATCCAAACTGCCTCCTTAGCTGCTTCCGAAGTTGCCAAGTATTCGGATTCAGTTGTAGAACCTACAGTGGTACTTTGTTCAGCACTCTTCCAACTAAAAACTCCTCTATTAAGGCAGCATATATACCCCGACTGTGACTTGGAGTCGTCTCTATCAGTCTGGAAGATCGCGTCAGTATAACCTTCAACAACCAAATCATTACAGCCACCATATACCAGGAATTTATCCTTGTTCCTTTTCAGGTACTTTAGGATATTCTTGGCCGCAGTCTAATGCGCCTCTCTTGGGTCTGATTGGTATCAACTTGTAGCTCTCAAGGCATACGATACATCCGGCCTAGTACATATCACGGCATACATGAGCGATCCAATAAGCAAAGCATATGGGATCTGACTCATTCTCTCTCGCTCATCATGTGTCTGTGGTCACTGTTTCTTGTTAAGAGTTATGCCATGGGACATGGGTAGGTGCCCTCTCTTGGCCCCTTCTATGTTGAATCGTGCCAGCACCTTATCTATATAAATACTTTGGCTCAATCCAATCATCCTCTTAGATATATCCCTATAGATCTTGATCCTCAATATGTAATGTGCCTCTCCCAAATCCTTCATTGAAAAGCAATTTCCCAGCCAGGCCTTTACGGACTCTAACAGTTTAGTGCAATTACGTTCTTGTAGACATATAAGACTAGGAATGTAATGTCACTCCCAATTACGTTCTTGTAGACACAAGATTCATCTGGATTCTTGATAAAACCAAACTTGCTAATGGCTTTATCGAATCGCAGATTCCAACTTCTGCTTGCCTACTTAGTCCATAAATGGACTTCTTAAGCTTGCATACCTTCTCGGCATTGTTTTGATCAACAAAACCTTCGGGTTGTGTCATATACACAGTTTCTTCCAAAATCCCATTAAGGAAGGCGGTTTTGACATCCATTTGCCATATTTCATAATAGTATTATGCAGCAATCGCTAGGATGATCCGGACGGACTTAAGCATTGCAACTGGCAAAAAGCTTTCATCATAATCAACTCCGTGAATTTTCTTGTAACCTTTTGCCACCAGTCTAGCTTTGTATATAGATACATTTCCATCTTTGTCTGTTTTCGATTTGAAAATCCATTTGCAACCGATAGGCGTGTGACCTTCGGGCAAATTAACCAACTCCCAGACTTGACTTTCAGACATGGATTCCATCTCGGATTGCATGGCCTCTTGCCATTTAGCAGAGTCGAGGCTCGTCATAGCTTTTTTGTATGTCGCTAGCTCATCGCCATCCATAACTAGAATGTCTTGATCTTCGGTTAAGACGTTACCAAGGTATCTGTCTGGTTGAGATCTTGGTCGTTGCGACTTACGCAGGGTAATAGGTTGAGCATTTGCATTGTCGGTTTGACTCTGACCAATGTCAACAGCTGCTTCTAAAGTACTTTGATTGCCAGTTTTGTCATGTTGACTTTGTTTCTTTACCTCTCGAACTTCGTCGAGTTTGATTTTCCTCCCACTTGTCATTTTGGAAAGGTGTTCCTTCTCCAAAGAGACACCATCACGAGCAACAAACACTTTCTTCTCGGATTTATTATTGAAGTAATACCCCTTGGTTTCTTTTGGGTAGCCCACAAAGAAACACTTGTCTGATTTTGGGTGAATTTTGTTAGAAATTAATCTCTTGACATATGTTTTGCAACCCCAAATCTTAAGAAAAGTCAACCTCGGAGGTTTCTTCGTCCATAATTCATATGGAGTCTTTTCGACAGCTTTTAACAAAGCACAGTTCAGTGTTAGTGTCTTAGTTAGAAGTGCGTGTCTCCAGAAAGAGATAGGAAGTTCACTAAGACCCATCATTGATCGAACCATGTCTAACAAGGTTCGATTCCTCCGTTCGGATACTCCATTACATATTGGAGTTCCGAGTGGTGTCAACTCTGAAAGAATACAATTTTCTTCCAAGTGATCGTTGAATTCATGGCTCTAATATTCGCCACCTCGATCCGATCGAAGTGCTTTTATTTTCTTGCCAAATTGAGTTTCAATTTCACTCTGAAATTCTTTGAATTTCTCATAAGATTCAGATTTGTTCGACATAAGGAAGACATAACCATATCTACTACAGTCGTCGGTGAAGGTAATGAAATATTGATAACCTTGCCTTGCGGGTGTACTCATTGGTCCACATACATCCGTATGTATTAGACCCAATAAGTCACTTGCCCTTTCTCCCAACTTTGAGAATGGTTGCTGTATCATCTTGCCTAATAGACATCCTTCACAATTTTTAAACAACTACAAGTCAAATGAGTCAAGAACACCTTTTCGAAGAAGTTTCTTAATGCGTTTGACGTTAATGTGGCCAAGACGACAATGCCACAAGGAGGTTTGATTCGACTCGATGGTTTTAGCCCTTTTGGCGGTACCATTAATGTTATAAACTTGTTTGTCTAGAGAAAGCACATAAAGACCATTTTCTGAATATGCCTTACCATATAAAACATTATCGAAATAAAATGAACAACTATTGTTCATAATTTGAAATTCCAAACCTTTGGCGTCCAACGCCGATATTAAAATAATGTTTTTGGTAACTCTAGGAAAATGATAGCAAATGTCAAGTTCTAAGCCAAGCCCAAAGGCAAAGACAAACTGAGAGTTCCAACGGATACGGCAGCCATCCTTGCTCCATTGCCGACCCGAAGCTCAACCTCTCCCTTCTCTAGCCTCCTATTTATCCTTAGTTCCTGCGCATTGGAACAAAGGTGTGAGCCACACCCAGTATCTAATACCCATGATGTTTTTCTAGCGAAGTTTAAGTCTATAACAAAAATACCTGATGAAGAAGCAACAGTGTCGTTCTTCTTATCTTCCTTTAATTTGAGGCAATCCCTCTTCCAATGTCCCTTCTTCTTGCAATAGAAACATTCGAAATCGGATTTAGAAGAGGCTACCTTCTTGTACTTGCCACTTTTAGCAGCACTTGACTTAGGCGGAAAGTTCTTCTTCTCTTTCCCTTTAAAGCTTCTCTTCTTGCCCGAGCGCTTAAATGGCTTTCCCTTTCTCACCATGAGCATGTCATGCTTTCCCTCATCTTTGAGGATTTTCTCGACCTGCTTCAACATACCATGAAGCTTGGTCAGAGTTTTTTCCATGTAGTGCATATTATAGTTCATCTTGAACTGATCATAGCCTTTGTGCAGCGAGTGGAGAATGCTGTCAATTTCCATCTCGGTCGAATACTTAGCATCGAGACTTTCCATGTTCTCAAACAATCCAATCATTTTAAGAACATGCGGGCTTATTGGCTCTCCTCTCTTGAGCTTGCTGTCAAGGATCTGCCTATGGGTTTCGAACCTTTCAGTTCGGGCCTGCACTTGAAACATATTTTGAAGTTCAGAAATGATCTCAACAACCGTCTCCTTTTCAAAGAAATTCTTTTGAAGGTCCGGAGACATAGTGGCCAACATGATACACTTGACAATTCGATTGGCACTTTGCCATCGGTTAAGAGCAGCCTGGGTGACCTCCTCATTGGGAGTGTCGGGCATTTCCTCATCAAGGAAGTATTGCTTTTGCTCTTGCATGAGAACAATACGTAAATTCCGTTGCCAATTAAAAAAATTTGGCCCACTCAACTTTTCCTTTTCGAGAATTGAGCGTAATAAAAACTGGTTGTTTGAGTTAGTTGTAGACATGTTTCTACAATTGAAAGAATTTGAAATGAAAAACCATTCATAAACGAATAAGTTTGAAATTTAAAGCGTTCATGCAAATTTTCAATCTTATTGAGCATTTTATCTATCCACGCATTAACATTAGTCCCTTTTAGGCGAGAATAAAATGACTCCAAGATCCCAATAATAAAAATATGATTAAGCATGCTTTGGCTTGTCTTAACACTTAATATTTTAGGGTAAGCAATCCAATTGCTAATAGCTCCAAGCTACTCTTGGTTCGATAAAACGTGCATCTAATGCTTCCTTGACATTTTATCTCCGTTGACACGACATCTAAGGACTCCTTACCGATATCGTTGACCTTAACCAAGACAACTTGTATACCTAGTATACCTTACATTCCCAGGGAGGTAGTGATGCCTCGCTTTGTCGTAGCCCATCACGTACGCGCATTAGTTCGGTAAGTGTTGTTCTTGGAATGGCATATTTTAGCTTAATATTTTAGGGACCTAGGGTTTCTATGTTGGTTGATTTAAGTGAATTCAATTAATCATTACAACATTTGAAATTCTAAATATGCACCTAACATATCATTCACATATATAAGAACAATTATATATAGAAAACATGAAATAAGATGCATTTGGCAACTAGCATGACCCCTTGAAATCTTCAAATTTTCAAGAGTCTTCATCTTGGCTCGTCTTCATAGAAACGCCATCTTGAGACATTTTTGCCAAAATAAAATTACTAGCTACTACGACTATGATTAATCTACATATTGAGGTACAAAAATACGCAATGGTACGCAGACCGTATTTAGATTTACAAAAATACATAACGGATCGCAGTCCGTATTTACTATCTTAATCGGGCCCCACTAGTTGCCATTTTCACGAAACCTATGAAACAATATATCTTCCATTCATCCATTCACTATATGTGAATGACCCATGCATTTTACAACAAAAAAATAAGTAACAATGCATAACGTGCGTGAACTAGTAACTAACTTAGGTGGTTAATCCAATTAACGCGCCTAATTAAAACTAGTCAAATTTGTTTAACATTTTATGTGATTAAGATGCAATTAGTTCATGCAATTAACGAAGCTCCCACTAAATTCTGCATCTAACTTAATTAATCCAAATAATTAAGCCGGTTCAACCCAAATTTTGACAAAATTGAATAATTTTTTTTAGCAACAGCCAGAAAAACCAAGGCCTAGCCTTGTAAAATAATTAAATAAATTAAAACGGCAAAATTTTGCAAAAAACATAGCCCACGCATCGAAAAAGTCAGCCTACTCTAGACCGAGTGCATAACATCCTAGCCATGGGGCTAGGCTTGCTAGGCACCAAAGCTACGGCTAGGGGGTTGCTTGGGCGCAGGCAGCATGCCTAGCATGGCATTGATGCGCCTGCTAGCACCAGCATGCTGCGCATGCTAGCATGCCTACTGGCAGGTGTGGCTGGGCCTATTTGGGGCTCGCTGCCTTGCTGCCCAGCAGCATTACGAGCATCCTAGCAGCCACGCACCACAAGCCACAAGCATGTCCCTTGTGCACTCCTAGCCCTACCACACAGCCGCAACGCTTCGAGGTGGGAGCATCACCATGCGCACCAAGGCAGCCACATGTGGGCTGCGTGAGTAGCCCGTCTACCCTTGGTGGTGTTAGGGTTTTTTTACCTCAATTTGCGTGCTATTATTTTGGGATTTTAATACCGATATGCGTGTGACATAAAATTAATTCTAAATTTATTTTAGAATCAATTTAGAGCAAAATGAAAAATTAAAATAAGTCTAACTTAATGAAATTCAATTTAAATAGTGCACAAGCCTAAATTATTCAACAACCATTCTTTAAATGAATTTAGGTCTATCTTGATGCTTTAAAAATTGAAGGGCTACACTAATTAATTTAATCGAATGTAAATTAATAATGAGATTTGACAAAATTAAAGGGGTTGGAAAATTAAACCCTTTCATCCAATGAAAAATTTCCCAACAACAACTTGTGTGAAATTGAAAAAATTACATCTTCCAATATAAAGATTAATCAAAATTCAATAGTATGTTTTGAACTTTAAGGACATTAATCAACACAAAACGGATTAAATCCAAAAATTAGTTCAACATGAAATTTAGCAATAAAAGTTCCAACTAAATAAACAATTAAAGAATAGATCTTTAAAATTTTAGGGGCTTGAAAGTTGCAAGTTCACCATAAACATTCACACTTGAGAAAATTTATTTGCAATAATGTGAAAAATTCAAGTTTATGTGAAAAATGAACACACCAAATTAAGCACCAATTATGATTTCATAAACATGCTTAATGAAGTTTATAATTGCAGTAGATTAGGGATGCAACCATACGTTTAATCTACCTTCAACATGCAATAATTAATCAAGGTTTAAAGATTTAAAAAATTTCGTCAAAACGGAAAAACCCTCGAAAAACATATTTCTAGGTGGATTTTGGCTTCTGGACAATCATAAAAGGGTCGGAAACGATCTAGAACATCAATTCCACCCAAAAATCACTATTTTGTAGTTGAAACGTGGGTTCGTTAGCAAAAATTAGAAAAAATATGAGATTAAAACTAATTAAAACGAGTTTCTATTCTAATTAGAAAGCACAACCAGAAATTTAAATCCATTTTAAATCACCTTAATTAATTATTAGTCACAATAATTAAAGTGAGCGCGGCTCCGATACCGCTGTTGGGTATCGTAGAATCCGACTCTACGTGGAAGAAGTAACCCACCCAAGACCCACACACTAATTAAAGTGATGAGTGACATTTATGTCACTCTTAGGGGTAGTATTTAGGTCTTTTTCCTCTTATTTTTGTTAGTTTTTTCCACCTCATTTATCGTCTTATGGCTTCTTTATGTGTTGATGAAAAGTAATGCTTATTTGCGCTTATTTTGATAATCTTTATGCATTACTTTATCATCCTCATGCTCTCGTGAACTTTGGTATCTTCTGCAGGTTCCATGACGGTCCTATGCACGGTAGGAGGCCCCTTGGCCAAGTATGGAAGCCATGGACAAAGGCAAGAGGAGCAAAAGGGAAGGAGAGGAAGCAATAAAAGGAAGTGCAAGAGGAGGTGTGGCTAAACCTCTGAAAGGTCCGGTCAAACCTAGGTGCGGTCAAACTTTTGAAAAGTTTGACCGAGCCTCCAGGGTGCAGTGAAGGCAGTGTCAATCCAGTTTTCAGCAATTTTGCAGGAGAGGTCGAACCTCAAAAGTTAGACCAAACAAGGATCAGGGAGGTTCGACCGAACCTACCCTGAGTCCGAACGAACCTACCCAGAGTTCGGTCGGACCTTTTCCCGATCTCAGCCAATTTTGTACGGACTATTTAAGGTCCTTTTGAGATCGTTTTTCGGGGAAAGAGAAGAAAAACAGTAGAATAGTTTTCAGCAAAAAAAAAAGATACTCTCTCTTAGTTAGAAACTTCATTAAATTAGTTAATTTAGTTTTAGAAACTCTCAAATCTAATCATTGTAGAAGCAAATTTCAAGATTTATCTCAAGAATTTCTGCAATTATCCAACATTTTTGAAGCTTCAATAGTAACTTCTTTCATTTGTCCTTCATTATTTTCTGATTTTATTTTTTTGTTTTGTAAGCCACTTGATTTTCTCTCAATCTTGATATATTGTTGTTGCATGTTAGCTTTGTCCATAGATAATCACTTGTTTTTCCAAATCTTAGAATCGCTTATAATCCAAACTTGGAATTTGCATGTACTCACAATGAATTGTGAGTAGTCCTCTTGTCTAGGGGTTGGGTGAAACTCAACCTATTGGTGATTATGTGAGTTTGGGAGTGATTTTGATGATGGATTGCGACTAAACTTGATTATATGGGATTGCTTGTTAGTTCTTCATGATAGGAGTAATAAACCTAGATTATTGAACTTGATGGCATGAAATTTTTGGTTCGACATGGAAATGTGAGTTGAATGTTTCATTACCTATTGCAATATGATTATGTATCTTTTGTTGCTAAGTTAATGAGGGATCTAAGCTTAGTAATCTGAGTTGTTTTCATATCGTTTGATGTTGATCTTGCATGTGGTCTTTGCTATTCCATTACCCTCATTCCTCCCTATTTGCCTAATTGCTATTGGTTGAGTGAATCCCATTCCCCTAGTGTTTTAATCCCTTGATTCCCGTTCTCCGTGGACCGAACCCTTGCTTGCCATTGTACTTGTTTGAGTGAGGTGTTTGTTATAAATGTGTTTGAATGAGCCTAAATTGTGAGACCGATTTAGCGCTCGTCAAAATGGCGCCGTTGCCGGGGAACGGTGTTGTTGATTGCTATTTGATTGCTTGAGTCTAATTCACCTTTAAAAAAAAATAACACAAAAAGAGTTGTTTTCCTTTTTGGCTACGCTTGTAGCCTTGCTACTAATTGTGTTTGTTGAGTGCGTATGCGTAGGACTCAACATCGTGAGTTGGTGCCTTACGATCCCGAGATTGAGCAAACCCTTAGAAGAAGAAGGAGATCTCGTTCGCGGTCCTCCACTTCCCCAAGAAGAGAGTCCAACCCGGAACCACAAGGAAATCCAATGGGTGACAACCCACCACCACCACCTCCAAGACCTTTGAAGGAGATGGGAACTCCGGGAGCTTATAGAGCTTCAAGTGGGATTGCTCCCCAAACACCCCGACCAATGACTTCGAGATTAGGCCCGCAATGATAAATTTGATTGAGAGGAGACAATTTAGTGGAGCAAAGCACGAGAGCCCTCTTGCACGTTTGAACGAGTTTGAGAAATATTGCAACACGATCAAGGTGAATGGGGTCACTCAAGAGTTTGTGAGACTAAAACTATTTCCTTTCTCCTTAATAGGAAGGGCTCTCGAATGGCTTGAGAAGGAGGTGAGACCCAATTCTTTTAGGACTTGGGATGAGGTCACCACGGCTTTCTTAGAGAGATTCTACTCTCAAAAGAAGACAGCCGAGGCAAGAGCTCTAATTCAAGGATTTCGGCAAAGGGGTAGTGAGACTATCTATGAAGCTTGGGAGAGGTACAAGGAGTACCAAAGAGAGTGCCGTCACCATGGAATCCCAACATACCAAGTTTTACAAATCTTCTATGGAGGCTTGAGTTCTCAAGGCAAAACAAGCTTGGATGCAGGAGCCGGCGGGCCAATCATGAATAAAACCGAAGATCAAGTGATTGAGATCATTGAAGATGTGGTAAGGCACCACATGGATTGGCAAGAAAATGAAAGAGAATCCACAAGCAAGAGTGGGGGGGCGGCTTATTCGGTAGATCACCTCAATGCTATAAACAACTTGACATCCCAAATTACAAATCTTGGAAAGGAGATGTCATCGATCAAAGCTAAGCTTGAGTCCTCCACTTCGCGCCAAGATTTTTCCTCCCAATCTAAGGGGAGAGGTATGAGTTCTAACCCTTCTACTTCTACATCTAATAACATGCCCAGTGGATGCTTATTTTGTTATAATTGTAGGTCTTATGACCATGATACATCTTCTTGTAATTTTGATTCCCAATCCCAACCCCTTAATGATGATGGTAATGAGTATGAAAATGAACATGTCAATGCCTTGTCTTATGATAATAGACCTAGGAATGACAACCAACGATACTTACCACCCAATAAAAGAGGGCAAGGGAATAATTTCAATCAAAGAGGAAATGATTATGATTACCACAACCACAACCAATGGGGTGGTAGAAACCAAAGGGACCAAAATCCCCAAGGTAATTACAACCAACAAAGTGGTTATGGTAACCATAATCATAACAATCAAGGAAACTATGGAAATCAAGGCCAATACCACCAAGGGGGGAGTTCTAATAACTGGAACAATTGGAATAATAATGGTAATAGAGGCTTTAACAACCAAAATGCTAATTCCAATGTGAGAGGTCCTAGATCACAACAAGACAATTGTTACACTCAACCACCTCCACAAAAGTCTAGCCTAGAAGAGATGATGGAAAGCCAAGCCAAAATGTTCAACACTTTCATGGCCACTAGTGATAAGAAGTTTAATGAAGTAATGACCCATAACAAAATGCTTGAAACACAAATTTCTCAATTGGCCAATGCTTTAAAAGAGGTAGCTAGCACTTCTAAACTTCCACCCCAAGGACTTGACCCCAAGAAACCGGTGAATGCTATATCAACTAGGAGTGGGAAAGTGTTGGAAGAGAGTGTCCCTAAGGAAAACAATGAGAAAATGAACATGAGTTAGCCTCCCCTTGAGAGTGATTTTGAGCATGAAGAAGAGAAAGCCTCTGAGAATGAAAAAGAAAAAGAGAATGAAAAAGAAACCAAACAATTGCAAAGACTTCCATATCCCCATAAATTTGTGAGACACAAATTAGATGTGCAATTCGGAAAATTCCTTGAAACACAGAAGCAAATTCACCTTTCAATCCCTTTTACCGATGCTATCAAGCAAATGCCTAACTATGCTAGGTTTTTAAAAGATATTTTGAGTGGAAGGAGAAAGTGTGATGTGGTGAAAACGGTGAATCTCACCGAGAATTGTAGTGCTATTATCATGAATAAGATGCCACCAAAGTTAAAAGATCTCGTTAACTTTTCAATCCCTTGTGCAATATATAAAATGCAAATTGATAATGCCTTGTGTGACCTTAGGGCTAGTGTTAGCCTTATGCCATATTCGGTATATCAAAGACTTAAGATAGGGGAACTTCTACCCACTAACATTACCTTACAATTGGCCGATCGATCCATTAAATTTCCAAAGGGTAAGGTAGAGGATGTTCCCCTAAGAGTGGGAAAGTTTGTAATTCCGGTGGACTTTGTTGTATTGGAAATGGATGAAGATGTTAATATTCCAATAATTCTAGGAAGACCTTTTCTTGCTACTTCGGGTGCTTTAATTGATGTTAAAAGTGCTAAAATTACACTAAAAGTAGGAGATGAGGTAATAGAATTTGACTTGAATGAAAGCATGAAATATCCAAGCTCAACTTTGGAAAATTGTATGATGATTGATGCTATTGATTCTATTGTGAATACTATGCATGAGCACTTGCTCACTTCTAACAATGCCCTTGAGAATGTTTTATTGAACAAAGAAAAGATAGGGGAACAAAGCAAGGAGATGACATTGTATGAATAAATGCTTGATGGAAGTGCGGAAGGAAGCATTGAGCAAGTATGCATGGGAATCACAACCAAAGATGCATTGGAGATAGCCACTACAAGAGAAGGTAAGGGTGTTCCGATGGTAGAGCTCAAACCTCTACCTTCACAGCTAAGGTATGAGTTTCTTGGTCCAAATTCAACTTACCCGGTTATTGTAAATTCTTCTTTGAATGAGTGCCAAACTCAAATGTTATGTGGTGTATTGAGAAACCACCAAGGTGCTTTAGGCTATACCATTGATAACCTCAAAGGTATTAGTCCCGCTTTATGTATGCACCACATAACACATGAGGAGGGTGCTAAGCTTTCCATTGAAAGGCAAAGGAAACTCAATCCTCAAATGGGGGAGGTGGTGAAGAAAGAAATCACCAAACTCCTTGATGCGGGCATCATCTTCCCCATTTCGAGTTCTAGATGGGTTTCCCCCGTTCATGTGGTCCCTAAAAAAGGGGGAATGACCGTAGTTGAAAATGAGAATGGTGAGCTCATTTCAACTAGAACGGTGACCGGTTGGAGGATGTGTATAGACTATAGACGTCTAAATGCATCCACCAAAAAGGATCACTTTCCCCTCCCTTTTATTGATCAAATGCTTGAGAGACTAACAAGGCACAAGTACTATTGTTTTCTTGACGGTTATTCGGGTTTCTTTCAAATCCCTATAAACCTGGATGACCAAGAGAAAACAACCTTTACTTGCCCATATGGTACTTTTGCTTACAGGAGAATGCCATTTGGTCTATGCAATGCCCCCGGGACGTTTCAAAGATGCATGATGAGCATATTTGGTGACATGCTCGAAGAGGAAATTGAGGTATTCATGGACGACTTTTCGGTTGGTGGCCTTTCATTTGAGGATTGCTTGACAAATTTGGGCAAGTGCTTGGCAAGATGCGAAAAGGTCAATCTGGTTTTGAATTGGGAGAAGTGCCACTTTATGGTTGAGGAAGGAATTGTCCTTGGGCATAAGATCTCCAACAGAGGAATTGAGGTTGATAAAGCCAAGGTTGAAGTAATCGATAAACTACCACCCCTATCAATGTGAAGGGAGTAAGATCATTTCTTGGGCATGCGGGGTTTTATAGAAGGTTTATCAAAGACTTCTCCCTCATTGCTAGACCCCTAAACGCCCTCCTTTAAAAAGAGGCCGATTTTTTTTTTGATGAAGAATGTCTTCAAGCCTTCAACAAGTTGAAAGAAGCTTTGATCTATTCTCCTATAATGCAAGGGCCAAGATGGGATTTGCCCTTTGAGCTTATGTGTGATGCAAGTGATGTAGCTATCGGGGGTGTGCTTGGACAAAGAGTTGAAAAGAGACTTCATGTGATCTACTATATGTCCAAGACCTTGAACGAAGCCCAACGCAACTACACCACAACGGAAAAGGAATTTCTTGTCGTGGTACATGCTTTTGAGAAGTTTTAGAACTACCTCATTGGTTCCAAAACTATTGTCTACACTGATCATGCGGCTATTAGTTACCTTGTGGCAAAGAAAGAGTCCAAGCCTCGTCTTCTTCTTTGGGTGCTATCACTTCAACAATTCGATGTAGAGATTCGGGACAAAAAGGGGGCCGAAAATGTGGTTGCGGATCATCTATACCGGTTAGAGAACGTGCAAGATAATGACAATGGGGTCCCAATTTGTGATGAGTTAAAAGATGATGTGCTTTACTTGTTGGCCGAGAAAGATCTTCCTTGGTTTGCGGATTTGGTGAACTATTTGGCTTGTGGGGAGTTTCCTCCAAATGCTTCAAGGAACCAGAAGAAGAAGTTGAAAAGGGAAGCAAGGCATTACATATGGGATGATCTGATCCTATTCAAAAGAGGAGTAGATGGTTTACTCCGTAGATGTGTGCCAAATGATGAAGTGAAGAGTGTTTTGAAGATGTGCCACTCCGATCCTTGTGGAGGGCACATGGGTGCCAACAAAACAGCCTTGAAAGTACTACAAAGCGGGTTATGGTGGCCTCATATCTTCAAAGATTCATGGGGTTTTGTGAAAACATGTGACTCTTGCCAAAGAACCGGTAATGTTTCGAAGAGAAATGAAATGCCTCAACAACCGATTCTTGAACTTGAGGTGTTTGATGTGTGGGGCATTGATTTCATGGGACCTTTTCCCTCATCTAATGGGAATCAATACATCCTTGTGGCGGTTGATTATGTTTCTAAATGGGTTGAAGCCATTGCCTCCCCAACTAATGACCACAAGGTAGTGATAAAGATGTTCAAAAAGGTGATATTTCCAAGATTTGGGATCCCTAGAGAAGTGGTTAGCGATAATGGTTCTCATTTTATTCATAATGTGTTTCAAAAGATGCTGAGAAAGAATGGGGTCCATCAACGCTTTGGCACGACTTATCACCCACAAACAAGTGGGCAAGCGGAGGTTTCCAATCGCCAAATCAAGGAAATTCTTGAGAAAACAGTGGCTAGGAATAGGAAAGATTGGTCGGACAAGCTAGATGATGCCCTTTGGGCCTATAGAACCGCTTTCAAAACCCCCATCGGCACTACCCCCTACCGGCTTGTATATGGTAAGTCTTGTCACCTTCCGGTTGAACTTGAACACCGTGCTCAATGGGCTATCAAAAAGATCAACTTTGATTTGGCGAGTGCGGGTGAACAAAGGTGGCTAGACTTGCATGAGTTAGAGGAACTACGGATGGATGCTTATGATTGTGCAAGCTTGTACAAAACCCGGTCAAAGGAGTGGCATGACCGACAAATTAAAAAGAAGACCTTCAATGTTGGAGATAAGGTGTTGCTTTTCAATTCAAGGATGAAACTATTTCCCGGAAAACTCATGTCAAGGTGGAGTGGTCCATTCACCGTTAAGGAGGTGTTCCCCTATGGAGCCGTTGAGCTAAATGATTTGGATGGATTGAGGTCATTCAAGGTCAATGGGTATCGCCTCAAGCTTTATTATGAGGATGCTCATGTTGGTTTGATTGAGTCAATGCAATGCAATCTCATCTTTTGAGTGTGTGAAGTACGTCAAGCTAGTGACGTTAAAGAAGCGCTTCCGGGAGGCAACCAGAGTTTCTAACCCTCCTCTATTCTATTTGCTTGATGTTTTCTTTTCTTCTTTCACAACTTTGGATTGATGGTTTTGTGTGTATTTGGTTTGTGTTGGTATTCTTGTTTGTCTTGCCTTAAAAAGGAATGCATTTTCCATATACCTTAGGCATGATTGTGTTGTATTTTAGTTTGTCTTGAGGGGAAGTTTTGTGCAAATTTTCAGATAGAGGGATTTAGGGGTGTTCGACCAAACTGCAACAAGGTTCGGCCGAACTTTGCAAAAGTTTGACCGAACCACCCAAGAGTTCGGCCTCTCCTCCCCTAGAACTCAAAATGGGCTAAAAACTGTCGGATTCTGGAAAATCAAAAAGTTCGACCGAACTTTTTAAAAGTTTGGTCGAACCTATGCTGGTCCGACCGAACCCCCAGAAAGTTCGGCCGCTCCTGTTTTGGAAATCAAATTAGGCTGAATTCTGGCAGTTTATGGAAAATCCAAATGTTCGACCGAACTTTTCAAAAGTTTGGTCGAACTTATTATGGTCCGACTGAACCTCATAAGGTCCGACCGAACCTTTTTCGAGCTTGCCCAGAATTAATAGGCTTGAGCCGCTGCTTTCTCGCTCTTACTTCATACATTCGGCTCTCTCTCTCTCCCTTCTCTTCTCCTTCTCACCCTAATACTCCATTGTCACCCCTCCTTCAACCTCAAATCTTTATAAAAATCACTCCAATCTTTTTCCCTCCTCACTTCATTAACATCCACTACTCAATTCCTACAATCTCCTTAAATTTTCCCCAATTCCTAGGGTTTGAGTGACTTGAAACTTCTTGATTTCTACTTACTTCCAATCAATTGTGGTATGGTTATTCTAGCTTTTGCAAGCTCATTTCTTCAATTTCTCTTTGTTTTACCATGTTTTACATGTTCAAGTATGATATGTGGGATAATTGATATTGTTAGTCATGGCTTGTTTGATTTAAGTGGTTATTGGGATTTCCTTGTTGTAATTGGTTGGTTGTTGTTAGTAGAACTTGTTTCATGATGAATATGCATGTATGACTTGGGTTTTCATGATTTCAATTTGTTTGCTTGAATGTGTTAATCTTTCACTAGGTTGCTCATGCTACATTTTGATTGAGAAATTCTTGAGTTGGATGGAATTTTGTGACTATTACTCATTGTTCTCGGTTTGATTTCGATGAGTTTTGAGTGGATTTCATGAATTTTAGGGGACATCATGCCCAATTTTGCCTAGGTTTTCTTAGGATTTGCATTCGATTTCCATAGGATTTTTAGCTCATGCCTTGGTTTATAAGTGTCCATTAATGCCTTGAATTGTATTGTTGCTACCGTCTACATCTATTTCACAACTCTTGGCTTTTACTCTCATTGCACACACTTTTTATCTCGGCGAGCTTCTTGTGTCTCCTTTTGGCTTGAATCTTCCTAATGTTAATTCTTGGCGATTTTTGTAGATTCACAATGCATCTTTTTGGCAAAAGCAAGTCCAAGAGGAAGAGGACGGGTGAATCTTCATCGTTCAATTTTCCACCTCCACCCGGAATCAATGATCATGGCATCATCGCTCCAAACAAACACTTTTGGGATGTCTATAAAACCCTCATAGACCGTCCCATACGATCTACAAGGTTCTTTTGCGGGAACACCTTAAGAAAGCTTGGCATCATGGATGAAGTAGTCCGGCTCGCACAAAACTTTGGTTGGGGCGAGTTCATTGACCTCCACGCTCACACCTATGAGCGCGTCACATTGGAGTTCCTTGCTTCCCTCCGCAAGGAAGTCATTGAAGAAGATGATGAAGGGAATGAATCTCAAATTATTCTTCACTTTCGTATGTTCAACGAAGACCATTCCCTAACCGAGAGTGAGCTCAATGAGATCTTCCATTGGCAAGCTACCGGGTTGCATCGACCTTCCGATATGACCTCAATGTGTCGCATTCCCTATAATGAACAAGAATGGTGGCGGAGCATCTCCACCAAGCCCGTCTTTCGCACTAACACTGCAAAGGTCAACAACATCATCCATATTGCTTTGAGATACTTTGCCCGGCTCCTTCAGTATGCCGTATTCTTCAAGGCAAACCTCGGCTCTATGGTGAAAGATGAGGTAGCTTGCCTTTACTTGGCCGACAATCCTCAGCGTTTAAAGTTCAAATGCTCCACCACTTTTATCTCGAGATTGTTGGACACTCGAGATGGGCGGCTTTGTGATGAGATACACATGGGGGGCATGATCACCCTCATTGCCCTTTCTTTGAATGGTGGAGCTTACAAGGACCAAATTGATTTGCTCCCCCATGTGCTCCAAAACAAAGAAGAAGAGGCCGTCGGCTACCCTCCTTATGCTCTTTCTATTGTTGCTCTCCGCAACCAACGCTTCATCAACTACACCACCCAGAATCGCAAATATATCCTCTTGGTTGATAATGGAGAAGAATGGTGTGTCCTCCCGGATCCTCCTCACACTTCGGTAGACCCTTCCAACCCGCTAAGGTGGAAGATTGCGCGAAAATTCATCCCCGATGAATTAAGGAAAAATCAAGTCCGCGGTGCAATCCCTCACCCTCAACCAGTCTACCAAGTGGAGCATCCCTTTCCCCCCTAGTGGGGGAGGTGAGACATCTTCTTCTTCTTCCTCTTCTCCTTTTGATATGAGTGCCCTGCGTAGTACCCTCGATGGTATTCGTTATGATAATCAGGCTTCTATTGAACAATGGGGGTACTACGCAAGGATGAACTATGATAGTCTTGTGCAAGCGGGCGTTCAAACTCCCTATGTTAACTATCCCTACCACCCGCCTCAAGAGGGTCCATTCCACATTGGGACCCCTATGACCCTAACAACCCCTCCCCCAACACCTATGCTTATTGGAAGGTCCTATCGACCCATCCCAACGTGTTGGTACCCCACCGTACAACCCTTATCGGCGGGGTGGGTGTGACTACGCCTATGATCCGGCAAGTCCATCAACCCCGAATCCTTTTGATGGTGGTTGGGGTACACAAGGGTGGCCCTATGAGCACTTTAACCAACCTTTCCATCCATTCATGGATCGCTCGGGGTTTGATTTCATGAACCCTCCTAAGGAACGGGAGGATAGAAACCCCCAATGAGGGTTCTCTCCTTCCCTTTTCCCCCCGGACTTTCATGCCTTTTCCTTTTGCTCGAGACGTGCAAAAGACTAGCGTGGGGGAGGATGTTCCTTTTGGTTGAAGTGTACATAGGAGGGTAGTGTGGTAGGATGGTAGCTTGTGCATATGGAGAACCATCAGGGATAATGAATTTATTGTAGTTAGTGATGATTTTTGGTTGGTAATATTCTTATGATGATGATGTTATGAAGCTTCATTTCAATTAAAAAAAAAAATAAAATTGAAGTTGTTTTTCCCTCTTCTCTCTTGATCCCATAATCCAAATCCCAAAATCCAAATCCCTTAATCCAAATTTTGTAGATAGCTTTTTGTCAATCATTTTCTTTTGTTTATAATTCTAGTCTTTTTCTTTTGTTCACTAAATTTTCTTTGTATAGTTGTAGTGTTTCTTTTCTTTTGGCTCACTTTCCTTGTAGCTTGAAAACGGAAGCACAAAATGTTGGAATAAGGAGCAACTCAAGCTCCGGAAACCTTGGTGAGATCGCAATTTTGCCTTGTGTTCTATTTCAAGCAGCATTTGGTGAGATCTTTCCCTACTTTCCTTTATTTTTCTTTGTGTGCATAGTTAGTTTAGACTAGAATGGAGTTGATTGTTCGAGGTTGTTTGCATTTGATTCCACGGAATCTGGTGATCGTTGGTATTGATGCCGAACGATCTTTGTTTGTCGATTGAGAATTATATGTTTACTAGCCTCTTATCTCTCTTGTACTCCTTGCATTAAAAAAAATAAAAAAAAATTTCGAAAAATGTGAAAAAAAAAATGAAAAGCTTAGTTGTTTCATTTTCATTTCGAGCATAATAATGTTGACTCGTGTGTTTGAATGCTTTGCTTGTTGAGTGTTATAAGTTTGCATGCTTCAGGATTGCCATTGGTTAACTCTAGGACATGTTCATGCTAAGGTAGTTGTTCTAGAACTCGTTAGGCCCATCGAACCCAAATTCACTTGTTTGTGGTAAGAAGGTGTTGCTCTCATTAGGGGATTTGAAGCCCTAGAGATGGTTTTTGTAACCCGATGTGAGCTTTATTGTTCAAGCCTCCAACATTACTTGTATGAGCGGCGTAGGATCCTCACCAAGGCAAGCTTAGATCTAGAACTTGGCGTCTGGCTCCCGAGATCGAGACCGAACTAACCTATGAATGACAAAGGCATTCTTCATTCGGTGACTATTTTTGTTTTCTAGTATTAGTTTTTTTTTATCTTTTGTATTTTTGGGTTGCATTTGCCCTTACCATGTTGAGTCTTCCCCTCCTTAATTATAGCACATTGCAAGCCCATGGCCCTTTTGTTTTACTTTCACCCTTAGAATCGTGAAGCTCAAGCCATGAGGGCTTATTATAGTTTTGATTTGAAATTTGGAAGGGAATGGTTCTACTTGGAAAGTGAAGCAGTGTTTTTGTGAATATGTGTTCAAGAAAAGCAAATGTAAATACTAGAAAAATCCTTTAAAGCTAAAAAAAAAAAAAAAAAAAAAAAAAAAAAAAAAAAAAAAAAAAAAAAAAAAAACCAGAGAGAATGTGACAAACGAAGAGTTGATGAATGAAGATGTAAGAGGAAAGCGAAAGCTCAAAAGTGTTTGGCATTATAGTTCAAGATTGTGGCAACGTAGTTTGAAAATTGGTTGATGATTGATTTTGAAAAAGAGGCTTGATCACCCTTTGCTTAACGGTTAGGCTAAGCACCAATTTCCAAATTCCTCCACACCCTTACCCCCTAGCCAACGTTACAACCCTTTCAATGCCCTGTTGACCTAGGTTGGTTGAGTCACTAGTCGGTGGAGGGAGCTGGAACTCAAGCATATGGAGAAGGCATGACTTGGTGAGATGTCGGGTTCCTC
Source organism: Chenopodium quinoa (assembly GCF_001683475.1). Lineage (NCBI taxonomy): Eukaryota > Viridiplantae > Streptophyta > Magnoliopsida > Caryophyllales > Amaranthaceae > Chenopodium > Chenopodium quinoa. Next base: position 985,871 of record NW_018744249.1, read on the forward strand.
TATTTTGCAGTGTTTTATCTTTGTTCCGGCTCCTTCGAGGAGTCACTTGATGCTATCTCCAAGGGCGGATTTGAATCTAGATGAGGGAACGCGGTAAGATTGTATGGAATGCGGGGGGAGTGGTGCATGTTTGAGTTCTCTATGCTTAGCATGACTTATCCTTCAATCAACTTTCGGCATCCCCTTGCATGCTCACTTCTACTACTCAGAAAGTTTGACACTCATTCATGTTTGTTATCTCCAAAAGCTCGATTTGGCTATGATTTGTGTTGGATTTGTTGTTTCTCTTTCCCTTGTTTTTGGTTTGTCTTGAACACAATTTTGTAAGAGTTGTGGGGTATGCTCTTAGGAAACCCTCACGATATCACAAATCATCCTCATCGGCGACCTTGGGGTTTAAATGGCTTGTTGCTTTTGCTAAAAGCAATTTCGGTTTTTCTTTTGTTCCTTGCATGTTTGAATAACTAATTCTTTCTCCCTTGTTCATTTTCCTTTGCTTTGCTCGAGGGAGAGCAAAGGCTTAGCGTGGGGGAGTTTGATGAGTGACATTTATGTCACTCTTAGGGGTAGTATTTAGGTCTTTTTCCTCTTATTTTTCTTAGTTTTTTCCACCTCATTTATCCTCTTATGGCTTCTTTATGTGTTGATGAAAAGTAATGCTTATTTGCGCTTATTTTGATAATCTTTATGCATTATTTTATCATCCCCATGCTCTCGTGAACTTTGGTACCTTCTGCAGGTTCCATGACGGTCCTATGCACGGTGGGAGGCCCCTTGGCCAAGTATGGAAGCCATGGACAAAGGCAAGAGGAGCAAAAGGGAAGGAGAGGAAGCAAGAAAAGGAAGTGCAAGAGGAGGTGTGGCCAAACCTCTGAAAGGTCCGGTCGAACCTAGGTGTGGTCAAACTTTTGAAAAGTTTGACCGAACCTCCAGGGTGCAGTGAAGGCAGTGTCAAACCAGTTTTCAGCAATTTTGCACGAGAGGTCGAACCTCAAAAGTTGGACCAAACAAGGATCAGGGAGGTTCGACCGAACCTACACAGAGTTCGACCGAACCTACACAGAGTTCGACCGAACCTACCCTGAGTCCGACCGAACCCGATCTCAGCCAATTTTGTACGGACTATTTAAGGTCCTTTTGAGATCGTTTTTCGGGGAGAGAGAAGAAAAACAGTAGAATAGTTTTCAGCAAAAAAAAAGATACTCTCTCTTAGTTAGAAACTTCATTAAATTAGTTGATTTAGTTTTAGAAACTCTCAAATCTAATCATTGTAGAAGCAAATTTCAAGATTTATCTCAAGAATTCAGCAATTATCCAACATTTTTGAAGCTTCAATAGTAACTTCTTTCATTTGTCCTTCATTATTTTCTGATTTTATTTTTTTTGTTTTGTAAGCGACTTGATTTTCTCTCAATCTTGATATATTGTTGTTGCATGTTAGCTTTGTCCATAGATAATCACTTGTTTTTCCAAATCTTAGAATCGCTTATAATCCAAACTTGGAATTTGCATGTACTTACAATGAATTGTGAGTAGTCCTCTTGGCTAGGGGTTGGGTGAAACTCAACCTATTGGTGATTATGTGAGTTTGGGAGTGATTTTGATGATGGATTGCGACTAAACTTGATTATATGGGATTGCTTGTTAGTTCTTCATGATAGGAGTAATTAACCTAGATTATTGAACTTGATGGCATGAAATGTTTGGTTCGACATGGAAATGTGAGTTGAATGCTTCATTACCTATTGCAATATGATTATGTATCTTTTGTTGCTAAGTTAATGAGGGATCTAAGCTTAGTAATCTTAGTTGTTTTCATATCGTTTGACGTTGATCTTGCATGTGGTCTTTGCTATTCCATTACCCTCATTCCTCCCTATTTGTAGTTTGTTAGTTAATCACCACTTATACCTTGATTTCGATTTAGCTTGAGCATTAAGATTATTTAGCATTTGATTCCCGTTCTCTGTGGACCGAACCCTTGCTTGCCATTGTACTTGTTTGAGTGAGGTGTTTGTTATAAATGTGTTTGAATGAGCCTAAATTGTGCGACCGATTTAGCGCTCGTCATAAAGCGACTAAGCATGTAATTAAAATTAAACAATAACTAAGAGAGAGAAGGAAAAGACATTCTTACCATTAGCGCGTGCTTCGCTCGAATCCCGAGCTCTTACTTCAAAATTCGAACCCCGCAAATGCGAAGGTCTCCGACGGCTCGTACCCACGAACCCGACCCGAATAGTCCAAGTCCCGAAGGTTAGTTGGGACCCGACCAGTAAAAACTAGAGTCCCGAAGGAGATGCCTTTTTAGTTCCACTCAAGTGTTCTTCCCAGATCCCAAAACCTTGGTATTTAAAGGGAAATGAACCTTGAATTCCCATTCTCAATCAATGTAGGAGGTTTGCAATTTTCCCATTTTATTTTAATTAAAACAAAAATAAAATTGCATTTCAATCAATAGGTTACAAGTGGCACAAGGAGGATGAGAGATTAGGTGAGGACCTTTTCCAGGGGGGGGCAGACCATAGCCTTGCTCGCCAAGGCAAAGCTCACACCCTTGGTCCCCACAAGCAAACCGGCCCTCCTCTCTAAGTGGCTGGCTGACAGCTTGCCTTGGCTGCCAAGGATGCCAGCTGGCGCTCGCGCCTAGCACCAAGGCTGGGCAGCCTGGCTAGCCAACCAGCATACACGCACACAGCCCGCATGCATGCGTAGCCAGCCAGCACAAGGCCAGCCAGCACGCAATGCTTCGTTGTTGCTTGGTGCATGGTCCTGGGCGCTGCTATGCGAGGCACAAGCACACACACGCACACAGCCAGCATGCATGCGCAGCCAGCCAGCACAAGGCCAACCAGCACGCAATGCCTCGCTGAAGCTTGGTGCAAGGTGCTAGGCGCTGTTATGCGAGGCACACGCACGCATGGTGCGTAGCGATGCCTGGCACAGCTAGGACGCATGGTGCGTGGCTGCGATAGCTAGACTTCAGCTCGCCAGCAAGCATGCAATAGCTGCAATGATTGCGAGCAGTGCTAGGCCATGCTTTGCGCCAGCGCCTAGCATGCTAGCAAGCCCTAGCCTTGCGATGGCTGGGCGCATGGCAAGCTAGCACACACGCAAGGTTGCGATGCTTGTGGTGGCTTGCTAGCATGCATGGGCCTAGCACACTTAGCATGCTAGGCTGGCGGCTAGCATTGCATGAGGGGTCTTGCCTAGCCTAGCACCCACATGGCTAGGCCAATGTGAGGCTACGGCTTGGTTCGAACTTGTAACTTGATTGATTTCACGTCTCGTCAAATTCCATATTCGACTCGACTTGCGACGCTCAGTCTCGACGCTTTAAGCTCAATATCCGACGTCTTTGTTCGTAAAACATTGACGACTCATCAAATCCTTCAGTTTGACTCGTTGTCTCGGATCGGTTATTCGATTTGGTTCGACCCGAAGGGTTCAGTCAGATTAAGTTGTAATATTAATTGTACATTAATATTACTGATCGGAAGCGGCCTCCACCTAAGCATTTCGATCGCTTGACCTTACTAAAGAATTAGCTTTCTAATAATTTTGAACCCTCCACCGGAATAATACACTTGCTGGAAGGACACCATTCCTTTCAGACTGGATGTTCGGGGATGATGGTATGAACTTAACCTTAAAGTGGGCAAACCGCTCTAAATAGGCCTCTACTTGATTCTTATTGATATTCATGTGCGCTTTTTTATCAACTTACATACATCAAATTAATCCTAACCTGTTTAATCTATGTTAGTTGATTATTAATGCACAATTAAATCTAATATTGGTGATCACTTGAATTAAAATCATATTAAGCCTAAATCCAATTATTAATTATCTTATTAAGCGTAATTTTAGTTACAAATTCCCTTTAAACCTGCAAGAAGGGGCATGATCAAACAATAAATAATCGATAATCAAGTAACATATAATTAAGATAATAATCAATCTCACAAAACATCGTTAGTAGCAAGATCCTAGGCATGACACTAAACATATTAATAGAAATCCTAGCATGTTACTAATAACAAAAGCAATACGTTATCCTAAACATTATTTATATTCAAGAAAGCAATTAAATTACTTACTTTGATGCTTTGACCTTCTTACCATAAAACAATACACACTTTAGTAAACTTCAAGAAAGTAAAATCAATAGTGTAAATAATAAACTAATTAATTAAGAATAGAAATAAAGATTTGGGTCCAAACCCTCAAAAATAGCAACCTTTCACGTCAAGGTCGAAGACAACGTCGACTATGGTTGGAGTATTCAAATCACGCAAAGGAAGAATTGTGTATGATTAGGATGATTCTTGGATGTATTTAGACGAAGAATATGGTAATTTGAGGAATTTCGGGTTGTGGTGATGATTGTTATGATGGTTGTTGATTATTGTTGATGCTTGTTGATATTGGGAATCTGGGAAAACAACCTCTTCTTATAAGGAAAAAAAGAATGTCGAACAATTGGAAAAGATCAGAAGTCTAAACCGAGACAGAACTTTCTATCGCGTCGCGACAGGACTGACGCGGCGCGATGGTTATGAAGATAGAAAAGTTCGAAAGGTGTTTGGTTTCTGATGGTTTATCTTTGCAAAATTCCAAACTTCTTTTGAAAAATTATGGATTATCATAAGATTTTATTCAATCTCAAACTCTTGATCTTTAACGTTTCGGGAAGGATAGATTAGAACCTTCTAGAATATTCTAGAAGTTCCTAGCTGGTTTAGAATTAACAATATGAATATGGGATCTAAATAATATATTCGGACTCCATATAATCATTGGTTTGTACTAAAGTTGGGCCTAGGCTCAGTTTTGTATTTTGGCCATATCTCACTCTTTTTAAGTCGGATTTGGGCTGGGAAAATGGACCAAAATAATCAAATGGATGTTTTTATAATTTGGGCACGAAAGGAATGTTTTTAAGGACACGAAATGAATGTTTTTATATTAAAAACACTTTGGGTAAGGTTAGAAAGATGGTCTAGGCTTAAGGAAACTATGCGCGATTTTTCAACTCTTTTCCGAACTCGTCAATCAAAATATGAAAGGCACTCATCACTGGGTTTATTGTTTGGGGGACACGATCAGGTGTATACAAATACCCTCTTGTTTCCTTGGATTAACCCACAAAGAAACATTTGTCTGATTTGGGACTTAGTTTATGACTTTCTAAACGCTTTACATAGATTTCACAACCCCAAATCTTTAGAGAAGATAACAATGGAACTTTTCCATTCTATAACTCATTTGAAGCCTTTCCTATTGCTTTTGACGGAATTTTGTTTAGTATATTAGTAGTTATTTTTAGAGCATATCCCCAAAATGATATATGAAGATCTGTGAAGCTCATCATGGATCGAAACATATATAACAATATCTTTTTAATACCCCGTTTAACTGTGGTGACAATGTAGGATTATAGGTACTCTAAGCGGAATTTCATGAATCATATTTATACGCACCTAAAACAGAATCACATGCATAACACACAAGAATCACATAATTATACCTTTGAAGTGTGATCTCCACGTAGCATATTGATTAACAAATCAAGAAGAGAATAGTGCCCCAAGCGTTACTCCTCCACTAAGTCAACGGGATTCGATCAAGCGTCCACCAATGCTAGATTGGTCGAGTGAAAGGGAAAACCGTGATCCCACCTTTAATGGAAAACCGGCCACCACGATCACCACCACCACCGAGCATACCATCGGCGTTGAGGAGGAGGAAAGAGCCGTGAGAGAGAGAGAGAGAAGTTTGAGAGGTTGATCTCGTTTTCTTATTAGGGTTTGATCTTACTGATCATTAATTATCTATTCAACCCTAGGCACGTAATCTATTTATAATCCTATTTTAATTAGAATAGGAACAAAGCCTGAAACCCTCCTTACTCCTTATTATGGCCGGCTACCTAGGGGGGAAGGCCCATCATGGGCCTTTTCCTCTTATGCTTGATTTAGGCCCTTTGTGTGACCTTATAGGATTTGTTCAATTGGGCTTTGGCCTATTTTACCAGCCCAAAGATTGTTAGTACCTCTAGCTATGATATAGCGGCGACCCAAATGGACGAACTTAAATATCTCCATAATTTGATCCATTATATATCTAGTAATTGCACTTGATGTAGACATAAATCCTTCAATCTCCCACTTGTCTAAGATAAGTACGCAATATTCAAATTTCTTATGTCAATATGTGTTAATTTGATAATACGATTGCATCTTGTTTCGAGATCATATTAGGTCACAAATCATTTCTTGAACGCGGCCACGTATTTTCTGAATTCTCCCTCTTCAAGCGGCCATGTATTTCCTAATTAAATAGGTAGACTTAATCCAATCTTGTGGCAACCAAAGATCCCACTAAACTTTTGAAGTAACCAGGAAACATTTTTTATAGTCTCCTTTTACGGATGACTTTTGAACCCTATTGTAGAAGCATAAGGTACTTTAGCCATACGACTCAACTCTTTTGGCTTTTGAGGACCCTTGAGTTTTATTGAGCGTGAAAGGAATGGTGTCCTTCGAACAAGTGTATTATTTCGATAGAGGGTTCGGAATTATTAGAAAGCTAATTATTCACTAAGGTGAAGTGATCGAAATGCCTAGTTGGATGCCGCTTCCGATCAGTAATATTAATGTATAATTAATATTACAGCTTAATCTTGACTGAACCCTTCGGGTCACACCCAATCGAGTAACCGAACCGAAACAACAAATTAATCCGAAGGATAAAATGAGTCATTAGAGTATTACGAACAAAGACGTTAGATGTCGAGCTTGGAGCGTCAAAACCTAGCGTCGTAAGTCGAGTCGACTTTAGAATTTGACGAGACGAGAAATCAAGGAAACGGCAAGTTTAAGCTAAGTCGTAGCTTTGCATTGGCTTAGCCATGCGAAGGCTAGGCTAGCATAGGGCACCAACCGCATCGCATGGCTGTGTTGCAAGCCAAGCATGCATGTGCGTGCTAGGCTTGCTGGCCGAGAATGCTTGCGGGGCTCGTGCACCTAGTCACACGCAAGCTAGTAGCTGGCGCGCCTTGCGTGCTAGTGTGCTGGGCTTTGCACTCAGCAGTAAGCATAGTAGGTGCTAGGCTCCGCCTAGAACGAGCATTGCATCAGCATCATCAGCGCATTATGCGTGCGAGTGTTGTGGGCTGTGCGTTCTTGCGTACTAGGCCACGCCTAGCAAAAGCAGCAGCTAGCTAGCAAAGGCTAGCGATGGCAGCATTGCATCAGCTAGCCCGCAAGGGCTTGCGGTAGCAGCCCCAACATGCATGCATGCGAGGCACGCTTGTTGGGCTACACACACACGCTACCATCCCGCAGGCCCAACCTAGGGGCCAGGTCGCCAGCAAGGCAGCCTTGGCACCCAAGGCAGGCCACGCCAGCGGGATGATGCATGTGGGGCGTGTGCATGGATTGTTTGTGGGTTTGCTTGGGGAACAAGGGGAGGATGGCCCCCCCTTGTGGTCCTTACTTAACCTCTTGCTCACCACTTGACACTTGTTGCTTGTTAATTCACTTGCATTTCAATTTGATTTTTAAATTAAATTAAATTGAATAAAATGCATTTTACCAACTCTCCCACATTAATGGGAGATTGGAATTCAAGGTCTCCCTTCCCTTTAAATAGCATTCATTTGGCATTGGGAAGGGACACTTGAGTTGTGAACTTTAAGGGATCTCCAAGAAAAGAATACCTTAGTTATAATACTCTAAGTTCTTTTAGTCTAGCTCCGACTAAGCTTCAGCGCAGGGGTCGTTCGGGTCAGGTCTTGAGGGTGAGAGCCATCGGAGGCTTACGCATTTGAGGAGCTTTTTGCTTTCAAGTACGAGCTCTTAGAAAGAGTGAAGCACGCATCAAGGGTAAGATCGTCTTTTCCTCTTTCTCTCTCCTTGGTAATTAATTATGTGATGGTAAATTAATTAATATGCATGTTTAGTTACTTTAATTTGTGTGCGGATTTTGGGAGGGTTTCGTGTCGTGTTGGACACTATGAAACCCAACAACGGTATCGAAGCTGCGCTCATTTAATTATTGTAAATAATAAATAACTATGGTGATTTAAATGGATTTAAACGAGCTTTCTAATTAGATTAGAAGCTCGTTTTAATTAGTTTTAATCTCGTATTTATACTAATTTTGGCAAAAGAACCCAGATTTCCGCCCAAAAGTAGTGAATCAGTTATAACCCTTTTTAAGGGCTGGCTAGATGCGAAAAATTCACAAGAAACATGTTTTTCGAGGGGGTTTTTGTTTTTGACCAAAAATTTAAAATACATAAACCTTGATAAATTATGGTATGTTAATGTTAGATTATGTGTATGTTCACATCATTAATGTACTTCAATAATAATCCTTATTAAGCATGTTTATGAAGTCATATTTGGTGCTTAATTTGGTGAGTTTAGTTTTCACATAAACTTGCAATTTCACATTTTTGCAAATTAATTCTTTCAAGTATGAATGTTTATGGTGAATTTGTAATTTTGAAGTCCATAAAAAGGTTAAAGATCCAATCTTTAATTGTTTATTTTGGTTGGAACTTTACTTTCTAAATTGCATGTTGAACTAATTTTGGATTTAATCATTTTTGAGTTGATTAAAGTCTTAAAAAATCAAAACTTGTGATTGAAATTTAATTAATCATCATATTGGAAGATGTATTTTTTCAAGTTTATACAACGTAGTGTTGGAAATTTTTCATTGGATGATTATGGTTATTTTTCCAACTCCTTTTATTTTGTAAAATCTCAATATTAATTTATATTTGGTTAAATTAATTGTGACAATAGCCCTCAATTTTGTAGCATCAATTTTGTGTTGGGTTTCGCAGTTTTCGACACTATGCGGGAGATAAACCCGCCCAAAACACGCCAACTAAATAAAGCAACTAAACATGCAATAACATAATTAAAAACATAAGAGAGAGAAGGAGAAAAGACATTCTTACCCTCGACGCATGCTTCGCTCGATTCACGAGCTCATACTTGAAAGCTTAACCTCGCAAGTGCGAAGGTCTCCTACGGCTCGCACCCTCAACCCAACTCGAGGGTTCTTAATCCCGAAGGTTAGTCAAGACTTGACCAAATAAAACTAGAGTATTACGAACTTAAAGGTTTTCTCACTAATGATGAGATGCCTTATTGAGTTCAACTCAAGTGATTTTTCCTAAACCAAAAACATAGGTATTTATAGGGAAAGGAGACTTGATCTCCCTTCTCTCATCAATGTGGGAGATTTGCATTTTTCCTTAATTTTATTTTAATCAAAAACAAAATAAAATACAAGGCAATCAACAAGTTCTAAGTGTCACATGGAGGGAGAAGGTCAGTGAGGACCACCAAAGGGGGGGGGGGGACCAAAACACCTTGCTCCCAAAGCCAAACACCAAGCAAATGGCCCCCTTCCTTAACCAAGTTTGACCACGCCACTTGGCTGGCTGGCAGCCTGCCTTGGCTGCCAGCTAGCGCCTAGCACTAAGGCTGGGCAGCCCAGCCAACCAGCACACAGCTAACCAGCTTTGCATTGCTGCGATATAAGTACTTTGGATTTATCCCTATATATCTTAATGCCCAATATGTACTGTGCCTCTCCCAAGTCCTTCATTGAAAAACACTTTCCAAGCCAGCCTTTTACGGACTCTTATAGTTTAGTGTTGTTTCCAATGAGTAATATCTCATCGACAGATAAGATGTGGAATGCAATGTCACTCCCACTGACCTTCTTGTAAACACAATACTCATCTGGATTCTTGATAAAACCAACTTACTAACGGGTTCATCGAATCGCAGATTCCAACTTCTGCTTTCCTGCTTTAGTCCATAAATGGACTTCTTAAGCTTGCATATCTTCCTAGCATTGCTTGGATCAACAAAACATTCCAGCTGTGTCATGTAAACAGTTTCTTCCAAAATCCCATTAAGGAAGGCGGTTTTGACATCCATTTGCCATATTTCGTAATCATAATATGCAGCAATCGCTAGGAAAATCCAAACTGACTTAAACATGGCGACTTGCGAAAAGGTTTCATCATAGTCAACGCTGTGAATTTTCCTGTAACCTTTTTCCACCAATCTAGCTTTGTATATAGATACATTTCCATCTTTTTCGGTTGTCAACTACTTGAAATTCCATTTGCAACCGATAGGTGTGTAACCTTAGGGCAAATTAACCAAGTCCCAGACTTGATTTTCAATCATGGAGTCCGTCTCGGATTTCATGGCTTCTTGCCATTTTGCAGAGTTTGGGCTCGTCATAGCTTGTTTGTACGTCCCTGGCTCATCACCATCCATAACTAGGATGTCTTGATCTTCGGTTAAGACAGTATCGAGGTATCTGTCTGGTTGAGATCTTGGTCGTTGCGACCTACGTAGGGTAATAGGTTGAGAATTTGCATTGTCGTTTTGACTCTGACCAATGTCACTATCTGCTTTTAAAGCACTTTGATTTTCAATATTGTCAGGTTGACTTTGTTGTTCGTCCTCTCGAACTTTATCGAGTATCATTTTCCTCCATTTAGGCAGAATATGTACCCTGATTGCGACTCGGAGTCGTCTCTATCAGTCTGGAAGCTCGCATCAGTGTACCCTTTAAACAACCAAATCATTACTACCACCATAGACCAAGAACTTATCCTGGTTTTTTTCAGGTACTTTAAGATATTCTTGGCCGCAATCCAATGCGCCTCTCCTTTGTCTGTTTGGTATCGGCTTGTAGCACTCAAGGCATACGATACATCTGGTCTAGTACATATCATGGCATACATTATCGATCCAATAAGAAAAGCATATGGAATCTGACTCATCCTCTCTCGCTCATCAGATGTCTGTGGACACTACATCTTGCTAAGAGTTATGCCATGTGACATGGGTAGGTGCCCTCTCTTGGCCCCTTCCATGTTGAATCGTGCTATTACCTTATCAATATAAGTACTTTGGATCTATCCCTATATATCTTAATGCCGAATATATACTGTGCCTCTCCCAAGTCCTTCATTGAAAAACACTTTCCAAGCCAGCCCTTTACGGATTCTAACAGTTTAGTGTTGTTTCCAATGAGTAATATGTCATTGACATATAGGATGAGGAATGCAATGTCAATCCCACTGACCTTCTTGTAAACACAATACTCATCTGGATTCTTGATAAAACCAACTTACTAATGGGTTCATCGAATCGCAGATTCCAACTTCTGCTTTCCTGCTTTAGGCCATAAATAGACTTCTTAAGCTTGCATATCTTCCCAGCATTGCTTGGACTAACAAAACATTCCAGCTGTGTCATGTATACAGTTTCTTCCAAAATCCCATTAAGGAAGGAGGTTTTGACATCCATTTTCCATATTTCATAATCATAATATGCACCAATCGCTAGGAAAATCCAAACAGACTTAAACATGGCGACTGGCGAAAAGGTTTCATCATAGTCAACGCCGTGAATTTTCCTGTAACCTTTTTCCACTGATATACGTGTTTTATACAATGGTTTTCCCCGGTTTTACTTAGTAATTTTATATGGTTTTGAGCTCTACGGAGCCATTTCTTGCTAACAATCTCTTCTTTAGTGTATTCGATTGTTTTAGTAAGCTTTTCAGGAATATGAAGCGTTTCTAGGCAATTGGACGTGTTTTTAGTAGATTCGGAAGAGTTGATAGCCAAGAACTGCAATTTATGTGGAGTGCCCGACCGGGCATGGCTTGCCCGGGCAGACCGGGCAATGAAGAGTTCACAGGAAGAAGCCCAATTCTGAACGGTGCAACGCGCGCCCGATCGGGCAGGCTTCGCCCGGTCAGACCGGGCGATGAAGAAGTCAAGTTATGAAGATGCAATTCTGGAAACGTGTTACGCGCGCCCGACCGGGCGAGGTTCGCCCGGTCTGACCGGGCAAAGAAGGAAAACTGTCGTATTTTACGCAGCCTTCCTCCGCCCGATCGGGCGAGATCTGCCCGGTCTGACCGGGCGATGTTCAAGATTGCGCGATTTCAGCTATTTCCGAATTTCTATCTTTTGGGGGTATAAATACCCTTTTGTAATTAACTTTTAAAGGGAGTTTTTCATTAGTTTTTTCTCCTTAAGCCCTAGAAAACTCTCAAGAACCCTAGTTTTATTTCCTTTAAGCAATTTCAATCTTTTAATCCCAGATTAATCAATTGTTCATCAACAATTTGAGTTCTTTCAATTGGAGTAATTGGTATTTATCTTACTTCACTCTTTTCTGATATTCACTGTTCTCTAAATATGTTTTCTTTACTGTTTCTTGTTTTTGAACTTGATTTTGATTTTATTATGATGTGTGAGTAGTTTCCTTAATCCGGGATCTTGCTAAGCTCGATTATGATTGATGTATAAAGTAGATCTTTAAATTCCCCAATAATAATCCCAATTGACATGCTTAATTGATTGTGTTTATGCCAATACTAGATTAGGAATAATTAGTATTGTTATCATCCCTTTGTTCTTATTGCAACGGAAGTTGGGTATTAACGGGATTAGGTTATTCCAATTAAGGGTTTGAAGATCATCACGGAAGTAGATGATTGAATAATTAGGAATCTAGGCATGGTGTTTAATGTCCCTTATTCGCTTGATTCCACGGAAGTAGGCTTGATAGTTAATTTGGGAAGCCATTGATAACTTGGAAGAGACCTTTGGTATTATTATTAGGGATTGCTTTTCTTCTTGTCAATTGATTTATATATTGGGGGTAGATTTATTAGTTTATCAATCATAATCGTGGTAATGCTTGATCTTGGATGCTTTAGTTTATTGATTAATATTTCCTCTAGTTAATTGTGTTATTTAATATATTAGTTGATTATTATCATCCATTATTGATTGGTGACGTGCTTAGTGATTAATTGAGTCTGATTAATTGAATGAACCATAGTCTCTTGGGATTCGATCCTTACTTGCCCTACTACACAGTTAGAAGGAATAGTTAGGTTATTTTTGTTAGGTACGCGATAAGCCTATCATCCACCAATCTAGCTTTGTATATAGATACATTTCCATCTTTTTCGGTTGTCAACTACTTGAAATTCCATTTGCAACCGATAGGTGTGTAACCTTAGGGCAAATTAACCAAGTCCCAGACTTGATTTTCAATCATGGAGTCCGTCTCGGATTTCATGGCTTCTTGCCATTTTGCAGAGTTTGGGCTCGTCATAGCTTGTTTGTACGTCCCTGGCTCATCACCATCCATAACTAGGATGTCTTGATCTTCGGTTAAGACAGTATCGAGGTATCTGTCTGGTTGAGATCTTGGTCGTTGCGACCTACGTAGGGTAATAGGTTGAGAATTTGCATTGTCGTTTTGACTCTGACCAATGTCACTATCTGCTTTTAAAGCACTTTGATTTTCAATATTGTCAGGTTGACTTTGTTGTTCGTCCTCTCGAACTTTATCGAGTATCATTTTCCTCCATTTAGGCAGAATATGTACCCTGATTGCGACTCGGAGTCGTCTCTATCAGTCTGGAAGCTCGCATCAGTGTACCCTTTAAACAACCAAATCATTACTACCACCATAGACCAAGAACTTATCCTGGTTTTTTTCAGGTACTTTAAGATATTCTTGGCCGCAATCCAATGCGCCTCTCCTTTGTCTGTTTGGTATCGGCTTGTAGCACTCAAGGCATACGATACATCTGGTCTAGTACATATCATGGCATACATTATCGATCCAATAAGAAAAGCATATGGAATCTGACTCATCCTCTCTCGCTCATCAGATGTCTGTGGACACTACATCTTGCTAAGAGTTATGCCATGTGACATGGGTAGGTGCCCTCTCTTGGCCCCTTCCATGTTGAATCGTGCTATTACCTTATCAATATAAGTACTTTGGATCTATCCCTATATATCTTAATGCCGAATATATACTGTGCCTCTCCCAAGTCCTTCATTGAAAAACACTTTCCAAGCCAGCCCTTTACGGATTCTAACAGTTTAGTGTTGTTTCCAATGAGTAATATGTCATTGACATATAGGATGAGGAATGCAATGTCAATCCCACTGACCTTCATGTAAACACAAGACTCATTTGGATTCCTGATAAAACCAACTTACTAATGGGTTCATCGAATCGCAGATTTCAACTTCTGCTTTCCTGCTTTAGTCCATAAATGGACTTCTTAAGCTTGCATATCTTCCCAGCATTGCTTGGACCAACAAAACATTCTAGTTGTGTCATGTACACAGTTTCTTCCAAAATCCCATTAAGGAAGGCGGTTTTGACATCCATTTTCCGTAATTCATAATCATAATATGCAGCAATCGCTAGGAAAATCCGGAAGGACTTAAACATGGCGATTGGCGAAAAGGTTTCATCATAGTCAACGCCGTGAATTTTCCTGTAACCTTTTGCCACGAATCTAGCTTTGTATATAGATACATTTCCATCTTTTTCGGTTGTCAACTTGAAAATCTATTTGAAACCGATAGGTGTGTAACCTTCAGGCAAATTAACCAAGTCCCAGACTTGATTTTCAAACATGGAGTCCATCTCGGATTTCATGGTTTCTTGCCATTTTGCAGAGTCGGGGCTCGTCATAGCTTCTTTGTACATCCCTTGCTCATCACCATCCACAACTAGGATGTCTTTATCTTCGGTTAAGACAATACCGAGGTATCTGTCTGGTTGAGATCTTGGCCGTTGCGACCTACGCAGGGTAATAGGTTGAGCATTTGCATTGTCGTTTTGACTCTGACCAATGTCACTATCTGCTTTTAAAGCACTTTGATTGTCAATATTGTCAGGTTGACTTTGTTTTTCGTCCTATTGAACTTTATCGAGTATCATTTTCCTCCCACTTGTCATTTTGGAAAGGTGTTCCTTCTCCAAAAAGACACCGTCACGAGCAAAAAAACACTTTGTTCTTAGATTTGTTAAGGAAGTAATTCCCCTTGGTTTATTTTAGGTATCCCACAAAGAAATACTTGTCAGATTTTGGGTGAATTTTGTTAGAAATTAATCATTTGACATATGCTTTGCAACCCCAAATCTTAAGAAATGACAACCGTGAAGGTTTCTTCATCCATAATTCATATGGAGTCTTTACGGCAGCTTTTGATAGAGCACGGTTCAGTGTTAGTGTTGCAGTTAGAAATGAGTGTCCCCATAAAGAGATAGGAAGTTCACTAAGACCCATCATAGATCGGACCGTGTCTAACAAGGTTCGATTCCTCCGTTCGGACACTCCGTTCCATTGTGGAGTTCTAGGAGGTGTCAATTCTGAAAGAATACCATTTTATTTCAAGTGATCGTCGAATAAGTGGCTCAAATACTCACCACCTCGATCCGATCGAATTTCTTTGATTTTCTTGCCAAGTTGATTTTCAACTTCACTTTGAAACTCTTTGAATTTATCCACTATAGTCGTCGGTGAAGGTAATGAAATAACAAAAACCTTGCCTTGCGGGCGTACTCATTGGTTCACATACTTCTGTATGTATAAGACCCAATAAGTCACTAGCCCTTTCTCCCAACTTGGAGAATGGCTGCTTTATCATCTTGCCTAATAAACATCCTTCACAATTTTCAAACGACTCTAAGTCGAATGAGTCAAGAATAACTTCATTAAGAAGTTTCTTGATGCTTTTGATGTTAACGTGGCCAAGACGACAATGCCACAAGTAGGTTTGATTCGACTTGATGGTCTTAGCTCTTTTGGCGGTATCGTTAACATTATAAGCTTGTTTGTCTAAACATATGTAAAATATGAAATTTTCATAGAACATAAAAGCAAGACATTCAAAAAACAACCATTGTTTTAGTCTTGTGATAACGGTAACCCGGTGTCCAACACCATAGATCAAAAGTATTTTCAAAAGCATGATAAACAAAGATTAGTTAATTACAAGCCATAAACAAAATGTTCCTACAAGCACGAACGAAAGACCATCTTTATCGTCCGCTCGTAGTGCACATCCACTTGCGAAGCTCTCTCACTTGGTTCTTGGAAAAGGGAACATAAAGTGAATTATACATGGTATCCAATACCTATGAATAGCTTTATAGACAAGTGTTAAGGAAGATACCTGAGGTAGATGAAACATTCCTCATCCTTTCAAAAGATCTTGCATTCCCTCTTGTAGTGGCCTTGCCCACCACAATAGAAGCATCGCATCTTCGCCTTTTTCTTGAACTCCCTCTTCCTTGCTCTTAAGGGCCTTTCAGTTGCTCCATAAGGGGTGGCTCGGTGAAGCAGTTGCACCACTTCTCTTAAAGAGCGTGTCTCCTTTCCCGCAGCTATATGCACTCTAAGTGCATCAAAGCCCGAGTGGAGTGAAGCAAGCAAGATATGACCCGCCATCTCATCCTCCAATGAGATTCTGAGAAGCTCCACGTGCTTGAATAGCCTAGTCATTCCAAGCACAAGAGGTCGGAGGGGCATACCAGGTCTCAATATGGTATTGTAGACCCTTGACCAAAGCCGGCGCCTCTCCTTATCAAGACAACCTACTTCCGGTGGCTTTATCTTCATGTTCGAGAGTGACCTAGTCACATAAAACACGAGTCCATCATAGTTTCCATTGTCACTCTTGGTGACTCTCACATTAACAACGTCCTCAAGTGCTTTGAGGAACATGTCCGGAAAATAGAAGTAGAGCTTTTCCTTCCAATCTTCCGGAATGGAATTAGCCATTAGTCGTGAGACTTTCTTGCAATCGCAAGACCATGCATCATGAGCCTCATCGCTCATGATTCCCTCATAGAAGAAGCTTGGAATGGGAGCATCAAGAGTGTACTCCAAGGAACAATTTCGAAGAGTTTTCTTGAGTTCCTCTTCCCATTCCTTGAAGTTGACCAAGTTAAGGCTAAAATCCAACTTTTCGGGGATTTCCGGGTACATAGAGTTGTTGTTTGAGTTATTTGCAGACATGTTTCTACAATTGAAAGAATTTGAAATGAAAAACCATTAAACATACCAATAAGTTTGAAATTTAAAGCATACATGCAAATTTTCAATCTTATTGAGCGTTTTATCTACGAATTAACATTAGTCCCATTTAGGCGAGAATAAAACGATTCCAAGATCCCAAAAATCAAAAAGTGATTAAGCGTGCTTTGGTTTGTCTTAGCACTTAATCAAGACATCTAAGGACTCGTTACTGATACCGTTACTGATACCGTTGAGCTTAACCAAGACCAACTTGTATACCTAGTATACCTTTCGTTCCTAGGGAAGTAGTGATGCCTCGCTTTGGCGTAGCCCATCACTACGCGCATTAGTTTAGTAAGTGTTGTTCTTGGAATGGAAAATTTGGCTCAATATTATAGGGACCTAGGGTTTCAAGTCTCCTTGGGTCTTCGATGCATCCTATTGGCTTGTCTTCTAAGAAACGCGGTCTAGAGACATTGATGGGCGTTAGAACGGTCGCACATTCCACACTCAATCAAATAAATTTATAAATCCTAAAACTAACCCCTAAACAAGTCTAGTGGTAAGTTCGGAGTCGAACCACAAGGAACGGTAATGTTAGATTGTTCTTAATCTAATGCCTAAGCTATGCCGAAGTCGATTTACGGATAAAGGACACTACAACTACACTAAAACACATATAAAGAACAAGGTATGATAAAGTCTACTAGGGGAAAAGATCCACTTTGAACAATTAACAAGTTAATGGGAATCGAGTTGATAATCAATCATGAAAAGAAAGAATTAAAATGGGAATTAATTACCATCAAGAGCAATCTCTCAAATTCCTAGCCTAGATCCCTCATTGACTAGGTGCATAGAAGAAATTTACCCAAAATGCAATCAAATATATAAATTCTAATTCACAATCCCTTGTCAAACTAGAACTAACATGCAATTAAGTTTGCTATCTTGGGAGATCAATCCAATCTAAAACAAACAACATGCCATCATCAATTCAATCAATTTAATCACACAATTATCATCAAATTTATCTCAAATAACTCAATTAACCATAACAAAGCTTCACTCAACACCTAGTAGAAGGAAATCTACTCAAACATGATTAACAAAGCAGTTAATAAAGCATAAAGAGAGAAGAGAGTAAGAAATGCTTATTGATATAAAATGGAGATCTTCAAATCATCAAATTCCTCCTTTGATTATCCAAAATCCATGAAAACCATTGTGCTCCTCACTTTCTCTCTCCAAAATTTGAGAGTTTCTCTCTTTCAAAACCTAAAACTAACCTAAAAACTATTCTAAACTGAAAAATCTTTTTTCTTTAATGAGCAAAAAAAACTATTTATACCCCTTACAAAATTGCTTAGGAAGCTCCGCAAAAACTCAGGGTAGGTTCGGCCGAACTCAAGGTAGGATCGGTCGAACCTCCCTGATCCTTGTTTGGTCGAACTTTCCTGGTTCGACCCCTCCTGTAAACATGCTGAAAACTTGGTTGAAACTGCCTTGGAGGTTCGGTCGAACTTTTCAAAAGTTTGACCACACCTTGGTTCGACCGAACCTCTTAGAGGTTCGGCCACACCTCCTCTTGAACTTCCTCTTCTTGCTTCCTCTTCTTCCCTTTTGCTCCTCTTGTCTTTGTCCATGCCTCCATACTTGGCCAAGGGGCCTCCTACCGTGCTTAGTACCGTCATGGAACCTGCAAAAGATAGCAAAGATCACGAGAGCATGGGGATGATAAAATTATGCATAAAGATTATCAAAACAAGCGCAAATAAGCATACTTTTCATCCATAAAAGAAAAGGAAGCCATAAGAGGAGAAAAGAGGTAGAAAACCTAAGAAAAACAGGAGAAAAGAGACCAATACACTACCCCTAAGGGTAACATAAATGTCACTCATCAAACACCCCCAAGCTTAACTTTTGCTCATCCTCGAGAAAAACAAAACAAACACAACGGAAAACGATGTATATTTTTTTTGTTTTTAAAAAAAACAATAAAATAAAATAAAACTAGAAGAGAAAGAATATACACTAACTCACTTTCGTAGGAATCACGAATGCATTTAGCGCATGCATCAAGCACTTTAAACCCCATAGATCGCTCTAGAGGACGAGTAAGCTCTCGTAAGGGTGTCCTAAGAGTTTAACCCATAACTCTTGACAAAAATCAAGGCAAGGCAATAAATAAATAAAATAAAATAAAATAAATCGAAGTAAGAGAAAAGTTACAAGCGTTCTAGAGTGGACTTTTATGATGGAACAAACACTAATGAATGTCAATCTTTCTAAAATAATAAAGGTATGCACGTTCTAAGATGTCCAAGGTTGATTGAAACATAACATATGCTAAGCATAAAGAACTAAAGGAAACACATTCCACCTTTTGTTTCAACCAATCAAACCACGTTCTCTCTACTAGTTTCAAATCCACTTTCAAGTTAGCTTCTCATGATTCCACGAAGAAACCGGAAAATAAATAAGAAATTAAAAACATTGAGAAGGTTACCCGACATCTTGGCTATGCAAACTCGCTCTATAGGCTTGATTCCTATTTCCCGCCATAATTGAATGACTTAACCCTCTAGGATCAAAAGGACTTTCAAGGTATTAACATATAAGCTAGGAGAGTAAATGTGTGGAGAACTCTTGAAATTGGTGGTAAACCTATGTGAAGCACGGGTGGAACTTCTTCCACAAGATCCAAACGATTCCAAAACAAAAGTGCCAAGTATGCTTATTAAATAACTTTCCCCCAAGCTTATTTAACACAAAATAACAAAAACAGGGAGAACAACAATAACAAAACCCTTTTTTTTTTTTTTGTGCTTTACATTCTTCTTTACTTTTTTTCAATAATTCCTTTTTCCAAGCTTTTTTTTTTTTTTTTTTTTTTTTTTTTAAATGTCCTTGCCTCTTTTAACTTTGGACGGCTTTTTCTCAAAATGTATTTGGTTTTATGCAAAAAATTATATACAACACATACTTGCTTTGCAAATGAACTTATAATTCTAAACTTGCACCATAAACAATAAAACAAGCTCCAAAACAAAATTGCTTCACAAACTAAAGGTAGGATTTAAAGTGAAACCAAGGCTGGAAGGCTTGTATTAAGGTTAGAGAAAAGAATGTATATGGCTCAAAAGGGCTAGCAAGAGGGGCAAATATAAACTAAACTCAAAAATAGAAAATCTATCCTATAAAAAGAGAAATTCCTTTGTCATCCCCTAAAGTGGCACGGTCGCGATCTTGGGAGCTAAAAGTCAAGTTCTAGATATGAGAATGCAATAGCCAAGGATCCAAATATGCCGCTCAACAAAGTATGATGAAGGCTAGAACAATTATACATCACTAGGGATAGCAATAACTAACTCTTGATTTCATATCCACTATAGAGAGCAACTCCATCTTACCACAAGCAAGTGAACTAGAGCTTCATGGTCCCAAAGTTCTTAGCCAACTACCTTAGCATACCATATCCTAGAGTCAACCTAACACATTCTCAAACCGTGCACACCTCTAAAATTTAGGAAGAAAGGCATTCAAGAATACAAGTCCAAAAGTATTATGTCCAAAGCAAGAACAAAAGAAAATACATTGCAAATTTGCCTTGATAGAAAAAAAAATCTTTTTTTGATTTTCAAGACATAGAAAATAGAAAAGCATATACAAATGTGCATGGCATATATGAATCAAAATTCCACCAAACATGATAGAATACCCTCCCCCAAGCTTGAATGAGGCAACATGCTCAAACTTTAAACCAAAGAATCCATGGGAGGAGAAAAGAAAGAAAGTCATCCAACCAACCAACATATGTCCAACAAGTCACAAATCATTAGAGGAAGAGCAAGGAAGGATATTACTGGATATTAGGTGGGTATAGTACTCGCAAATGACCCAATTAAACCTTCTTGAAGCCGACTACCTCTAAAAGTGAATCTTGTTTTCCATGTGCTAGCAAAAGTGGAGTCAAACTTCCTTGATTCTTGATCCAAACCAATGCATAAGAGTATATTAAGTTATGTACCTAGCACCAAGCACACAAACATTTCCATGAGGCCAAAAACTATTCTAAAAAGAAAAGAAAATGAAAGCAATAAAACACGGGTTACTTTCCGAGAAAGGCTTGCTTAAGGTCCAAGCTTGACCGCTCTAGTAAATAATATTGCAACGATCGCAAGAGCTTGTCAAATGCACTACTACACATCTCATAAGATAACAAGTAAGCAAACGATATAAAAAGGGCATGCACCGAGATTAGTGCACGCAAAAGAAGGTGAAGAGGGAGTTTCCAAGAAGAAGAAGAATCAAAAGAAAATTCAAGAAAATAAGAAGAAGAATAAAAAGGCAAACTCTCTTCACAAAAATCTTTTTGGGTGGCAAAATCACCCTTTTCCTCAATTGAAGACGAATGAGGGACATAAAAATCTTCATAGGCAAGGGGGTCCCCAATAGGCTCATTAACAAAGGAAGGAAGGGATATAGGAGTGTAGGGCATATGGTTGAAATTCCTTGAAAAAGGGACATGAGAGAAGGGGATAGGAGCAATGGTCTTACAAATGGTCTCTTCTTCACCACCATTCCTCAAATCACCAATTTGAGCATGAAAATCAATCATAGAATCCTCAAAAGAAGAACACTCATGATCATGATCTCCCTCAAACATCCAACTTCCAAGAGGAACTACATAATCCCCTTCACTACAATCATGAACAACAACTCCCTTAACTTCCTTAAAGCCTAAAATCTCAAAGCCATGCATGAATGGATGCAAATTCATTTCAAAATGGTCTCTCTCCCATGAAGCATTCTTAATGAACTCACTCAAAAGGCTATGGGTTTTCATTTGGCACTCAATAAACACATTATACATAACCTTAAATGAATCCAAATACTCATGGATAAAAGGATCACAATCATGCACTTCAGACTCATCAAGATGGGAAAAAGGGTTAGGATTTTCAAAATCAACACTCTCTTCATTCTCAACTCCTTCACCATCACTCATATGCTCACCAATGGGATCCTCACACTCTCTTGGTTGCTCAAAATCATCATCATCATCATCCTCAACACACACATTAAATTGGGATTTTTCACAAACAAGCATCAAGGGTGACAATTGGCTTTCTAACTCTTCTTTTCTTCTCCTTCCCTCCTCAAGACGCTCCTCATTCTTTTTCATTATCTCTAATTGACCTCTCATAGAATTAAGAATCATTTCCTTACTAGGCCCAAGCTCATTATCAAGCTCAATGCACCTAATTTGAGATTCAAAAGTAGCAATAAGGGATTCAAAAGGTGTTGAAGGTTGAGGCTCAACAAGAGAAGAAGAAGTACAACCAAGATTGGAAAAATCAACATTAAGATCATGAGCATATACATCACATTGGGGAGTGGGGGCACAATCAAACACATTAGATTCATCATTAAGGGAACGAAGCACATCACAAGAAGGCATGGTAAATAATGAAGAATATTGAAACACACCATTAGCATCAACTTGAGCATGTACCTCATCATCATGAACAAAAGAGGAAATAGAGTTGAAATCATGTGTTTTAGGTTCACTTAATGGATCATGTAACAAATCATGGGAATTCATGCTAATATTAGAAGTATCAACACATTGCATATCAATAATAGAATCATGATTACCCTTATTATAGACATCCCAAGCAAACCAAACATAAAAATCCCAAGCATCATCAATTGATAATGTTCTAAATTCACCATTATGCATGCATTCAACTTCATCCCTAGTTTGCTCATTCAAACCAAAATAACAAATCTCACAAGCCTCCAAAAGACTACAACAATCAAAATCCAAATATCCCACAAGTCTATTGAAATATTCACAAAAAGGCTCATTGTCATATTGAGGAAACGAGTTACTTGCCATTTTTTTTTACAAAAACAAGCAAAAATTAAAAAAAATAAAATAAAAAGAAAAGTATACACAAAGACCTAGACTCAAGCAATCAAAAACAATCAAGCATTGACACCGTTCCCCGGCAACGGCGCCATTTTGATGGGCGTTAGAACGGTCGCACATTCCACACTCAATCAAATAAATTTATAAATCCTAAAACTAACCCCTAAACAAGTCTAGTGGTAAGTCCGGAGTCGAACCACAAGGAACGGTAATGCTAGATTGTTCTTAATCTAATACCTAAGCTATGCCGAAGTCGATTTACGGATAAAGGACACTACAACTACACTAAAACACATATAAAGAACAAGGTATGATAAAGTCTACTAGGGGAAAAGATCCACTTTGAACAATTAACAAGTTAATGGGAATCGAGTTGATAATCAATCATGCAAAGAAAGAATAAAAATGGGAATTAATTACCATCAAGAGCAATCTCTCAAATTCCTAGCCTAGATCCCTCATTGACTAGGTGCATAGAAGAAATTTACCCAAAATGCAATCAAATATATAAATTCTAATTCACAATCCCTTGTCAAACTAGAACTAACATGCAATTAAGTTTTCTATCTTGGGAGATCAATCCAATCTAAAACAAACAACATGCCATCATCAATTCAATCAATTTAATCACACAATTATCATCAAATTTATCTCAAATAACTCAATTAACCATAACAAAGCTTCACTCAACACCTAGTAGAAGGAAATCTACTCAAACATGATTAACAAAGCAATTAATAAAGCATAAAGAGAGAAGAGAGTAAGAAATGCTCATTGATATAAAATGGAGATCTTCAAATCATCAAATTCCTCCTTTGATTATCCAAAATCCATGAAAACCATTGTGCTCCTCACTTTCCCTCTCCAAAATTTGAGAGTTTCACTCTCTAAAAACCTAAAACTAACCTAAAAACTCTTCTTAACTAAAATATCTCTTTTTTCTTTAATGTGCAAAAAAATCTATTTATACCCCTTACAAAATTGCTTAGGAAGCTCCGCAAAAAGTCAGCTGAAACGGGAAAAGGTCCGACCGAACTCTGTGTAGGTTCGGTCGGACTCAGGGTAGGTTCGGCCGAACACAGGGTAGGTTCGGTCGAACCTCCCTGATCCTTGTTTGGTCGAACTTTCCTGGTTCGACCCCTCCTGTAAACATGCTGAAAACTTGGTTGAAACTGCCTTGGAGGTTCGGTCGAACTTTTCAAAAGTTTGACCACACCTAGGTTCGACCGAACCTCTTAGAGGTTCGGCCACACCTCCTCTTGAACTTCCTCTTCTTGCTTCCTCTTCTTCCCTTTTGCTCCTCTAGTCTTTGTCCATGCCTCCATACTTGGCCAAGGGGCCTCCTACCGTGCTTAGGACCGTCATGGAACCTGCAAAAGATAGCAAAGATCACGAGAGCATGGGGATGATTAAATTATGCATAAAGGTTATCAAAACAAGCGCAAATAAGCATACTTTTCATCCATAAAAGAAAAGGAAGCCAGAAGAGGAGAAAAGAGGTGGAAAACCTAAGAAAAACAGGAGAAAAGAGACCAATACACTACCCCTAAGGGTAACATAAATGTCACTCATCAGACATCTCCGCCAAATATGCAATTACTTGTTATTATAACTAGGATTAATCTAAATATTAAGGTACAAAAATACGCAACAGTACGCAAACCGTATTTAGATTTACAAAAGCACATAACGGATCGCAGTCGACATTTACTATTCAAGTCAGGCCCCACTAGTTGCCATTTTCAAAAATCCTGTGAAACAGTATACATTCCATTCATCCATTCACTATTTGTGAATGGCCCATGGATTTTGCAACGGAAAAACAAGTAACAATGCATAACACGCACACACTAGTAACTAACTTAGGTGGTTAATCCGATTAACGCGCCTAATTAAAACTAGTCAAAGTTGTTTAACATTCTATGTGATTAAGACGCAATTAGTTTAAGTAATCAACGAAGCTCCGACTAAATTCCGCACCAACTTAATTAATCCAATAAATGAAGTCGGTTAGCCCATAGTTTGCCAAATTATTTTGCAAGTGCTGAAGGAACCGAGGCCTAGCCTCTTTGAAATAATTAAATAAATAATTAAATCGACCCAATTACGTAAAATGATAGCCCACCACATGCCCAAGTGCCTAGCATCAAAGCCGCGAGGCTTGGCTTGCTAGGCACCAAGGGTCGCGTCTTGCTTGCCTAGGGTGCTGGCCTGCCCAGGCAGCAGCGCACCCGACTAGTGCTGGCACAAGCAGCCTTGCAGCATGCTACGCATGCTTGCATGGCATTGGCAGCTTGCGGGTGGGGTGCTAGCATGGCTGGCTTGCTGCCCCTAGTGCCACACAACCCGCAGCACTCTCGCACAGCCCATAGCACCAAGTGTGCATCACACTGACACACACACCAAACACTAGAGCATCTACGAGGCAAGGCAGCCCCACCATGCACCTTGGTAGCCACATGTGGGTTGCTTGAGCAGCTCGGTTAGCCTGAGGGTGCGTTTTGGGTGGTTTTGCCTCGTTTTGCGGGCACTTGTCTTGGGATTTTAATTCCCAATTTATGTGTGATAAAAATTAATTCTAAATTTTATTATAGAACCAATTTAGAGCAAAAATGAAATTAAACCAAGTCCAACTTAATTAAATTCAACTTTATTAGTGCACAACCCTAAATTATTCAAGAACCATTCTTTAAATCAATTTAGGTTCATCTTGATGCTACAAAATTGAAGGGCTATACTCATAATTAATTTAACCATACATAAATTAATAATGAGATTTGACAAAATTAAATAGGTTGGAAAAATAAACCCATTTATCTAATCAAATATTTCCAACACTAACTTGTGTAAAATTGAAAAATTACATCTTCTAATATGAAGATTATTTAAATTTCAATCACAAGTTTTGAACTTTTAAGACTTTAATCAACTCAAAAATGATTAAATCCAAAAAATAGTTCAACGTGGATTTAGCAAGCAAAGTTCCAACCAAATAAACAATTAAAGATTGGATCTTTGACATTTTAAAGGACTTCAAATTACACATTCACCACAAACACTGACACTTGAAGCAATTAATTTGCAAAATTGTGAAATTTCAAGTTTATGTGAAAAATGAACTCACCAAATTAAGCACCAATTATGACTTCATAAACATGCTTAATAAGGTTTATAATTGCATTAGATTAGTGATGCAACCATACAGTTAATCTACCTTTAACATGCCATAATTAATTAAGGTTTAAATATTTAAAAAATTTTGTCAAAAACAAAAAAACCCCTCAAAAAACATGTTTCTGGGTGGATTTTGGCTTCTGGATAGTTTTCAAAGAGAGTCAAAATTGATTTAGAACATCGATTCCACCAAAAAATAACTATTTTTGAGTCGAAATCTAGGTTCGTTGGCCAAAATTAGTAAAATAAGAGATCAAAACTAATTAAAACGAGTTTCTAATCTAATTAGAAAGCACAACCAAAATTTAAATCCATTTTAATTCACCCCAATTAAATAATAGTTACAAAAATTAAAATGAGCGTGGCTTTGATACCGCTGTTGGGTTTCGTAGTGTCCGACACTACGCGGAAGAGAAATCCACCCAAGACCCGCCCACTAATTAAAGCAACTAAATATGCAATCACATAATTAACAACATAAGAGAGGGAAGGAGAAAAGACATTCTTACCCTCGACGTGTGCTTCTCTCGATTCACGAGCTCTTACTTGAAAGCTTAACCTCGCAAGTGCGAAGGTCTCCTACGGCTCGCACCTTAGACTCGATCCGAGTGGGCTTAATCCTGAAGGTTAGTCGGGACTTGACCAAATAAAACTAGAGCAATACAAATTTAAAGGTTTTCTCACGAATGATGAGATGCCTTATTGAGTTCAACTCAAGTGATTTTTTCCAAACCCAAAACATGGGTATTTATAGGGAAAGGAAACTTGATCTCCCTTCTCCCATCAATGTGGGAGATTTGCATTTTTCCTCAATTTTATTTTAATTAAAAACAAAATAAAATGAAAGGCAATCAACAAGCTCTAAATGTCACATGGAGTAAGAAGGTTAGTAAGGACCACCAAAGGGGGAGGGGACCAAAACACCTTTCTCACCAAGCCAAACACCAAGCAAATGGTCCCCTCTCTCGACCAAGCTTGACCACGCCACTTGGCTTGCTGGCAGCCTGCCTTGGCTGCCAAGGCTCCTAGCTGGCGCATAGCACCAATGCTGGACAGCCCAGCTAGTCAA
The DNA here is from genome assembly GCF_001683475.1 of Chenopodium quinoa. Lineage (NCBI taxonomy): Eukaryota > Viridiplantae > Streptophyta > Magnoliopsida > Caryophyllales > Amaranthaceae > Chenopodium > Chenopodium quinoa. The sequence continues at coordinate 1,012,960 of NW_018744249.1, forward strand.
CATATGCATTGCTGCGATGATGTTGCTTGGTGCGTGTTGCTGCTTGTTGCTGCTACGCTAGCACGCACAGCCCAGCCAGCTTGCACCCGCATGCATGCAGCAAGCAGGCCACGTATGCGGGTTGGTGCTGTGCGATGTGTGGTATGCTTGTGCAAGGACCAGATGCGCATTGCCGGTGCTGTTATGCTAGCAAGCACGTATAGCCACAGCGCATGCATGCTAGGCATGCTGCCTACAATGCTTGCGGTAGCAAGGCCCAGCAAGCACTTCTGTGCTGCTGGCCATGCCATGCTTGCGGCAAGTCTGCTATGTGCGAGGCACTAGCATGCTAGCACTCCTAGCGCGCCAGCGTATCGCTTGCCATGCCACACCACCTGCCTAGCCAGCGCTACTAGCATGCGATGCTAACATGCATGCGCTGCTAGCAAGCTCGGCATGGTGCGTGGTCTAGGCTAACCTAGCACTCGCATGGCTAGGCCAACGCGAGGCTACGGCTTAGCTCGATCTTGTCGCTTCTTTGATTTCTCGTCTCGTCGAATTCTAAACTCGACTCGACTTGCGACGCTCGGTCTTGACGCTCTAAGCTCGACATCCGACGTCTTTGTTCGTAATACTCTAATGACTCATCTAGTCCTTCGGATTGATTCGTCATCTTGGATTAGTTATTCGATTGGGGTGCGACCCGAAGGGTTCAGTTAAGATTAAGCTGTAACATTAAATACAAATTAATATTACTGATTGGAAACGGCCTCTAACTAGGCATTTCGATCACTTGACCTCACTGAAGAATTAGCTAACTAATAATTCCAAACCCTGTATCGGAATAATAAACTTGTTGAAAGGACACCATTCCTTTCATTTTGGTTTGTGCACTAAAATTGAATTTAATTAAGTTGGACATGTTTTATTTTCATTTTGCTCAATATTGATTCTAAAATTTAAATAGAATTAATTATTTAAGTCGCACAAAATCGGGATAAAATTCCAAGGAACAAGCACGCAAATAGAAGCACAAGCCCCCAACACAACACTCGGCCAGCCGGGCTACTTGCGTAGCCCACATGTGGCTGCCAAGGTCTGCAGGGCTGCCAATGCATCGATGCACAGCCTATGGTGCTTGTGTGTACGAGCTTTAGTGCGTAGGGCTAGCAGGCTGATGTACGGACACACGCATCACGCGCAAAGCACGAGCTGCTGGGCAGAGGTTGCGGCTAGCAGTGGGGGCGCACCACGTGCGTGCAGTCGACCTTGCGTGTCATGCTTGGTGCCTAGCTAATTTTTTCTTGTGGCTTAGCACTTATCATTGTTTATTTTGCAAATTTGCCATTTAATTTATTTAATTATTTTAATTAAAACGAGGCTAGGCCTCGGTTTTTTCGGCACTTGCAAAATAATTTGGGTAAACCGGCTTAATTAAATGAATTAGATTAATTTTAATTAAGTTGGATGCGAAATTTAGTGGGAGCTTTTTTAATTACTTGAGCTAATTTTATTGCATTTTTATCACGTAATCGATTAACAACTTTGACTAGTTTTAATCAGGCACGTTAATTGGATTAACCACCTAAGTTAGTTACTAGTTTGTGCGTGTTATACATTGTTACTTAATTTATGTTGTAAAATGCATGGGCCATTCACATATAGTGAATGGATGAATGGAATGTATATTCTATCACAGGTTTTGTGAAAATGGCAACTAGTAGGGCTTGATTAGGATAGTAAATACGGACTGCGATCTGTTATATATTTTTGTAAATCTAAATACGGTCTACGTACCGTTGCATATTTCTGAACCTTAATATTTAGATTAGTCCTAGTCATTATTACTAGTAGTTGCATAATTGGAGGAGATGTCTCGAAGACAGCGTTCTGAGAAGACACGCCAAGAGGATGCAACGAAGAAATTTAAAACCGGTGTGAAAAATGGCCCAAAAAAAAAATAACTTTTAGCACCGGTTCTGTTTCAAAACCGGTGCCAAAAATGCCCCAAAAAATTTAAAAAAAAAATTTGCATTTATTCATTTAAATTGATATAGAAACACTAACATATATATAAGTTACATATTTTCATTAAAAAAGGATGTAATATTACAATTAACCAGCGCTTCAGCATCTTTATGCTGTAACCTTGCTGGTTCTGCTGGTGGCTGCTGCTGTTGTTGGTCCTTTTTGCTGTGCAGAGTAGGACATCTCACTGAGGGAGGAAACAACCAGCATAGGAGCACTTAAGTATTTGACAACATCAATTGAAATATCCAGAATAAGTTGAATAAAACTATCTAGAACTTTGTTCCAAGGGAAGTTCTTGATTGGTTTGGAAAGGCTGGCACCCACTTGATCGATGTGAAATACCCTGAAAAAGGCAAAGACCTTTCACTTAATTTTGAAGAAAACAAACTATGCTGATGAGCTGAAAAGAAAAGAAAAAAAATCCGAGGTTGCGATGCCGGATGTTACCAATTTTTTTTTTTTTTTAAAAATAACGTTAGAGATCTTCCCACCATGTATAGTTGAACCAAATAGGCACTCATAGCATTTCTATATCCCTATCGATAAAAGATTTCCTATATCAAGATTTCGGCTAATAAGATCATATAATAGCCAATGAAATAAGGATTTAAAACTCCAACACATCAACAAAACTAGTTTAACATTTTACATATTGCACAGTAATATTGTGAAATTTATAAACGATAATGTCGTGCAACCTCTTTCGTTTTAGTGATACCATTAAAAAAAATATTACTATATTACTTATCAAACCATTTAACAAATCAGAATTCCAAAAAAATGTGTTTGTTTTTCTTTCTTTTCCTCCTTTAAGCTTTCTGTTTTGTTTGAACAATGAGCTTTAAGGTGAAACGTGAAGAAATTATCGAAGCAGAGTTACCAACTTTTATATTCCATGTTAATAATATTTTCAAAACTTGCACACATCATGATCACATTCAATTAACGGTTATTCTCGAAACTGTGAAGTAATACACCAAAACAAGATACTTGGAGGTAGAATAACTAATTCTCTCCCTTGGGGGGAGGAAGAACATAAAAGGTAAAGAAATACAAGATGCTTACTTGCTGATTTAAATATGGGTGGAGGAGGGGTGAGGAGCAGGACACCGCCATAGCTGGTGACATCACTGCTTTCTCTGTCTGTAAGCTTCCTCAAAATAAAGCAAATAATTCATGAATCCATCTGGGGTTTTTTTCATCTAAAAACTTCTCAAACTGTGTTACCTCAACGGACAAACCGAAGCAAATCACAGTGAGAAGTTGTACGATGAAAGTGAGTCCCTTCATCATATGGATTATCCTAGTGTAACAATTTACGCCCAAGGGACTCAACGCATCATGATATCTATAGCACACAGCATGTCCGCTCAAAGAGGTCCATTGGGCACATTAATAGTACACACGCTCATCATTCATAACAATAACATGAAACGTATCCAAAAAATTCTCGAACTGTGTTACCTCAACTGTCAGTGTGCAACACTATACTGGAGCAAATCGCAGTGAGAAGATGTAAGATGTAAGTGAGTCCCTTCATCATATGGATTATATTAGTCTAACTACTTACGGCCAACGGACTCAACACATTAAGGTATGTCTTGCAAACATGATATCCTCTCAACAATAATGTACTGGCAACAGCAAAAACCAACAATACCATCAACAATACAGGGACCATCAACAATACCATCTATCAACAATACCATCAATAATTACCATCAACAATACCGTCAACATTTACTAGCATGAATCATTACCAACAATTACCAAAATCCAACCTGGCATGAATAATTACCAACAATTACCAGCATCAAAAATACCATCAACAATAAAAACATCAATACCATCAACAATTACATACAAACAATTACCAGCATCAACAATACCATCAACAATAACAACAACAATACCATCAACAATTACTAACAATTACCAAAATCTAACTTAGCCAGCAACTTATGTTGTTGGCATACAACATGAATCAGACATCTATCTCCACCTTAAACATGCATCTAAGTAAAGAATTTTAAAAAAATCAGAAAACTAAAAAAAACAAAGAAGGTAAGGGTTACAGAAATCTACCAAGAACTGTGAGCAAGAAATTTCAGTTCATAGAGGGGGACTCATCAGGAAGATGTACATCTTCCTTGCTAGAGATTGTTTCTCCAGCACCGTGAATTCGATGAAGGGTCAACAAGGAGACTCTAGGAGCGTTTTTCCAAACCACTCTGGATCTAGGGTTAGAAGAACCACTGAGTTTGGTCCGTTTTATAGAACCAGAACCACCAGATCTACACTCCACTGCTGCTGGTTCAGTTCCGAGATCGGAAATCAACCCTGATGAATTGGGTTGTAGGTTTTCTTCACCAGAGAACACAGATTCTGTGAGTTTGAGGAAAAAGAAGGCAAGAGAGAGCCTCTAGATTATTACGGTATTGTAAACAAAAATATCAACAACTCCTCAAATTTACACACACTTATCGAAAGAAAAGGCCGAAACATCATACCAACACTGATACCAAGACATAAAAAAAAACAGCCAAATATCATTCAACAAACCCAAACAAATTCAACACAATCAAATTGTAAACCCTAATTGTAAAACAATGAACACGAAGAGAAAGAAAGAGATAACCCTAGCTGATACTTCTCAAATTAAGACGATGATTTCCAAGGATGCAAATACCCAAACGACGCCGTTGAGACTGCGCAAGAAACACCCACCAAAGTAAAATACTAAGAAGGCGGTCGATTTCGGACTGAGAAGGAGAAGGAGAGCGGCGTTGCTTGCGGCGCATTTATGAAGAAGGAGAACGAAGGACAGAGAAAAGGAAAGGGAAAGCAGCGATTATGGAGAAGGAGATCGAAGGAGAGAGATGGAGTTTAAGGGCGTCCATTGTAAACGTTGTAGATGAGAGAGGAGGAGAGATCGAGGAATGAAAGAGAAAGAAGATAAAGAGGCCCTGTATTTTTTTATTTTTTTTTATATTTTTTTTTACAATAGATTTCGCACCGGTTCGAACCAAACCGGTGTGATTAACTCATTTTTTGCATCAGTTTGGTTGGAACCGGTGCAAAAACTCTTCCCCTCAATCCCGCCTTTTTTTCGCACTGATTTTTAAAAACTGGTGTGAATTCTACGGTGCTCATTTAAGTTTTTCTACTAGTGATGCCAAAGCATGACATCACTATCTTACTAAGAACGTAAGGTATACTAGGTATACAAGTTGATTTTAGTTAAGCTCAACGATATTAGTAAGGAGTCCTTAGATTTTGTGGCAATGGAGATAAAACGTCAAGAAAACATTAGATGCGACGTTTTATCGAACCAAGAGTAGCTTAGAGCCATTAGCAATTGGATTGCTTACCCTAAAATATTCTTAATCACTTTTTGATTTTTGGGATCTTGGAATCGATTTATTCTCGCCTAAAAGGGACAAATTTCAATGCGTGGATAAAACGCTCAATAAGATTGACAATTTGCATGTATGCTTTAAATTTCAAACTTATTAGTTTTATGAATGACTTTTCATTTCAAATTCTTTCAATTGTAGAATCATGTTTGCATCTAATAACAACAACAATTTAATATGCACAGAACTCCTCGAAAAGTTGGCTTTTAGCCTAAATTTGGTCAACTTCAAGGAATGCGAAGATAAACTCCAGAAAACTCTTTAGAATAGTTCCATGGAGTACATTCTTGATACTATAATTCCAAGCTCAGGATGAGTGATGAAGCTCATGATTCATGGTCTTTCGATTGCAAGAAAGTCTCTCGACTAATGGGTAATTTCATCCCAAAAGAATGGAAGGAAAAGTTTTCCTCCTATTATCCGGACATTGTTAAAGTGAGAGTCTCAAGAGTCTCAATGGAAACTATGATGGACTTGTGTTTGATGTAACTAGGTCACTCTCAAACATGAAGATAAAGCCACCGGAAGAGGGTTGCCTTGCTAAGGAGAGGTACCAGCTTTGGTCAAGGGTCAACAATACCAAATTAAGACCCGGTATGCCCCTCCAACCTGATGTGCTTAGAATGACTAGGCTCTTTAAGCACATGGAGCTTCTCGAAATCCCGTTGGAGGATGAGATGGCGGGTTATATCTTGCTTGCCTCACTCCACTCGTGCTATGATGCACTTAGGATACATATAGCTGCGGGAAAGGAGTCAAACTCCTTAAGAGATGTGGTGCAGCTACTTTTCCAAGCCAACTCCTATGGAGTAACCAAAAGGCCCTTAAGAGCAAAGAAGAAGGAGTTCAAGAACAAAGCAAAGATGCGATGCTTCTATTGTGGTGGGCAAGGCCACTACAAGCGGGAATGAAAGATCTTCCAAAGGGTTGCAGAGGAGATGAATGTTTCATCTACCTTAGGTATCTTCATTAACACTTGTGTATAAAGGTATTCATAGGTATTGGATACCATATATAACTCACTTTATGCTGCCATTTCCAGGGACTAAGTGAGAGGGCTTCACAAGTGCATGTGCAACTACGAGTGGACGATGAAGATGGTCTTTCCGTCGTGCTTGTAGGCACATTATTTTTCTTTAGCTTGTAATGAACTAATTCTTGCTTATCATGATTACTATTGAACATATTTTGATTTGTGGCGTTGGACGCCAATTATTTGATCCCAAGACTATAAAAATGGTTATTTTTTAATGTCTTGCTTATATGTTCTATTAGATTACACATTTTATATGTCACTAGACAAATGTTAATGATACCTCTAAAAGAGCTAAGACCATTGAGTCGAATCAAACCTACTTGTGGCATTGTTGTCTTGGCCAAATTAACATCAAACGCATCAAGAAACTTCTACAAGAAGGTATTCTTGACTCATTCGACTTAAAGTCGTTTCAAAATTGCGAAGGATGTTTATTAGGCAAGATGATAAAGCAATCTTTCTCCAAGTTGGGAGAAAGGGCTAGTGACTTATTGGGTCTTATACACACGAATATATGTAGACCAATGAGTACACCCGCAAGGAATGGTTATCACTATTTTATCACTTTCACAAACGACTATAGTAGGTATGGATATGTCTACCTTATGTCGCATAAATCTAAATCTTTTGAGAAATTCAAAGAGTTTCAGAGTGAAGTGGAAAATCAGTTAGGAAAGAAAATCAAAGCGCTTCAATCGGATCGAGGTGGCGAGTATTTGAGCCACGAATTCGACGATCATCTGAAAGAAAATGGTATTCTCTCAGAGTTAACACCTCCCGAAACTCTATAATGAAACGGAATGTCCGAGAGGAAGAATCGAACCTTGTTAGACATAGTCTGATCAATGATGGGTCTTAGCGATCTTCCTATCTCTTTCTGGGGACACGCACTTCTAACCGCGGCACTAACACTGAACCGAGCTCCGTCAAAAGCTGTCGAAAAGACTACATATGATTTATGGACGAAGAAACCTCCACGATTGTCTTTTCTTAATATTTGGGGTTGCGAAGCATATGTCAAGAAATAAATTTCTGACAAACTTTACCCAAAATCAAACAAGTGTTTCTTTGTGGGATACCCGAAAGAAACTAACGGGTATTACTTCTACAAAAAATCCAAGAACAATGTGTTTGTTGCTCGTGATGGTGTCTTTTTGGAGAAGGAGCACCTTTCTAAAATGACAAGTAGGAGGAAAATCGAACTCGATGAAGTTCGAGAGGACGAGCAACAAAGTTAACCTGACAAAACTGACAATAAAAGTACTTTAGAAGCAGCTGTTAACATTGGTCAGAGTCAAATCGACAATGTGAAAAGCAAAACCGACAATGCAAATGCTCAACCTATTACCCTGCGTAGGTCGCAGCAGCCAAGATCTTAACTAGACAGATACCTCAGTGTTATCTTAACCGAAGATCAAGACATCCTAATTGTGGATGGAGATGAGCCAGCAACGTACAAACAAGCTATGACAAGCCCCGACTCTGCAAAATGGAAAAAGGCCATGAAATCCGAGATGGACTCCATGTTTGAAAATCAAGTTTGGGACTTGGTTGATTTGCCTGAAGGTTACACACCTATCGGTTGCAAATGAATTTTCAAGTTGAAAACCGACAAAGATGGAAATGTATATGTATACAAAACTAGATTGATGGCAAAAGATTACCGGCAAATTCACTGCGTTGATTATGATGAAACCTTTTCGCCAGTCGCCGTGCTTAAGTCCGTCCAGATTATCCTAGAAATTGCCGCATATTATGATTATGAAATATGGCAAATAGATGTCAAAACCGCCTTCCTTAATGGGATTTTAGAAGAAACTATGTACGTGACACAGTCGTAAGGTTTTGTTGATCCAAGCAACGCTAGGAAGGTATGCAATCTTAAGAAATCCATTTACGGATTAAAGCAGGCAAGAAGAAGTTTGAATCTGCGATTCGATGAAGCCATTTGTAAGTTTGGTTTTATCAAGGATCCAGATGATTCTTGTGTTTACAAGAAGGTCAATGGGAGTGACATCGCATCCTCGTCTTATATGTCGACGACATATCGAAGCCAATGTTAGAGTCCTTAAAGGCTTGTCTTGGAAAGTTCTTTTCAATGAAGGACTAGGGAGAGGCACAGTACATATTGGGCATCAAGATCATCGGGATGGATCTAAAAGGATGATTGGATTGAGCCAAATTACTTATATTGATAAGGTACTGGCACGATTCAACATGGAGGAAGCCAAGAGAGGGCACCTAGCCATGTCTTATGGTATAACTCTCAGTAAGAAGTGTTTCGGGGTTTTCTGTGTCCCTCGGGATAGTTACAACACCAAGACTGATTCTGGACGCATGTACCTGCAAAACAACGGAAACCCAGGTGGGTGGGAGTTCCGCCTCCGGCGATCAAGTTAGAACGTGTTCGGATGTTTAAAGTGCAGAATGTAAAAGGGATCAGGCTCCTCTTGGAAGAGAAATGATAATCCTCCTATAGCAAACAACCTCAATATCCGAGTGCAAACTCTCAAGTGTATTCAATTCTGCAATTAATGCTCTCTGAATATTTTCCATGAATCTCCTTCCTCATGTGGGAACATCTCCCTTTTATAGGGTCTTGAAGTACGCGCTTAGTCTTAGGTTATTGAAATCAAGGCTGATTGGGCTTTCTTGGAGTTTGGGCCTTCGAAGGCTGCCATTCCATGTTGGCAATTTGTCTGCCACGTGTTGTGTTCTGAATGGTCCACTTTGGACTCTTCACTGAGTGACACATGGCGGACTCTGATTGGTCCACATGGATGACACGTGGAGGGTCTTGATTCGTCCACGTGGCAAGGTAAAAATCCCATAATCAAATGCCCCTCACAGGGGTGACGTGGCTTGACATGTGGCGCCTATGACAGGTATCACATGAGGATTGGAGGACGTTTTTTTACCGTTTTCCCTCTCTTTTCTTCGCTTTTTTTTTGAATTTTTGTATTTCAAGGGTGACCCTTGAAATTCTTACCCTCCTATATAAAGGCGACGCCCCAATCATTTTTCGCACCTTCTAAAAATATTCAGACATAATCTCTGGAGTTTTAAGAAAAGAACTTGTCATTTTCCGAGAACCAACTGCCACCTGCTAACGAACTGCCTGCTCTTACAGCCTCCAAAGACTCTTTCAAGCGCCTTTAACTTTATAGACTAAAGGTAACCGCCTGTTTTTCTCTCGTACTTTTTTTTGTTTCATTTCCTTTTTGAAAATGATATCCCAAAAGCACACGGCATGTTTCATTTCATTTCCTTTTTGTTTCATTTCTCTCGTACTTTTTTTTGTTTCAATTCCTTTTTGAAAATGATAGAACTAGGAGTGCCGACTCCCTCTTGCTGGACCAAACTTTGTGATCTTCCCTAAGTCCGACTGTCTGTGTGTCTGTGTTGGACATTATAGCCAGAATCAAACAAACAACCAGAGTGGTGAACTCGGACGACTCCACCTTTAGGGTGCCTGTCAGTGAACTATCTGATGCGCCGCCTAGCACCCCAAGCACCTCCAATGATTCAATATTAGAAGTATTAGGTAAGGAAGTGAAAAGTGAAGTCTCGAGCTCTGTTAAACAGGTCTCTCAGGCGGATGATAGGTCCGATTATTCTAAAATTGAACCTGAGTCAAGTACCTTTGGCAGGCCGTCTGATGCCTCGGAGGAATTGCAATCTCGGCTGGAAACAGCGAGAGAATCCCTTTCTGTGGAAAAGGGTGAAGGTTGGGCTGATCCGGATGCTAGCAACCGAGAGATGTATGTCGCCTATTATTATCACGTTCCCGCAGTTAGGCGGAAGACTAAGGCTGAAAAAGTGGGATGTTTCAAGTTGACCAAGTCATGAGACATGGTTACATATTATGCGTGCTGGATGCGGAGAACACCGCTGTCTGGCCAGAGGGGTCCAGCTACAGGGATGAATACTGGTTTCTATGAGGAGGCCATTCAGGCTGGCCTTAGATTTCCCCTCCCTCCGGCCATGGAGCGAATCTTTGACGGATACCAACTGGGTATCTTGCAACTTGCCCCTAATTCTTGGTTTAACATCCTAGGCTATGTTGTCGGCTATCAAATGCTGAGTGTGGATCCCAGCTTTGAGGCATTCGCCCACATGCATTACCTTAGCCGAACCCCAAAAACAAGCGGGTCTGGCTTGTACACTTTGTCTAGCCACAAGGGCTACATGATGACTATTGGAAAGGAGAACAAATGGAAGGACTGGAGATATAAGTTCTACATTGTCTCCTTCCTTGACAAATTGAAAAACAAGAAGTATAACAGGTGGAACCGGAACCCACCTCTTCTAACAGGCGCATCAGTATTGCCGCCTGTTCCTAGGAAAGTCAGGGAGGAGATCTTGGATAAGGGCCTCTTCAAGGTGGTCATCCAAGCAAACGCAGAGACTGGGGCAAGAGAGTTTGTTCTCCAAGGATATATTCCAAAATATGACTGGCTGTTTAGTGGGAACTATCTGGTCGCCTGCGGCCTTAGTGTACAGAGGCCGAGAGGTAGATGACTGAATGTTAAGTGTTTAGTAAGACTTGTTTGTTTTTTTTTTTTACTACTTACTTAACCATTTGAATTTTCTTGTTTAGACAAAGCAATGAAGAAGCTCTCAGCATAAAGGAAACCTACCGCCTACTACCGCTCCCTCTTGGGCAAGCGGTCAGCTGAACAATCGCTAGTGTCGCAAGCGCCCTAGGTGATTCTTTTCAATTTGTCTAAGTCTTAATTTATTTTTTTGTCACCTGCTTCTTACTCTTTGTGGTTTTTGTTGCAGGGCAACTCAACCAAACCCCCTTCTTCCTCACAGCCGGATCCAAAGATTTGGAAACAGACGGCTGGTGACGTGACAACTCCTGGTAAACCTAGGAAGCATGTGGTCAGTAGGCCAGGGAAGAGCCATCCTTCTAAGTCTCTAGCCGTCCCTGAGGTCAGTCGGCCCCAGAAGGAGAAGGAGGTGGCGGCTGAAGGTATAAAAAACTTTAATCCCTTGCCTTACCCTTATAGGGTCAAATTTCAACAGCAGTCGACTAGTACCTCTGAAAGCAGTCGGTCTATTGGTCGAATTTACACCATGTATTTACAGAGTGTTGATTGTGTAGATGCCTCTCAGAGGCCGGATCTTCAATAGCTAGCAAATACCATGATGAGAGTCGTCTCCCTTGAGGACAGGGAGTCGGTAAACGGAGTCGGCACCCTCAACCTGGACGCCATCCTCACCCTCTAAGCTGATTTATCCTTATAATTTTTTCACTTCTTTTTCCTTACACAACTCTTAAAGCCGCCTGTTACTGATGTTCACTTTTGCCGAATGCAGTATATGCTGCGAGTGCACGGTCTTCGCAGGCCCATTAACGAGAAGACCAAAGAGGTAAAAGTTGCGAATGCTCGGGCCGCCTCTTCTCTAGATGCGGCCATGTTTTAGATTCCTCAAAATGAAATATTAACGACTGACACACTATATTCACAGGCGACCGCCAACCTACAAGTCAAGGCTGACTTGGAAGCTTCGAAGAGGCGGGTTTATGAGCTGGAGAAGCAGGTCAAGGACCTCAAGGCTAAGTTCGAGCCCCTCAAAGAGGCGGACCAAGAGGCAGGCGGCCTCCGCACTCGGGTTGACAAGCTCAAGGCAAGGTTGGCTAAATAGGAAGTCCAACTAACTCGCCAAGAAGTATACTTCTAAGGCTGAGGTGGAGAAAGGGCTCCTGGTCAAACAGATGATAGACGACTGTGATGCCATCATGAAGATCACTTGGGAGGCTCTCTTCCCTGATGCTGGCTATGAGAGCTAGAAGAATCAGTTCACCGCCTCCTCTCAAGAGTCATCTGAAGAGGAGGAGGAGGCCGAGTCATCTGTTTCGGCCGAGGGGTCCGACCAGGAGGAGGGGGAGGACATTGAAGAGGAAAAGCAACCGGCTAGGGAAGAGAAGGATGTGGCTTCTGATGTTGAGAAGCCTCCTCCTGGTGCTTAAGATTTTCTTGTTTTTTTATTACATTTCTTTGGCTTGCGTGCCGTTTACTTCATTGTATCTTTATCGACCGAGGGGTCGGGTTTAACAATTTCTGCCGGTTGTACAGGTTAACTCTTTGTCGGTCATGAGGCCGACTATTTTTATGAATCATCAGGCCATTTGCCTGTTTCACCAATTCATACTTTTTTAGAATATTTGCATTCCATAAATTTTGCTAAGTATTTATAACTTGCTTTTTGTATGAATTCCCTTTTAACTGTTTTTGCCCCTAGGCGACTTTGCATCAGGTTTTCAAAGGTGGATTGATTGACTTGGAAACTTTTGGTACTATAAAGAGTACGAATGGTTTCCAAGTCAATCAATCACTAGGGTGATTACCCCAAACCAGGCGGACAGTCGGCCATTGTACAGGCGGGTAAGCGTTCTTAATACGAACCACGCTTAGCTGCTAAGTTTTTATACTTAGCTTAATTTGTTGATCTTATATAGGCCGCTTTTTTTATACCTGGTCAGTAGCGGGCGTCAAACGGGATATTTAACCAAGATAGCTGCTAAGTTTTTATACTTAGCTTAATTATTTTGATTTCGCTAACCTAAGAAGGAATAGTGGTCAAATACCGACTGGTGTCAATAAGACAGGCGGTTTTGTTCGTACCATTTAGGTTCCATTCAAGGTTATTTATGTCGCACGATTGTGAGTTAGCCCTTTGGGTTAATTAGTCTTTGTCGCTTGATTTTAGGCATATAGAGGAAGAAAACGACTAATGGCTGCATTTAGTTGCTTCGCATGTTTAGATGCTAAGTTTTGGACTTAGCTTATTTTTGCAATTAGCTGCTTAGCTTATATCCTCAAATTTAGTGTGTAGTATTATTTACAGTACCGTTTCTTGTGCTGTAAGGACATAGTAGTCATAAATCATTTGAACAGGTGCTAGTTTGGAATTACACCTTATCGACCTATGAAAGTATTTTAAGAGATTCGAAATCGTCATAAGTGTTTCGGGGTTTTCTGATGTCCTGCTGGAGAGTTACAATTCCGAGACTGGAACCGAACGCCTGTACCTGCAAAATAACGGAGACTCCTGAGAGCTCCGCCTCCAACGGTCAAGTTAGTACCTGATTAAGGAGTAATTAATACGGAAATTAAAGTAATAAGATCTCTCTAGGTAAGAGTGTTTAATGTTGGTAATCTGCTTTGTTAGCGAGATTAGCCGGTTATTAGTGTCTTCCGTAACGTTTCTGCTCTGTTCCGTTCTTCAGGTCAGATTAATTGCTTGATCCCCTTTAATGAGGATTAATTAAGTATTTATAGTCTTGAGAAGCGTGCCACTCTCTAGGTTTAGGGTAAACCTAGGGCTGACCGGGCCTCTAAACAGGATTGGGCCTTGTTGGCCGGTTTTCCCATTTGGCATGGGTGGACACATAGCGTGTCTCAATTGGTCCGTAGAGGACGTATCTGTGATTGACACGTGGCAGGCTCCTATTGGCCTACGTGAAGGACACGTGGCGGAACCTGGTTGGTCCACTTGTCAGACGGTGATTGGTGGATAAAAATCCCCTAATCATTTGCCCCTCACAGGTGGCACGTGACTGGTCACGTGTCACCTGTGACAGGTGCCGCACGGCGACAGGCGACGGCCTGCTACAGGTGTCACCTTGCAAATGGCCGAGAGATTTTCCCGCCCAAATTTTGAATTTGGCAGCGACCCTTCGCCTTCTCACTTTGCCTATTTAAGGAAGTGCTGACTTCGGTCATTTTCACATTTGAGAACTTTGCGAGAACATTCGGACCCCTGAACATTCGGACCTTTTCTGCCTACCGCCTGTTCTGACAAGCCGACTGCACCGGATTTCCAGAACTTCATCAACCGTCACTCGTTCAGGTAACTCAGTTCTCTTACTCTTAATTTTCTTTTTATTTTTTGAAATGGCACCACGGAAGCACACGACACGACCTAAGTTAGTGATCAGCCGGTCACCGGGGACGGCTAAATCTAGGACTAGGAGTGCCGCCTGCCCTTTTCTGGACCCATCTTTGCTTTTTATACAAAGTCCGACTGTATCTGTGTCTATGTAGAACGTGATGGCCAGAACAAAAAAGACTGCTATGATCTCAAACTCGGACGGCTCCTCCCAAAGGGTGCTCATTAGTGAAACATCTGACCAGGCGCCAGATGTAGAAGTGAAGCAAAGCGGCTTGACAGCCGGCAGTTCTGAGGGAGGGGTCAAGGTGGTCCCTTTCCATTTTACCGTTGATATGTCTAATTTTCCTCCTGCTCCTTCTAAGGGAGAGGAGGCGGGCCCCTCTAGGAGAGGGGAGGAGTCGTCCTCTTCGGACTCGTCAGAGGACGAGTCCGAGTCCAGCTCTTCTGGCCACGCTTCTCCAGGCTCAGAAGAAAGAAACAGCCGCCTGCAAGAGGCGAGGCTTTCTCATGCAGTTGAGAAGAGGGACAATTGGGCGGAGCCGTCCGCCTCTTACATAGAGGAAAACACCCCCTACTACTGCACGGTACCCCGGGGCCGGATCGCAACCATGCAAGACAAAGTGGAGAGCTTTATAGCTAACCACAGAATGGGCCCCAAATTTTTATTGTTCGTGCCGGATCAAGAAGACATTGTCGTCTGGCCGGCTGGTACCAGCTATGATGACGGCTGCTTTGGCTGCTATGTGGCGGCCATCAAAGCTGGACTGCGCTTCCCATTACATCCGGCTGTTCAGCGGATTTTAGATGGGTATGATTTGGGGTTATGGCAGTTAGCCCCCAACTCTTGGGTAAACGTACTCGGCTATGTGGCCGGGTGCGAAATGTACGGGGTGGAGCCAAGCTTTGAGGCTTTCGCCCACATGAACTATCTCAGCCGGACCCCTAAGTCGGGAGGTACCGGCTGGTATCAATTAACAAGCCATAGGGGCTATCTCATGACGAGAGGTAAGGCGAACAAATGGAAGGATTGGCGGAACACCTTCCTTATCATCGAGGGTTCAGACACGGAGCTGAACAAACGCTTTAACAAGTGGAATAGGGATCCGCCTCTTCTCGCAGGCGGCCGCAGCATGCCGCCTGTTCCCCCAAAGGCTAAAAAAGAGATCCTAGACAAAGGACTCTTCAAAGTAGAGACTAGGGTGAACTCTACTTCAGGGGTACGAGAGCAAGTACCCCTAAACTGCGTCCCGAGCTTCAAGTGGCTCTATGACGAGTACTTTTTGGCCGCCTGTGGCCTCAGCAGTCGGTGCTCTAGAGGTAGCCGGCCTGACAAATACTCTGTTTTTTTCACGCTTTATTTACTTGGGATCTTTACTAATTTTGCTGTTTATTTTTTGCAGCTGACGCCATGAGTAAAATAACAGCATCCAAGACTGCGGCGGCCATGTTGCGGGCCTCTCTCATGCAACAGTCTTGTACCGACTCCCCCAACAAGGGGGCACCCTTGGTAGGCTTCGAAACTCTTCCTCTTTTAGGAGTTGTCTTATGCATATACTAACTCTTGTACCGACGTTTTTTTTTTTTTTTTTTTTTTTTTTTTTTTTCAGTCGGGCACTCTAAGAGCTTCTTCCTCGCAACAGCCGGACCCCAAGGCCCGGAGGACGACTGTTGCAAGCTCTCCTGGGTCTTCCAGGAAAACAGTGGCGGCTGAGAAGCAGCCGGCCACTTCTTCTAAAACCCCGGCGGGGCCGCCTAGAAGTATGGACAATTACTTGTAAAAACTTTTACACTTGCTTCCTTCTTGACTAGGTCTAACTTGCTTTTTTACGCTTGATGCAGCCGGCCCTCAGGGGCTTGACTTGGTAGAGGTAGCCAAGTCCATGATCAAAGTAGTTCCTCCATCTGAAAGGGAGGCGGTCAGGGGTGCCGACACCCTTGACCTTGATGGGATTGCAGGGGTCCTTGCTGAGGTATACTTTTTGAGTATTTGAATTCCAGGACGCCTGTTATCTTTTTTGTTTAGAAACTGACGCCTGTTTTTTTTTGTACTTAGGCCCTGCTCCGAGTTAACAGCCTTCGCAAGCCGCTTGATCGGAAAAACAAAGAGGTAAAGGCTGCAAAAGCTATGGCCGCCTCTAACTGTGATAAGGCAATGTTTCAAATTGCCCAAAATGAAGTACTGACCATTGATATTCTTTATTATCAGGCGCAGGCTACCGCCGCTGTTCGGGCTCAGTTAGAGGCGGCCTAGAAGAAGAATGACGAGCTGGAGGCGACCATCACAAATCTTAAGGCCGAGCTGAAACCTCTTCGCCAAAAAATGTACTCTTACGAAGCCATGGAGAAATCCTTGGCCAGCGTAAAAGAACGCCTGGTGAGCCAAGAGAAGAGTCTTACCCAAGAGCTCTCGGAAAAGGCCGAGCAAGAGAAGAAAGAGCTCGTCCGGGAGATGATGGAAGACTCCGCTCAAATCCAGCGCATGACCTGGGGCCGCCTGTTCCCCAATGCCGAATTTTCCTCTTGGGAAAGAATGTACCGCCAGTGTTCGGAAACATATAATCAAGAGATCCTGGCGGCTGCTGAAGAAGAGGCGTTGAGAGATGCGTTGGAGGAGGAGGAAGAGCCGGTTGTGGCGCTTGTGCCACTTGGGGGTAAGGCATCAAAAGAGGATGCAGCTGAAGCCGAGTCCAGCAAGAAGAGTGCTGACCAGGCGGCAGCTGCTAATACTGAACTGCCCCCTTCTTAAGCTTAATGTATTTTTTCCACGGCCTGCGTGCCGTTTGCTTTGTATTTACCCGGCCAGGGGGCCGGGGCTTTGAATATTTTGCTGGTCTTTAATGACCGGCTTATTTTTAATGAATTTTTGTTTTGCTTCAAATTTGTCCAAGTATTCCATATCTAATATCCCATTGTTTACTAGACCGACTGTTGTACATGGCCGAACGTTGCAGACAGGTACGGATAGTTAGTACGCCGCCTATGCCCCTGGACGACTGGTTGTCTATTCCAGGATAGACGATCAGTCGGCCATTTATTCAATCGGTATTCGAACTATTTTGTCTGGATCCTTTTTAGGCAGGCGTGCCTGTCTTTTTGTAATTTTAACCAAGTAGGAAAGTGGTCTGACCAAGTAAATAGAATATTACCTAGTCGCCAAGGAATTGAGTGGTAGAGATAACAAGCGGCGGGTACCGGTTGTTTCCCTATATTGCCAATGTTGTTGGCTTTTAACTCATAATTTGTTAACCTAGCAAGAGTAGTGGTTGAGAGCCCCTGTTTGTTAAAAACAGGCGGACGACTCATACCTTTTAGGCTCCATACTAATTTTGAGTGACTATTAAGTTAACATAGGAGTTACTTAGTCTTCGTCACACTCTAGATTGAGTAGTAGAGGCACCAGGCGGCGGAGGCCGGCTGATCCTCTTGATTTGCCAATGTTTGTTGGCTATTAACTCAATAGGTTACCTAGTAGGAATAGGGGTTTGAGTGCCCTTGTTTGTTAAAAACAGGCGGACGACTCAAACCTTTTAGGTTCCATACCAAATTTGAAGGAGTGACTATGAGTTAACGTTGGAGTTACTCAGTCGCCGTCACTTTTGTTTGAGAAGTAGAGGTACCAGGCGGCGTAGGCCGGCTAGACCCCTTGATTCGCCAATGTTTGTTGGCTATTAACTCAATAGGTACCCCCTGCATTTATCCCAAGTAATACAGGCGGTCATCTGACTCAGATGTCAACTGCTACCACTGGTTTGGTTAGTGATAGAGTTATCCTTGTCTCAAAAACGGCTACGTGGTTGCCCTTGGGGACAGTCGTATAGGTGCCGTGTAATTAGTTTATAGAACAATGTTCCACCCAAAAGGGAGCTGCTCTCTGCGACGAATTTCATCCGGAGGGATGCCGTCGGACGCCTGCTATGATGTTGGGACAGGTCGTATTAGTTTTGTAGATTTGATCAGTTGGCTTGGCGCCTGGTCTGATCATTCGGCCGGTGGCCTTGGTAAGTTCTTGGTGAACGTAGGTGCTAAGTAAAAGAAGGGTAGCCGCCTGTTAGGCACAGGGTCGGCCAGGCCCTAATCTTTTTAGCTAAGTATTGTGAGTAAAATACTCAATGGAGAGTAGCCGACTGTAAAGGTATAGACGGTATGCCCCTCTGAAGATAGAGTGAAAAACTCAATGGAGAGTAGCCGACTGTAAAGGTACAGACGACATGCCCCTCTGAAGATAGAGTGAAAAACTCAATGGAGAGTAGCCGACTGTAAAGGTACAGACGGCATGCCCCTCGTAATACAAAATTGAATAGTAAGTGCAAACTTTATTAAGTAGCTCTTTACTTTACATCATTCAGAAGAAATATTTTTTAAGATTATCTACATTCCAAGTTCGAGGCAACGGTTGTCCGTCTGGTGTTTCCAGACGGTAGGTACCGTCCCTGACTTCCTCATAGATTCGGTAGGGTCCTTCCCAGTTGGGAGTTAGTTTGCAAGACTCATTAGCCCTACCAACTGCTTCTATTTTTCTAAGTACAAAGTCCCCTACTTTGAGTGGACGCCTGTGTACTTTTTTGTTGTATGATCTAGTCATTCTCAGGCGATATATCTCATGGTGCAAGACAGCATTGCCCCTCTTTTCAGGAAGTGAGTCTAATGCCAGGCGCATGGCTTCCCAGTTTGCCTCTTCGTCATATAGCATTACTCGAAGAGTCGGCTCGTAGTGTTCTATTGGAAGAACAGCTTCCGCACCGTAAGTTAGGAGGAATGGAGTTTCTCCAGTCGCCCCTTTTTCAGTCGTCCTAATGGCCCAGAGAACATGTGGTAGTTCATCCGCCCATAGGCCGCCTGCTCGTTTAATTTTTTTCTTGAGACCGTCTGAGATGATTTTATTAAAGGCTTCTACCTGGCCGTTTGCTTGTGGACGGCCGACAGATGCAAAGTAGTTTGCAATTCCTTGGTCACCCAACCAGCTTTTGAGAACAGGCGTCTCAAATTGGGGACCATTATCAAAAACCATAGACATGGGAACCCCGAACCGAGTGATGACATTTTTCCAAATGAATGAAATTACATCCTTCGTCTTGATTCCCTTTACCGTCTCCGCCTCTACCCATTTAGTGAAGTAGTCAACGGCAACAAGTATGTACCTTCTGCCGCCTGTAGCAGGCGTATATGGACCCAGAATGTCCATGCCCCACTTAGCAAACGGTAGTGGGCTGTGAATGGTAGTGAGGTCAGTAGCCGGACGGTGAATTAGTTTGCCAAACCTTTGGCACTTGTCACGTTTTTTCACCATCTCCATTGCATCTGCTTCCAAAGTAGGCCAAAAGTAGCCCTGCCGCCTTGCCCTTTGAGCAAGCATCCTACCACCTATATGAGAAGCAGAGTAACCAGAGTGAAGAGCATCTAGTATGTCTCGTCCCTTTTCTAGAGTAACACACTTTAAGAAGGGTTGAAGGTACCCCCTCTTGTGAAGTTCTCCCTTAATCATTTCAAAACAGGTGGCTCGTTTTTTCAATGCTGCCGCCTCTTGAGGATCATCCGGTAGTGTACCGTTTGTCAGATATGCCCTTATTGAATCCATCCAGGTTGAGCTTCTGTCTAGGATTCCAATAGGGTCTTCCTCGATGCTTCTCTTCTCCATTACTTCCCAAAAAACAGTTCGAGGAGTATCGAAGGAGGCGGATGATGCTAATTTTGACAGTGCATCCGCCTGGTTGTTTTCTGATCTCGGCACTTGGATCAGATGGAAATCCTCAAGGGAGCCGACTGCTTGTCGGACCGCCTGTAAATACTTGATCATGGCCGGATGGGTTGCTTCATATTTGCCATTGTACTGACTCACTATCAATTGTGAATCAGAGCAGGCGTCTATTTTTCTTGCCCCTGCCGCCTTGCACATGCGGATCCCGGCTAGTAAAGCTTCATATTCTGCCTCATTGTTTGAAGCCTGAAAACTGAAGCGTAGAGCATACTCGAACCTGTCGCCCTCTAGCGACTGACATATGACGCCTGCTCCACAACCATTTGAAGTAGAGCTTCCGTCCACATATACCTTCCATACTTGGTCTGGAACTTGAGAGTCAGGAGGACGAGTCATCTCTACAATAAAGTCAGCAAAGGCTTACCCCTTCACTGCTTTTCTAGGCTCGAAAGTAACTTCGAGGCTCTGTATTTCTATGGCCCATTTGATCATTCGGCCTGACGACTCCATGATAGTCAGCGGCCGCTTGATAGGTTGGTCTGTATACACGACGACTGTATGTGCCAAAAAGTAGAGCTTCAATTTTTTAACAGCCATGAAGAGTGCAAGACCAAATTTCTCCACTAGGGGATACCTCAACTCGGCATTTTTCAATACGTGACTGACAAAGTAGACCGGGAGCTGACAACCGTCCCTTTCAGCAAGGAGAACAGCGCTTAACGCATGATCAGAGACGGCCAGGTACATGTAGAGATCCTCTTTGGGCAAAGGGCTGACCAGCCTCGGCAAGGAATGCAAGTGAACTTTTAATTTCTGGAAGGCGGCCTCAGCATCCGGCCCCCATTCAAACCTTGCCTTTTTCTTAATTGCCTGGAAAAAGTATAGGCATTTGTCGCCTGATCGGCTTAGAAATCTTCCCAAGGCCGCCAGACAACCTGTTAACTTCTGAACCTCTCGGATGGTACGAGGCGACTGCATGTCGATGACCGCCTGCACCTTCTCAGGGTTCGCTTCTATTCCTCTCTGATTGATAAGGAATCCGAGAAATTTCCCAGACTCAACTCCAAATACACATTTCTTGGGATTGAGCATGACATGGTCCCGCCTGAGTGTGGCAAAAGTTTGTCGGAGGTCCGTCAGATGATCTTTCTGAAGTTTAGTCTTGACAATCATATCATCAATATATGCCTCGACGTTTCTCCCAATCTGATCAAAGAACACAGTGTTTATCATTCGTTGGAAGGTAGCCGGGGCATTCTTAAGACCAAACGGCATGACCGTGTAACAGTATAACCCCTGATCAGTGACGAAGGCCGTCTTCTCCTGATCTTTCTTCCATAAGGGAATTTGATGGAAACCAGAATAGGCGTCCATGAAACTCATCAAGGCATGGCCGGCTGTTGAGTCGACCAGGTTATCAATTTTAGGCAGAGGGTAACTGTCTTTGGGGCACGCCTTGTTCAAGCACCACATTTGCAACCAAGTCTGGGAAGTAACATTGCCGAATGAACCCTGCATCAAGTAATTTTTTTAACTTCGGCGGCTGACGCCTGACTTCTTTCTTCGCCATGGTTCCGCTTCTTTTGCCGTACCGGCTTCTTTTTCGGATCCACAGCGAGTTTATGTACCGCCAGATCAGGACTAATGCCTGGCATTTCATGGACTTCAAATGCAAAGATGTCCTTGTATTCTTTCAATAGGTTGTGAAAGTCGTCACCAAGGTTTCTCAGAGCAGTCGTCCCAACTTTGACTGTTCGGTCAGGACGTGAGTCGTCTAAGATCAGGTCCGAATGCTCTCCAGCCGGCTGAGGGCGGAACTCATCCGGCCGCTCCTCTGCCAATGATTGCTATTTTCTCGCTTTCCTTGCGGACTCTGTCTGAGACGTCTTTCTCTTTTTGCCGCCTGCTTCTTGACCAGGCGCACTCTCCTTGACATTGTCAAGGTCTGTTTTTTCACCACTTGACCCAGTGGCCATAACAGTGGGCTTGACATCCGAGAGATAGCACTCTCGGGCCATCCTCTGATCTCCCCTTAGGGAGCCGACTGTTCCATTATCCCTCTCAAACTTGAGCAACATAAGAGACGGGATTATAACAACCTTGGAATTATTCAGGGTTGGTCGACCCAGAATCATGTTGTAGGCCGAGAGTTCCTCTACTACTAGGAACCGGACTACCATGTGTCGTCCTTCCCCTTTTTCGCCCAGGCGAATGGGTAAATCTACTCGTCCCAGTGGGTGGACGACTCCTCCTCCAAACCCTATTAAAGGGTGGGAGGTCGGATGTATGCAGTCTGTCTAATATTTCAGTTTCGACAGACATTTGCTGCTGATGAGATCTGAGGAGCTCCCGGTATCTATGAGGATTCGGCCAACTCTCTGGTTGGCCACTTTACATTCAATAACGAGAGGGTCGTCATGCGGCCCCCTTATTCCTCCTAGATCCTCTTCAGTGATGAAAATCTCAGGAAATGTATATTTGGACGGTCGTTCTTGGTGAACGGAATTTACATCTAACTGCCTTATATTATCTTTGTTGCCCCTAATAGTGGGGCCGCCTCCTGAGAAGCCGCCTGCAATGGTGTAGACGACTGCATCATCTGTATCGGAGCTGTCGACCTGCTGATTCTTTTTGGCCGACAGCTTTTTTGAGGAAGTGTTCCCCGTAGATTTCTTGACATAAGTGTCAAGATCACCTTGCTCAGCCAGGCAGTCTAGGTACCGCATGAGACTGATGCAGTCATTGGTGTGATGACCAACGTCATCATGATAAGCACAGATTTTATCTTGGTTCCGGTTGTTTGCAGAACCCTTCATGGGGACCGGCTTCTCAATTGAGATCCGTCCCTTTATTTCTTTTAGGATAAACTGGTTATCCTTGTTAAACACATACTTTGGGGAGTATGGTTTGAATTCTTTTTTCTTTTTCTGGGCCGGCTGTTTAGAGGAATCAGCCGCCCAGACCTCTTTTCTTTTCTCATCTTTGTTTGACGACTGTTTCTGTCGTCCTTCTCTTTTGTCGAACCTTTTCCCGTCCGACTGTTTTATCGTACACAGATCAGTCGCCTGTATATAGGCTTCTACTTCAATCAAGGCCTCTTGAAGAGTCGCCACCCTTTTTCGAACCAAATCAAATTTGAAGGTAGACCCGTCTTTGAGACCTCTAAAAAAGTCGGTATAAGCTACCTCATCCGGTAACCCTTGAATCTGTATTCTCATCAGGTTGAACCGCCTGATGTAAGAACAAAGCCCCTCCTTCTCGCCCTGCTGAATCGTTCCCAAATCAAGGGTCGTTTTCTTCGTAGGGATGTTCATGGCGAAGTTGGAGGCAAACAAGTAAGCAAGCGTCCTGAAGCTGTTTACACAACCACTCGGCAAATTGCCGAACCATTGCTGTGCGATTCCCTTGAGAGTCGCTGGGAAACACTTGCACCAAGTGGGATCATCCAACCCTTGAAGGTACATCAGGTTGGTGAATGCCATCAGATGGTCTTCTGGGTTAGTAGTGCCGTCATAGGCGCCTACTAGTACATTTTTTACTTTGGCCGGCTAAGCGGCGTCAGTAATTTCCTTGGAGAAGGCCGACGGCTGTTCACCAAGTCTAAGCAACCGTAGCTGCCAGTCCATAGGTTGGACGTTTTTTGCTGCAGGTCCACCAAATGGAGGTGGCTGCATAAAATACTGTTGTTGCGGCACAAATGGTAAGTTTGGTACCGCCTGGGCACTATGAAAGCCGGACTGACGGGAGGTGCCGCCTGACCGACTCTCATGGTACGACTGAGTATGCCTCATCGAGGCATTTCGCAAACTGTCTTGAAAGTCTGAAGTAGAGGCCGACTCGGACAATCGGTCACTCTTCTTCTACTCTAGCAGTAGCCGAGCATCTGTGAATGTTTGCTTTGACCCGTCCGCCTGAATATGACGAACCGGTTTCCTATTTCCCGTAGGATAACGGAATTTGGTGAAATCAAGGGCAGGTGGCTCCCGCTTCCTAGATTTAGGATGAGGAGTCGCCTCTCGCCCTTGAACTGGCTTCCTCTTCAGTGAAGTGGAAGGTTTCTTGGCCGACTGCTCCTTGACTGAAGTAGGCGGCTTCTTGTTGATCAACTCTTGAATCTCTCCCTTGAAGTCCCTCATGAAGGTCATGAGTTCGTTCCATGTGATGGGAGCAGACCCATCAGTCGGCTGTTGCCGAGCAGGCGGTGCGCCTGCTGGCCCGCTTCCTGTTTGAAGATGCTCCCGTTCCCTCCTTTCGGTATGACGGGTACGTCGGGCCCTTAGGGTCCCGTCTGGAGCTGTATGAGTTTCAACTTCAAATTTACTTTCGGTGTCATGGTCCGACTGAACTTGAGGGTCGTTTAGGGGACGCCTCTCTTCAGGAGTCGGTACAGACTTGGATGCCATCTCTGAAGTACTCTCCCCACAGACGGCGCCAAATGTTTCGGGGTTTTCTGATGTCCTGCGGGAGAGTTACAATTCCGAGACTGGAACCGAACGCCTGTACCTGCAAAATAACGGAGACTCCTGAGAGCTCCGCCTCCAACGGTCAAGTTAGTACCTGATTAAGGAGTAATTAATACGGAAATTAAAGTAATAAGATCTCTCTAGGTGAGAGTGTTTAATGTTGGTAATCTGCTTTTGTTAGCGAGATTAGCCGGTTATTAGTGTCTTCCGTAACGTTTCTGCTCTGTTCCGTTCTTCAGGTCAGATTAATTGCTTGATCCCCTTTAATGAGGATTAATTAAGTATTTAAGAAGCGTGCCACTCTCTAGGTTTAGGGTAAACCTAGGGCTGACCGGGCCTCTAAACAGGATTGGGCCTTGTTGGCCGGTTTTCCCATTTGGCATGGGTGGACACATGGCGTGTCTCAATTGGTCCGTAGAGGACGTATTTGTGATTGACACGTGGCAGGCTCCTATTGGCCTACGTGAAGGACACGTGGCGGAACCTGGTTGGTCCACTTGTCAGACGGTGATTGGTGGATAAAAATCCCCTAATCAATAAGTATATTTCTCATTATAACTATCGGAACCTGTTTCCTCAACCATGAGTATTGTGAAGTTCTCTTGTTTGAGTACTAGTCTCTTTGATGTTGTCAAACGTCTGCTATAACTGGGGATTATAACGGTAACACTTGGGAGATTAGGTCCTTTTAGTAAGGGAGGCTTACAGTACAAGACTGGGAATGTCCCCCTACTAACAATAGGGAATATGTCTTTGTTGTTTACAAGGCCGCTCGAAGAGCAAGACTGTGAAAATGCATGGCCGTGCGTAGATGGATTTTAGAAATCATCTGCTTATTGACAGTCGAACTCGGAGATCGAGAAACACTTCTGAATGTAATAAGGATAATGAAGATTCTTACCTTATAGTTATGAAGAGACATTAAGCGACATAGGAAATGGGCTATACACTATATGCACACTTGTCCGGAAGGACAAGTGGGAGATTGAAAGGAATGGTGTCCTTCCAACAAGTGTATTATTCTGATAGAGGGTTTAGAATTATCAGGAAGCTAATTCTTCAGTGAGATCAAGTAATCGGAATGCCTGGGTGGAGGCCGCTTCCGATCAGTAATATTAGTGAACAATTAATATTACAGTTTTGTCTTGATTGAACCCTTCAGGTCGAACCCAAACGAACCGCTGATCCATACCGACAAATCAATCCAAAGGATTTGATGAGTCACTAGAGTATTACGAACACATACGTCGGATATCAAGCCTAGAGCGTCGAGACCGAGCTTCGCAAAGTTAACAAGCAACAAGTTCGAGCAAAGTCGTAGCATCACATTGGCCTAGCCATGTGGTTGCTAGGCTAGCTCAAGCTAGCATGCACCTCGCATTTCTAGGTGCAAGCCTAGCATGCCATGCGTGCTAGGCTCTAGTGCCCAGCTGCTATCGCAAGGCTAGGCCTTGCTATCACAAGCGCACAACATGCGTAACTTACTAGGGCTTCGCATGGCAGCACGCTACCCACCAGCCAGCAAGCTCGCTGGGTTGTGCATGTGTGCGTGTGTGCATATGCCTTCGCATGGAAGCACTCTACGCACCAGCCAGCAAGCTCGCTTGGCTGTGCGTGTGTGCGTATGCCTTCGCATGGCAGCACACTACACACCAGCCAACAAGCTCGCTGGGCTGTGCGTGTGTGCGTGTATGTGTGTATGCCTTCGCATTGCAGCATGCTACGCACCAGCCAGCAAGCTCGCTGGGCTATGCGTGTGTGCGTGTGTGCCTTCACATGGTAGCACCAAGCACAGCGCACCGGGCCTCGCCTAGCAGCAGTAGCATGCGTGGCTCGCTAGCAGCACGCATACGCTGGGTGGGCTGTGCGTTTTGGTTGGCTGCCTAGCCTTGGTGCTAAGCGGCAGCTGGAAGCCTTGGCAGGTTGCCAGCCTGCCCTTGTCCTTGGTGCCGGTTTAGATATGTGGGGACCAAGGCTTGGAGCCATCCCTTGGGGAGCAAGGCAATGTTCCCCCCTTGGTGATGGTCCTCACCTAACCTCTCCTCTCCATATGCCACTTGTTGATTGCATTATCTTTTAATTTATTTTTTATTTAAATAAATTAGTTGGAAATGCAAATTATCCCACATTGATTATGAATGGGTGTGCAAGTTGCATTTCTCTATAAATACCCCATGATTGGGCATTTGAAAATCAACTTGAGTGGAACTCAAAAAGGGATCTCTAATTATTGAGAAAACCTTTAAGTTCGTAAAACTCTAGTTTTATGTTTGGTCAAGTCTTGACTAACCCTCGAGACGAAGACGGTTCGGGTCGGGTCGTGGGTACGAGCCGTTGGAGGCCATCACGCTTGTGAGGCTTTAAGCTTAGAAGTAAGAGCTTGGTTTACGAGCGAAGCACGCTTCAAGGGTATAACTTCTTTCTCCCTTCTCTTAATTATTGTTTAATTGTGTTTATGCATGCTTTATTGCTTTAATTATTAGGGCAGGTCTCGGGGGGTTTCTATTCCGCGTAGAGACGGTCTCTGCGAAACCCCACACAAAGGACTATAAATACTGATCATTGAGGCTGTCTGAGATAGCCGGATGATCACTCCTCACCTAAGAGGAGCCTATTCCCCTTTACATTCCGCACTTTTTACATCCGAACACGTTCTAACTTGATTGTCGGAGGCGGAACTCCCACCCTCGGGAGTTTCCGTTGTATTGTAGGTACATGTGCGTGGATCCAGTCTTGGTGTTGTAATGTAGGGTTTCGTAGTGACCCTCACTATGCAGAAAGAAACCCGCCAAGACCCGCCCCCATAATAAATGCAATTAACAAGCAAAACATAATTAATACATAATTAAGGATAAAAGATTATACCTTTGACGCGTGCTTCGCTCAACAATGAGCTCTTACTTGAACCCCGAAAATACGAGGTCTCCAAGGGGATCGTACCCTCGAACCCGACCGGAGCGTCCTAAGTCTCGAAGGTTAGTCGAGACCCAGACAAATAAAACAATGAGTTTTATGAATCAAGGTTTACTCAAATCAAGAGTTACCTTTTAATTCCACTCAAGGTTGTTTCTCCCAAATACCCAAGCCTTTGGTATTTATAGGGAAATGCACCCTTGATTTTCATTTCCCAACCAATGTGGGAGAATGAATAATTTTGACAATTAATTTAATTCCAAATTAAATTAATAATCAAATCAATCACAATGCAACAAGTGTCAAGGGGAGAGAGAGAGAGTTAGGTGATGACCATGAAGAGGTGGGGGGGACCATTGCCTTGCTCCCCAAGGCTTTGCCCAAGCCTTGGTCCCCACCCTCACAAAACCAGCATAGAGGGCTGCTAGGCTGGCAGCCGGCTAGCACTGCCAGCTAGCCCAGCCAGCCAGCACAAGGCAGCAAGCATCAGCCCAGCCAGCCCCATGCGCGTTGCGTGCTGCTACTAGGTGATGCCTACGCCACTGCTTTCTAGGCGCTGGGCGCTGCTACCAAGGGTTGCTGGTTTCCTAACTCTTGCACGCACATGCATACCCAGGCCCTCGCACTCCCACCATGCGTGCTGCTAGCGAGCCACGCATGCTGGGCATCGCCTCGCCAGCCACACGCACAAGCATGCGATGGTTGGTGCTGTGATGCTGCAATGGCTTGTATGCACACGCACAGAGCGACGCTCGTGTTGCTGCTGCAATGCCCTCCACGCACACGCACACACGCACTGGCCTAGCCATGCGATGGTGTTGTGCTTGTGCGAGGGGCCTGCGATGGTGCCTAGCACCCAGGCACACATGCTGTGATGCAGTGCCATGCGAAGGAATGCATATGCTCAGCCATGCTGCTGCGATGGTGTGATAGGCTAAGGCACAAGCACACGCACACACAGAGGCCCAACCAAGCAATGGTGCTGTGCTTGTGCTGTGTTGGTGCAATGGGCTGCGATAGTGCCTAGGCTTGCGCCTAGCCATGCTAGGTGCATGTTAGCTCGAGTTAGCCTAGCGTTCATATGGCAAGGCCACTGTGATACTACGGCTACGCTCGAACTTGTTGCTTGTGATTTTGCAACGCTCGGTTTCGACGCCCTAGGCTCGATATCCGACGTCTGTATTCGTAAAACTCCGACGGCTCATTAAATCCTTCGGATTGATTCGTCGTATCGGATCGGTTGTTCGATTGGGTTCGATCGGAAGGGTTCAGTTAATATTAAGCTGTAATATTAATTATACCTTAATATTACTGATCGGAAGCGGCCTCCACCTAGGCATTCCGATCACTTGACCTTACTGAAGAATTAACTTTGTAATAATTCTGAACCCTCTATCAGATAATACACTTGTTGGAAGGACACCATTCCTTTCATGTAACTCTTCCGCAGGAAATCCAAAAAAACCCTGAAACATTTGGCGCCGTTTGTGGGGAGAGTACTACTAAGATGGCTTCACAGCAGTCTGTACCGCCTGCTAATAAGAAACGCCCTATGGTCGAAGTCAAGGACCGAGTGCCTCCTCTTTATCCTAAATGTCTCAGTCGGCTTCAATGTCGACCTACCCAGACAGCTTTCAGAATACTTCTGTGAGGGATTCGCAATCGAACAGAGAGATTCTGTCAGGCGGCTTGTCCGTTCACACTGGCCCTCAGATAATCCATTCGGCTCCCATACATGCCGTATGGACAACCATACGGTCAGCAGGCGGAAAAAATTGTCCAACCTTTGGACTGGCAGCTCCGTCTGCTAAAACTTGGGGAACAACCTTCTGTGTTCTCCAAGGAAATAACCTTATGCGGACAGTATTATCTTATCATCCTGGTGCGAAAGATTTAGACGGTCGAGTACGCCAGGCATCCTGAGGCCAACGGTCAAGTACAGTAGGCGTCAAGAGGCCAAATGTCAAGTATTACAGGCGTCATGAGGCCGACTGTCGAGAGTCAGACGGTTAAGCTTGTAAGCTATTCTTATTATCATATCATTATTATTATTGCATATATAAGAAAATAATTTTGATACCAAAAAGAAAAAAAGGAAAGCCGCCTAACTACTCTGCCATTTTGTATGTACGTACGTTTTTGTGGAAAAAGAAAGCATGCAGCACTACTTAAGTATAAATTATACCTGTGAGATGCATATTACTAGATTAATAGTCATACGATACTTTGACAGTAAGCTTGCTCTCATCTAGCAAAGCTCCATTTGAGAGTATTAGGAGGCAACCCACTATTATAACAAGCTGCACATATTCATGCATGAGAATAATATAGCATGCATTTTGAAAGCTTGCTTGAGCTCTCATGAAAAGGTCAGTCAGGTGAAACTCCCAAAAGACTATGCTTCTCATGCATAGTGTCGGCCATGATTGAGCCTAGTTGAACGGCAATAAGACGATATTGAAGCCCAGCTATATACAAGCGGCTCTAATGCCGAGCCGAATGGGTTCATGTGCGCGAGTAGGGGCTGCTCCTACCCATTGTCGTACAAGAGCTCCCCTATACGCGTAGCATATAGCTGGTCGAATAGCTTGGATGAATCCATAGGGTCAGCCGACATTATCCCTGTCAAGAGCATGCTATTGCACTCAATGGGGGCAGCCGACACTATCCCAAAGTGGCCCTGCTATTGCACTCAAAGGGGGCAATCGGCACAATCCCTGCCAAGAGGGGCTCCAACGATTATGGCTCGGTATCCAAGTGGCCTCTCAATCAGTTGGCATGCCCAAGCATGTTGACATACAAACGGTAATCAAGCCAAGCAATGAGACAAGGGTCAGCCGGCACTTAGTGTATGCAGTCGGCATGACAAAAGCACAACGCTACAACGATGTTGTGATACATCGGGCTACAACATTGAAGCCGGATGTGAGTGCATGTGTTACAACACCATGGTCAGCTAACAACAAGGTAACCGGCCAGAATGCAAATCGTGAAAACTGGCTGTGGGTGCATGAGTTGCTACTGCAATGTCCGTGTGTGAATGCTAGCGGGAAGTGATTCTTGAATGCCGGATGGTCATGGGCAAGCCAACTCCCCTTGTGAGAGCAGCCGAGAGGAATTAACTTTGTATACAGCCGGCATTACCATGCATGAGTAAGACGGCTCTTATGGATGTTGTTATAAGAGGGGTCAGCAGGCATTTAGCTGCTACGGTTGTGAGTGCGTGAGTTGCTATGGTTCTTTATGCTGTTGTCAATGGGGTCATCCGGCATTTAGTGGCTGGATGACCATGAAGATAACATTAAAACTGGCTGTATGTATATGAGTAAGGCCATGAATAGCCCGGATGTCCAGCACCATCAAGCAAAGCCTCGTGACTATAATAACAATAAGCGGCATTATACACTAGGTGCCATACCGAATGTATGGCTGGAAAGCCTTGCCGCATGTAGATGGATTGACTCATTGCCGCATCAAAAAAATAATCGCCTGGAATAGGGGCTTGCTCTGGTTTAGGCAAGCATTCAAAGAAAGCTACTAATGCAGCCTCGAGTTTGTTTAGACAACTCTATCAAGCCAAGTATTTTGTGAGTATAAGCTGCAAGTAGCATTATATATGGTCGACTCTTACTAGTTGAGAAATTGAGACGATGAGTAAGGCATCCGGTCATGGTGCCGAGAGCTCGCGTACAGACATCAAGCATAGCTTGCATAAGTAGCCATCCAAGCTACATATACACCAAAGTAGTGAGAAACAGTCTTCTGATACCGTATCACCTTTGAAGCAGCTTATTTGCGTGAGGTTGGTTGGGCTATAATGCGACACTAAAGCTGAGCCGAAGGTATGTAGGTAGCATTTTTTTAAACTAGTCTCAAAGAGCCGCATGTATGTGGGTTGAAACCTAGCCGAATAGGGTTCAGGCCTTGCCGAATGTGTATAGCTTATGTCTTGCCGCATGTATACGCTTGAATGCAAGCTCATGAAACCAGATGGGTGGCGCCTGTGTTACATCATTGATGCCTGCTGTGAGTGTTTAAGTTATGATGCATCTAGCATGTTAATCACCGAGCATCTGGCCAGGGTCCTAGGCCGGGTGCGTATATGCGAAGTAGCCACGAATAGTCCGGATGGCCAAGACTATTAAGCAAATCCTCGTGGCTATGAGGATAGCCCGCATTATCATGGGTAATGACCGAGTGTATATGGCTTGCCGCCTTGCCGAATGTGTAGAGCTTGAGGTTTTGCCGCATGTATATAGGTTGCTAGCATAAGTATTGTTCATCATTATTATGATTGTAAAAAAAAATAAAAAAATAAAAGATATAGAAAAAAAGGAGGCATCTCAATAAAGAGCCGTTTGTATAATCTGAGAGCAAATTCATTTCTCGAGCCTTAATACCCTGCGTCTCATGGCCGCTTGTTACTTTTTGAAGAGCTCGGTATCATGAATCAGGCAGCAGGCATCTCAATGTCGTGCAACATATTGAAAAAAATCCTCCATTGAAAGGTACCATTCTAATACCTCGGTTTAAGCATTATGTGATTCCTTATTATTATTGATTGAATTTCAATGGTTAGACGGTCTAAAAATGATCGCTCAACCTAGTTGAATTTTTTAAACATTTAATATTGGATTAAGTCTCATACTGACCAAAAAAGGTCTAAAAAGTATGTTAAATTGGCTTTTACATCCAATAAATGATAGATATATTTCCCGAAGGGAGAAGCACCGCCTGTGCAATGTGCAAGCGGTAAAATCTAAACCAACCATGTACTTCAACATGAGTAGATATAAGCTAAGTCTAAACAACTTAGCGGCTATGTGTTGTTCCTTTTAGAACAACCTAATGAGGCCTATGGTCGGATTATCTTTATGAGGCCTATGGCGGGATGATCTTTTAAATAAAAACCATCTACTCCAACATGAGTAGATATAAGCTAAGTCTAAACAACTTAGCGGCTATGTGTTATTCCTTTTAGAACAACCTAATGAGGCCTATGGCCGGATGATCTTTTAAATAAAATCCATTTTCTCCAACATGATTAGATATAAGCTAAGTCTAAACAACTTAGCGGCTATGTGTTGTTCCTTTTAGAACAACCTAATGAGGCCTTTGGCCGGATGATCTAAATCAGGCCCATGGCCGGATGATCAAAATGAGGCCTATGGCCGGATTACATAAAAATAAAACAATATGTTTGTCCCAACATGAGCAGGTGTCCGCCGACATCCATTCGGGTGAATTCGTCGCAGAGAGCATCTCCCATTTGGGTGGCACATAGCTCTATAAACTAAAAACAAATGGCCCTACCGACTGTCAAAAAAGGCAAGCTGGTAGTCGTTTGAACCGATCAAATGAGACTAGGATAACAAAGATTACCAACTGTTCTAATACAAGCGGTAATTTGTAATGTCTGGGTCGGATACCGGCTGCTGTTGCTCAAGGGCAACACAGCCGGCTAAATTTGAGGATATAAGCTAAGTCCAAAAACTTAGCTTCTAAGCGTTGTTCCTTTAAGTAGAACAACCTAATGAGGCTAATGGCCGAATGATGAGGCTGATGGCCGGATGATGAGGCCGATGGCCGGATGATATTTAACACCGTCTGCTCCTAACATGAACAAACATAAGCTAAGTCCAAAAAGTTAGCAGCTAAGCATTGTTCCTAGTAAGAACTACCTGAAAAGGCCAATGGCCGGATAATATTGAACGCTTACCCACCTGCTCGATTGCCAACAGTCCGCCTGATCTGGGGCTATCACCATAGTGGGGCTAAAAGTAATAAGAGTCGACATCTGTCTAGTTCAGCGACAATCATTATTATGATTGATTAACTTAGAAAATGTCATACCATTCAAGGTATCAAAATTTTCCAAGTTAATCAAATCCCTCTTTTATTTAACTAGACAAATGCCAACCAAAGAGGCTTAAAGGGTCTTACTTTTAAAAGGAACAATCCTTCTTAAAAGAGAGATTACTCCTTCCGAGGGGCTAATGTTTAGGCTAAAAATATCCTTGACATGTGGACCAATGCCACTGCGACACGTGTCCGTAAGCTTAGCGCTCAATGAGCCAATTAGAGCATGAAACGTGTCATTCAAAGGGGAAAAAGGGCTTTAAGCCCATAACCCTTAAAACTGTAAAACGATGGGTAGCCCATCTACTTAGGTTAAATAACCTAAAAGGGGACCTGTCCCAAAGGACTATAAATACTAATCATTTATGTCAGTTACTGGGAATAACATTATACACATACAACTCAGAGAAAGAGAGTGAAACACTCGGATATTGAGGCTGTTTGAGATAGCCGGATGATCACTCCTCTCCTAAGAGGAGCCTGATTCCCCTTTACATTCCGCACTTTTTACATCCGAACACATTCTAACTTGATCGTCAGAGGCAGAACTCCCACCCCGGGGAGTTTCCGTTGTTTTGCAGGTACAAGCGCGTGGATCCAGTCTTGGTGTTGTAACTCTGCCGCAGGACATCCAAAAAACCCCAAAACAATTGTCATGCATAATTTGGATACTAGTGATATTCTTTTTATAATTATCATTATAGTTTTATTGGGTGTTGTACATATCAAGAATATGAGACGATTTTCGATCTCTTACTTGCAAGTGGATGGAGGCGTAGAACATATTTTCATCCCTTTAATTGTTAAGTAATCACACTATCGATCCTTTGAAATTGTTTGATTATAAAGTTATTAAATTTTGGATTATTATTGTGTGTAAATATATTCTTGGGAAGGTCAAATCAATCAAGGGTTGTGAAGACTAATGATAAGAGCTATCAATTGAAATCAAGAGCTATCTCCTAATCGTTAAGCTAGGTTTCCTCTATGAATAACAAACTAGGAAAATCACAATTCAAACCAATAAAAAATTGCAAATCCAAAATCAAGTGGTCATGTCATTAGGATCTACAATGCAATATAGCATAGTTCTCAAGGCCTAATCAAACTACACACATGCAAACTTACATTAATCACTTTAATCTCAACAATCAATCAACATAATTCTCAAGTTAATCACAATCATTCAATTATACAAGTTTCACCTAAGCCCTAGCAAAACAACTACTCAAGAATCATCATCTAATCAACAAGCAAGTAAATGAAATCAAGAATCAACAAAATATGAACAACTACACTAATCAAGATTCAATCATCAAAACCTAATCAAACAAACATGAAATTAAACAAATCAATAAGATGGGATAGAGTTAGAAATGCTCATTGATAATTGAGAAGATCTTCAATACAACTGTTACCCTTGCATCATCAATCTCTCAAATCACCATTGAAATCTCTCATTTCTCTTTCAAAATATACTCCTAAACCTAGAGAGAGAAACTTTCAACTAAGCTAAGAATTTTGAGGAAAATTATGTCTATAAAATTCTTACAAAAATCGGTTTAAATAGGTATTTATAAGAGGCGTGAAATAAAATCGAGAAAATCCCGAAACCAGGGAGACACGTCCGTGCACGAGGAGCGAGCCCGCATTTACACAGGGTCGTGCGTCCGCGTAAGGTGATGATGCCGAATCTAAGGTAGGCCTTGGTATTTCGGGTTATGGGTTAAGTGTTTAGGCTAGGTGTTTAAGTGGTTTAGTGTTTAGGCTAGGTGTTTACGTGGGAACAGGGTAAGGGACAAGAACTAGTTCTTGAGAATGAGGAACTCAAAGTTTGACTAGCAAGGTAAACTTGCAATACTAATCAAGGATAGGTATGGTTAGAGTTGAACACTCACTCTACTAACCATAAGACAAGCTAACCACGAACACTCCGAGTTAAGCTCACAAATTCGAATCCACGAGTTCAAGTAAGTTGAATCCACAAGTTAAAACAAGAATAACATAAGGTATATTTCAAAGGTAAACATTTCATTCTTAATAATCTCCTTACAAAAGCTATACTAGATTTTCTTTTATAGACTAAGGAAGTAGTTACATTAATTAATTGAGTAAGCTAATTTAATAAAAGGAACTTAGAAGTCGCCAGGAAAAGGGAACTCAATAGTCGCCATAATGAGCAGTCCCTCAATGTAACAGTTCCATGCAAACCGTCATACATTGAAGACTAATAATTGTTGTTGTTCCTTAACGAGTTCCTTAATCAGTTCCTTGCGGAACTCGCTGTAGATGCGCCCAGCTTTCTCCCTTGTAACGGCTGACAGTTACAACTTTTATTACAGCAACTTAAACTAAGGTAATTACTATAGTTAATTGAAAATAAAACATGCAAATAAGTAGTAATAAAAAGCAATTAAACTAAGGAGGTTATACCCCATGAATGTTACCCAAACAAGTGAATAAAAACCCACTTGAATGATTACTTAATGTGTGTAACCCCCTCTTTATTTCCCTTGTCTTGGCTGCCTTCGAATCAGAAAGGAACAAGGAATATTCCTCCCATAATGCTCATGAAAATATCTAAGGCGTCCAAGGAAAATTAATTCCATGCTTACTCATCCATCCAAGTTGCGCATGACTTGTACAAAGATGAGGATATGTTGAAACCCATGCGTGAAAAATGGTCAAGTTTGGACCCTTGAATGAACAGCCCATGGACAATAGGAACTTGATTATATTGGACCCTTGAACATGTGTTTGGACCACTTGGACGACTTGACTCATTGGCTAGCACGAACTCTTGATTAAGGACCAATTCCGGATCATTCCCCCTTCCTCAAAGAAGCTTTCCCTCAAGCTTTCATCATCCAAGTATGGAGCAAACCTACACCTTGGACCGTTGGACTTGTAGAACTTATGAACAACATAGACCATGCGATATGCCAATGTTTGAATCCATGCCATTGCATGATAAATATTACAACCTTGGAACTTTAATATGACATGCAAATTTGGGCACTTGAATAACACAAATTGGACCCTTCATGACTAAATATTGATGGAACCATACCCTGATATTGCACCGTAATGCGACTTGGACTATGATCCTTAACATGATACATTTTAGGAACGATTTCCACATCATACTCCCCTTCTCGAAAAAAGTTTGTCCTCAAACTTTTGTCATCAAAGTATGGAGACAAAATATCAATGTCAAAGGTTGCACTTTCACCATTACAAGTGCTACCACTAATCTTCTCAAGAACATGAGATGATGCATTCTCAAGTTCCGTTTTTTTCAAAAATTTGGTTTGGGTTTTCAAGAAAAACATCAAATTTTTCCTTTTCTTGCTGGAAACTAACTTCTGAATAAGCTTTATGTGGGCAAGTAAGGAACGATTGACCAACCTCACGCAATGTTACATATCTACTCTTCCCGTAGTTCTTTTCTTTCGGCCTTCAACCAAGACAGACAATCTACGATTGAGTTTATTGGTGGTGTCACCTATCACTCTCATTTGAGTGCGTACATCACGTAATTCCTTCTGCATGGTTTGCATTACAGTTATAAGTCTCTGTTCCATCTCACGTAGGAACTCATTCTCATTTTGGTTGGAATTAGTCATGGTCACCTTTGCCTAGACCATGACTGAGACCGTCACTGAACCGCGGCTCTGATACCAACTGATGCGAAATCTAAGGTAGGCCTAGGTATTTCGGGTTATGGGTTAAGTGTTTAGTCTAGGTGTTTAAGTGGTTTAGTGTTTAGGCTAGGTAATTACGTGAGAACAGGGTGAGGAACATGAACTAGTTCTTGAGAATGAGGAACTCAAAGTTTGACTAGTAAGGTAAAGTCGCAATACTAATCAAGGATAGGTATGGTTAGAGTTGAACACTCACTCTACTAACCATAAGACAAGCTAAACCCGAACACTCCGAGTTAAGCTCACAAACTCGAATCCACGAGTTCAAGTAAGTTGAATCCACAAGTTAAAACAAGAATAACATAAGGTATATTTCAAAGGTAAACATTTCATTCTTAATAATCTCCCTACAAAAGCTATACTAGATTTTCTTTTATAGACTAAGGAAGTAGTTACATTAATTAATTGAGTAAGCTAATTTAATAAAAGGAACTTAGAAGTCGCCAGGAAAAGGGAACTCAATAGTCGCCACAATGAGCAGTCCCTCAATGTAACAGTTCCATGCAAACCGTCGTACATCGAAGACTAATAATTGCTGCTGTTCCTTAACGAGTTCCTTAATCAGTTCCTTGGGGAACTCACTGTAGATGCGCCCAACTTTCTCCCTTGTAACGGCTGACAGTTACAACTTTTATTACAGCAACTTAAACTAAGCTAATTACTACTAGAAAATGAAAATAAAAACCTGGAAATAAGTAGTAATAAAAAGCAATTAAACTAAGGAGGTTATACCCCATGAATGTTACCCAAACAAGTGAATAAAAACCCACTTGAATGATTACTTAATGTGTGTAACCCCCTCTTTATTTCCCTTGTCTTGGCTGCATTCAAATCAGAAAGGAACAAGGAATATTCCTCCCTCAATGCTCATGAAAGTATCTAAGGCGTCCAAGGCAAATTGATTCCATGCTTACTCATCCATCCAAGTCACGCATGACTTGTACAAAGATGAGGATATGTTGATGTCGGGTTTTGTAGTGACCCGACACTACGCGGAAGGAAATTCACCAAGACCATTCCCTTAATTAACACAATTAACAAGCATATTAAACTTAATCAAACAAGATTAAGAACAAGAATTATACCTTTGTCGCGTGCTTCGCTCCCAAAGAGTTATTACTTCAAAATCCCGAAAACACGAGATCTCCGACGGGTCGTACCCTCGACCCGACCCGAGCGTCCTAAGTCTTGAAGGTTAGTCAAGACCTGGATAAAATAACTATGAGTTTTACGAATCAAAGGTTTACTCTTAATTAGAGTTGCCTTTTTAATTTCACTCAAGGTTGTTCATTTCCCAATACCCAAGCTTGGTATTTATAGGGAAATGAACCCTTGATTTTTCATCCTCCACCAATGTGGGAGAGTTGAAATACAATGATTTATTTAATTTCCAAATTAAATAAATAATCAAGTAAATCATATTGCGACAAGTGGCATGATCTCATGCAAAAGAGTGGTGGCCAAGGTTAGGTGGGGGACCATATGCCTTGCTCCCCAAGGCCTTGATTTGGTCCCCACATCCCATGCACAAAACCAAGTCAAGCAAGGCTAGCTAGCTGCCAGCTAGCGTGCCAGCTAGGGCTGCCAGCTAGCACTGCCTTGTTGCCCAGCACCCCAGCCAGCCAGCCAGTGTGTGCTGCTGCTGGGCTGGTGCCGGTGCTGTGTGCTGGTGCTAAGCGCTGCTAGCACATAGTGCTGGCACTGGCCCCTAGCAGCCCACGCACACACGCACATGCACATGCGCCAGTGCCTAGCACTGCGATGACTGTGCTTGGTGCGTGTGTGGCCTTGCCATACACATCCAGGCACTCAGGCTAGCACGCTGCTAGCTGCCTGGTGCTTATGGTGCTTGCGATAGGCTGCCATGCGCACCCAGGCACCCAGGCTAGCATGCTGCTAGCTGCGATGGGCTGCCTGGTGCTTGTGGTGCTTGCGATAGTGCGCCTAGTGCACCTAGTGTGCTAAGTGTTTCGGGGTTTTCTGATGTCCTACGGGAGAGTTACAATT
Organism: Chenopodium quinoa; assembly: GCF_001683475.1. NCBI lineage: Eukaryota > Viridiplantae > Streptophyta > Magnoliopsida > Caryophyllales > Amaranthaceae > Chenopodium > Chenopodium quinoa. The sequence continues at coordinate 1,051,968 of NW_018744249.1, forward strand.
CCGAGACTGGAACCGGACGCCTGTACCTGCAAAATAACGGAGACTCCTGGTGGTGGGAGCTCCGCCTCCAACGGTCAAGTTAGTACTTGATTAAGGAGTAATTAATGCGGAAATTAAAGTGATTGGGTCTCTCTAGGTGAGAGTGTTTAATGTAGGTAATCTGCTTTGTTAGCGAGATCAGCCGATTATTACTGTGTGTAATTAATGTGTTTTTTCGTAATCCCCCTTAATGAGGATTAAGGGAGGTATTTATAACCTTGGGAAACGTGCCCATCCTAGGTTTAGGTTAACCTAGGGCTGATTGGGCTTCCCTCGGAAGTTGGGCCTGGGTGGCCGGTTTCTCCATTAGGCATGGAGTATGCCACATGTCATGACATAATAGGTCCAAGGTGGACGAATAAGTGCGTGCCACGTGGCAAGCCCTGACAGTTCTAACTGGGGGACACTTGGCAGGACCTAATTACCCCACGTGGCGCATTCCGATTGGTGGGAGCAAAATCCCTTAATCATTTGCCCCTCACAGGTGGCACGTGATTGGTCACGTGTTACCTGTGACAGGTGTCGCACTGTAACAGGCGACAACCTTCTACAGGTGTCAGTCGGCGAAAGGCCGAGAGATTTTCCCGCCCAAATTTTGAATTCTAAAAGTGACCCTTCGCCTTCTCACTTCGCCTATATAAGGGAGGATTTTCTTGAGTCATTTTCACACTTGAGAACTTTGAGAGAGAACATTCGGACCCCTGAACTTGCTCTGACATTTTGGACCTTTTCTGCCTACTGCCTGTTTTGACAAGTCGACTGCACAGGATTTTTAGCACTTCATCAATCGTCACTCGTTCAGGTAACTGTCGGTTCTCTTACTCTTAATTTTCTTTTTATTTTTTGAAATGGCACCACGGAAGCACACGACACGACCTAGGTTAGTGATCAGCCGGTCACCGGGGACCGCTGAATCTAGGACTAGGAGTGCCGCTTGCCCTTTTCCGGACCCATCTTTGCCCTTTATACAAAGTCCGACTGTATCTGTGTCTATGCAGAGCAGGATGGCCAGAACAAAAAAGACTGTTAGGATCTGAAATTCAGACGGCTCCTCCCACAGGGTGCCGCTTAGTGAAACATCTGACCAGGCGCCAGATGTGGAAGTGAAACAAGGCGGCCTGAAAGCCGGCAATTCTGTGGGAGGAGTCATAGTGACCCCTTCCCATTTAACAATTAACAATTCTGCTCCTTTTCAAAGAGAGGAGGCGGGCCCCTCCGGGAGAGGGGAGGAGTCGTCCTCTTCGGACTCGTCAGAGGACGATTCCGAGTCAAGCTCTTCTGGCCATGCTTCTTTGGACACAGAAGAGAAAAACAGCCGCCTGCAAGAGGCGGGACTTTCTCACGCAGTTGAGAAGGGGGACAATTGGGCGGAGCCATCCGCCTCTTACCGAGAGCAAAATACCCCCTACTACTGCACGGTACCTCGGGGCCGGATCACAGCCATGCAAGAGAAAGTGGAGAGCTTTATTGCAAACCACACCATGGGCCCCGACTTTCTAGTGTTTGTGCCGAATCCAGAAGACACAGTCGTCTGGCCGGCTGGTACCAGTTATGATAGTGCCTGCTTTGGCTGCTACGAGGCGGCCATCAAGGCAGGGCTGCGCTTCCTATTACATCCGGCTGTTCAGCGGATCTTGGATGGGTATGAGTTGGGGTTATGGCAGTTAGCCCCAAAATCCTGGGTCAACGTACTCGGCTATGTGGCCGGGTGCGAACTACACGGGGTGGAGCCGAGCTTCGAAGCTTTCGCCCATATGAACTATCTCAGCCGGACCCCTAAGGCAGGCGGTACCGGCTGGTATCAATTGACAAGCCACAGGGGCTACCTCATGACGAGAGGTAAAACAAACAAGTGGAAGGACTGGCGGAGCACCTTCCTCATCATTGAGAGTTCAGACACTGAGCTGAACAAGCGCTTCAATAGGTGGAACAGGAATCCACCCCTTCTTGCAGGCGGCCGTAGCATGCCGCCTGTTCCCCCCAAGGCTAAGAAAGTGATCCTTGATAAAGGACTCTTTAAAGTAGAGTCGAGGGTCGACTCTACTTCAGGGGTACGAGAGCAAGTACCCCTGCACTGCGTCCCGAGCTTCAAATGGCTCTACGACGAGTACTTTTTGGCCGCCTGTGGCCTCAGCAGTCGGTGCTCAAGAGGTAGTCGGCCTGTCGAATACTCTGTTGTTCCATACATTTCTTGTTATGACTTTTATTAACTTTGCTGTTTGTTTTTGCAGCTGACGCCATGAGCAAAATCACCGCCTCCAAGACTGCGGCGGCCATGTTGCGGGCCTCCATCATGCAACAAGCTTCAACCGACTCCCCCAAGAAGGGGGCACCCTTGGTGAGCTCCGAACCTTTCACCCTCTTTTTGGAGTTGTGCTTATGCATATACTGACTTTTTTTTTTTTTTTTTTTTTTTTTAGACGGGTGCTCCAAGAGCTTCATCTTCCCAATAGCCGGACCCCAAGGCCCGGAGGACGACTGTTGCGAGCTCTCCTGGTTCTGCCAGGAAACATGTGGCGGCTGAGAAACAGCCGGCCACTTCTTCTAAAACTCCAACTGGGCCGCCTAGAAGTATGAAGTTGTCCTTGTAAATTTTAGACTCGCTCCTTTTTTTACTAGGTCTAATCCGTTTGTATATGCTTGATGCAGCCGGCCCTCAGGAGCCTGACTTGGTAGAGATGGCCAAGTCTATGATCAGGGCAGTTCCTCCAGCTGAAAGGGAGGCGGTCAGGGGTGTCGGCACCCTTGACCTAGACGGGATTGCAGGGGTCCTTGCTGAGGTATACTTAGCATATTTTTGAGTATTTGAATTTCTGGACGCCTGTTTTCTTTTTTGTTTGGAAACTGACGCCTGTTTCTTTTTACTTAGGCCCTGCTCCGAGTGAACGGCCTTCGCAAGCCGCTTGACCGGAAGAACAAAGAGGTAAAGGCAGCAAAAGCTATGACCGCCTCCAACTGTGATAAGGCAATGTTTCAAATTGCCCAAAATGAAGTTCTGAGCATTGATATTCTTTATTATCAGGCGCAGGCTACCGCCGCTGTTCGGGCTCAGTTAGAGGCGGCCCAGAAGAGGAATGGCGAGTTGGAGGCGACCATCACCAATCTCAAGGGCGAGCTGAAACCTCTTCGCTTAAAGATGTACTCATACGAAGCCTTGGAGAAATCCTTGGCCAATGTAAAGGAACGCCTGGTGACCCAAGAGAAGAGTCTTACCCAGGAGCTCTCGGAAAAGGCCGAGCAAGAGAAGAAAGAGCTGGTCTGGGAGATGATGGAAGACTCCGATCAAATCCAGCGCGTGACTTGGGGCCGCCTCTTCCCTAATGCCGACTTTGCCTCCTGTGAAAAAACGTACCGCCAGTGTTCTGATACATATAATCAAGAGATACTGGCGGCTGCTGAGGAAAAAGCGTTGGAGGAAGCGTTGGAGGAGGAGGAGCCGGTAGTGGCGCTTGTGCCGCTTGGGGGTAATGCATCAAAAAAGGATGCAGCTGAAGCCGAGTCCAGCAAGAAGAGTGCTGACCAGGCGGCAGCTGCTAATATTGAAGATCTGCCCCCTTCTTAAGCTTTATGTATTCTTTCCACGGCCTGCGTGCCGTTTGTTTTGTATTTACCCGGCCAGGGGGCCGGGGCTTTGAATATTTTGCCAGTCTTTAATGACCGGCTTCTTTTTAATGAATTTTTGTTTTGCCTCAAATTTGTCTAAGTATTCCATATTCTAATATCCAATTGTTCACTAGACCGACTGTTTTGCATGGTCGATAGATGCAGACAGGTACGGATAGTTAGTCACGCCGCCTATGCCCCTGGACGACTGGTTGTCTGTTTCCAGGATAGACGATCAGTCGGCCATTTATCCAATCGGTATTCGAACTATTTTAAGGTCTGTATCCTTTTTAGGCAGGCGGTCTTGTCATTTGTAAATTTAACCAAGTAGGAAAGTGGTCTGACAAAGTAAACATGAGTGTTACCTAGTCGCCAAGGAACTGAGTAGTAGAGATAACAAGCGGCGGGTACCGGTTGTTTCCCTTTATTCGCCAATGTTTGTTGGCTTTTAACTCATAATTTGTTAACCTAGCAGGAGTAGTGGTTGAGAGCCCCTGTTTGCTAAAAACAGGCGGACGACTCATACCTTTTAGGCTCCATACTAAGTTTGAGGGAGTGACTATAAGTCAACATAGGAGTTACTTAGTCTCCGTCACACTCTAGATTGAGTAGTAGAGGTACCAGGCGGCGGAGGCCGGATGATCCCCTTGATTCGCCAATGTTTGTTGGCTATTAACTCAATAGGTTACCTAGTAGGAATAGGGGTTTGAGTGCCCCTGTTTGCCAAAAACAGGCGGTCTACTCAAACCTTTTAGGTTCCATACCAAATTTGAGGGAGTGACTATGAGTTTACGTTGGAGTTACTCAGTCGCCGTCACTCTTGCTTGAGAAGTAGAGGTACCAGGCGGCGGAGGCCGGCTAGACCCCTTGATTCGCCAATGTTTGTTGGCTATTAACTCAAGAGGTACCCCCTGCATTTATCCCAAGTAATACAGGCGGTCATCTGACTCAGATGTTAACTACTACCACTGGTTTGGTTAGTGATAGAATTATTCTTGTCTCAAAAACGGCTACGTGGTTGCCCTTGGGGACAGTCGTATAGGTGCCGTGTAATTAGTTTATAGAGCAATGTTCCACCCAAAAGGGAGCTGCTCTCTGCGACGAATTTCATCCGGAGGGATGCCGCCGGACGCCTGCTATGATGTTGGGACAGGTCGTATTAGTCTTGAAGATTTGATCAGTTGGCTTGGCGCCTGGTCTGATCATTCGGCCTGTGGCCTTGGTTAGTTCTTGGTGAACGTAGGTGCTAAGTAAGAGGAGGGTAGCCGCCTGTTAGGAACATGGTCGGCCAGACCCTAATCTTTTTAGCTAAGTATAAGGGGGGTGGCTGTGTGTTTGGAACCAGTCGGCCCTCTTCTATGGAGAGTAGCCGACTATATGTCCAGACGGCATGCCCATATGGTGAGAAAATGGAGAGTAGCCGTTTGTAAAGGCACAGACGGCATGCCCCTCTGAAGATAGAGTGAAAAACTCAATGGAGAGTAGCCGACTGTAAAAGTACAGACGACATGCCCCTCTGAAGAGAGTAAAAATACTCAATGGAGAGTAGCCGACTGTAAAGGTACAGACGGCATGCCCCTCTGAAAATAGAGTAAAATACTCAATGGAGAGTAGCCGACTGTAAAGGTACAGACGACATGCCCCTCTTAAGTAAGAATAAAAATTAAACATGGAGAGTAGCCGACTATTTGTTAGTAGGCGTGCCCCTCTTAGTACAAAATAGAATAGTAAGTATGCAAACTTTTATTAAGTAGCTCTTGACTATTTACATCATTCAAAAGAAATATTTCTTAAGATTATCTACATTCCAAGTTCGAGGCAACGGTTGTCCGTCTGGTGTTTCCAGACGGTAGGTACCGTTCCTGACTTCCTCACAGATTCGGTAGGGTCCTTCCCTGTTGGGAGTTAGTTTGCCAGACTCATTAGCCCTACCAACTGCTTCCATTTTTCTAAGTACAAAGTCCCCTACTTTGAGTGGACGCCTGTGTACTTTTTTGTTGTATGATCTAGTCATTCTCAGGCGATAGATTTCATGGCGCAAGACAGCATTGCCCCTCTTTTCAGGAAGTGATTCTAATGCCAGGCGCATGGCTTCCCAGTTTGCCTCTTCGTCATATAGCATTACTCAAAGAGTCGGCTCGTAGTGTTCTATTGGAAGAACAGCTTCCGCACCGTAAGTTAGGAGGAATGGAGTTTCTCCAGTCGCCCCTTTTTCAGTCGTCCTAATGGCCCAGAGAACATGTGGTAGTTCATCCGCCCATAGGCCGCCTGCTCGTTCAATCTTTTTCTTGAGACCGTCCGAGATGATTTTATTAAAGGCTTCTACCTGGCCGTTTGCTTGTGGACGGCCGACAGATGTAAAGTAGTTTGCAATTCCTTGGTCACCCAACCAGCTTTTGAGAACAGGCGTCTCAAATTGGGGACCATTATCAAAAACCATAGACATGGGAACCCCGAACCGAGTGATGACATTTTTCCAAATGAATGAAATTACATCTTTCGTCTTGATTCCCTTTACAGCCTCCGCCTCTACCCATTTAGTGAAGTAGTCAACGGCAACAAGTATGTACCTCCTTCCGCCTGTAGCAGGCGTATATGGACCCAGAATGTCCATGCCCCACTTAGCAAACGGTAGTGGGCTATGAATGGTAGTGAGGTCAGTAGCCGGACGGTGATTTAGTTTGCCAAACCTTTGGCACTTGTCACAATTTTTTCACCATCTCCATTGCATCTGCTTCCAAAGTAGGCCAAAAGTAGCCTTGCCGCCTTGCCCTTTGAGCAAGCGCCCTACCGCCTATATGAGAAGCACAGTAACTAGAGTGAAGATCGTCTAGTATCTCTCGTCCCTTTTCGGGAGTAACACACTTTAAGAAGGGTTGAAGGTACCCCCTTTTGTGAAGTTCTCCCTTTATCATTTCAAAACAGGTGGCTCGTTTTTTCAGTGCTGCCGCCTGTTGGGGATCATCCGGCAGTGTACCGTTTGTCAGATATGCCCTGATTGAATCCATCCAGGTTGAGCTTCTGTCTAGGATTCCAATAGGGTTTTCCTCGATGCTTCTCCATTACTTCCCAAAAAACAGTTCGAGGAGTATTAGAGGAGGCGGATGATGCTAATTTTGACAGTGCATCCGCCTGGTTGTTTTCAGATCTCGGCACTTGGATCAGATGGAAATCCTCAAGGGAGCCGACTGCTTGTCGGACCGCCTGTAAATACTTGATCATGGCCGGATGGGTTGCTTCGTATTCGCCATTGTACTGACTCACTATCAATTGTGAATCGGAACAGGCGTCTATTTTTCTTGCCCCTGCCGCCTTGCACATGCGGATCCCGGCTAGTAAAGCTTCATATTCTGCCTCATTGTTTGAAGCCTGAAAACTGAAGCGTAGAGCATACTCGTACCTGTCGCCCTCTGGCGACTGACATATGACGCCTGCTCCACAACCATTTGAAGTAGAGCTTCCGTCCACATATACCTTCCATACTTGGTCTGGAACTTGAGAGTTAGGAGGACGAGTCATCTCTACAATAAAGTCAGCAAAGGCTTGCCCCTTCACTGCTTTTCTAGGCTCGAAAGTAACTTCGAGGCTTTGTATTTCTATGGCCCATTGATCATTCGGCCTGACGACTCCATGATGGTAAGTGGCCACTTGATAGGTTGATCTGTATACACGACGACTGCATGTCAATGAAGAGTAGGGCTTCAATTTTTTAACAGCCATGAAGAGTTCAAGACCAAATTTCTCCACTAGAGGATACCTCAACTCGGCATTTTTCAGTACGTGACTGACAAAGTAGACCGGGAGCTGACAGCCGTCTCTTTCAGCAAGGAGAACAGCGCTTAACGCATGATCAGAGACGGCCAGGTACATGTAGAGTACTTCTTTGGGCAAAGGGCTGACCAGCCTCGGCAAGGAATGCAAGTGAACTTTCAATTTCTGGAAGGCGGCCTCAGCATCCGGCCCCCATTCAAACCTTGCCTTTTTTTTAATTGCCTGGAAAAAGTATAGGCATTTGTCGCCTGATCGGCTTAGAAATCTTCCCAAGGCCGCCAGACAACCTGTTAACTTCTGAACCTCTCGGATGGTACGAGGCGACTGCATGTCAATGACTGCCTGCACCTTCTCAGGGTTCGGCTCTATTCCTCTCTGATTGATAAGGAATCCAAGAAATTTCCCAGACTCAACTCCAAATACACATTTCTTGGGATTGAGCATGACATGGTGCCACCTGAGTGTGGCGAAAGTTTCTCGGAGGTCCGACAGATGATCTTTCTGAAGTTTAGTCTTGACAATCATATCATCAATGTATGCCTCGACGTTTCTCCCAATCTGATCAAAGAACACAGTGTTTATCATTCGCTGGAAAGTAGCCGGGGCATTCTTAAGACCAAACGGCATGACCGTGTAACAGTATAACCCCTGATCAGTGACGAAGGCCGTCTTCTCCTGATCTTTCTTCCATAAAGGAATTTGATGGAAACAAGAATAGGCGTCCATAAAGCTCATCAAAGCATGACCGGCTGTTGAGTCGACCAGGTTATCAATTTTAGGCAGAGGGTAACTGTCTTTGGGGCACGCCTTGTTTAAGTCTGTGTAGTCTACACACATTTTCCAAGTGCCATTCGGCTTTTTAACAAGCACCACATTTGCAACCCAGTCTGGGAAGTAACATTGCCGAATGAACCCTGCATCAAGTAATTTTTTAACTTCGGCGGCTGCCGCCTGACTTCTTTCTTCACCATGGTTCCGCTTCTTTTGCCGTACCGGCTTCTTTTTCGGATCCACGGCCAGTTTATGTACCGCCAGATTAGGACTAATGCCTGGCATTTCATGGACTTCGAATGCAAAGATGTCCTTGTATTCTTTCAATAGTTTGTGAAAGTCGTCACCAAGGTCTCTCAGAGCAGTCGTCCCAACTTTGACTGTTCGGTCAGGACGTGAGTCGTCTAAGATCAGGTCCGCATGCTCACCAGCCGGCTGAGGGCGGAACTCATCCGACCGCTCCTCTGCCAATGATTTCTATTTTCTTTCTTTTCTTGCGGCCCCTGTCTGGGATGCCTTTCTCTTCTTGCCGCCTGCTTCTTGAACAGGCGCACTCTCCTTGACATTGTCAAGGTCTGTTTTTTCACCGCTTGACCCAGTGGCCATAACAGTGAGCTTGACATCCGAGAGATAGCACTCTCGGGCCATCCTCTGATCTCCCCTTAGGGAGCCGACTGTTCCATTATCCCTCTCAAACTTGAGCAACATAAGAGATGGGATTATAACAGCCTTGGAATTATTCAGGGTTGGTCGACCCAGAATCATGTTGTAGGCCGAGAGTTCTTCTACTACTAGGAACCGGACTACCATGTGTCGTCCTTCCCCTTTTTCGCCCAGGCGGATGGGTAAATCCACTCGTCCTAGTGGGTGGACGACTCCTCCTCCAAACCCTACTAAAGGGTGGGAGGCCGGATGTATGCAATCAGTCTGATATTTTTGTTTCGACAGACATTTGCTACTGATGAGATCTGAGGAGCTTCCGGTATCTATGAGGATTCGGCCAACTCTCTGGTTGGTTACTTTACATTCAATAACGATAGGGTCGTCATGCGGCCCTCTTACCCCTCCTAGATCTTCTTCAGTGATGACAATCTCAGGAAATGAATATTTGGACGGTCGTTCTTGGTGAACGGAATTTACATCTAACCACCTGATATTGTCTTTGTTGCCCCTAATAGTGGGGCCGCCTCCTGAGAAGCCGCCTGCAATGGTGTAGACGACTGCATCATTTGTATCGGAGTTGTCGGCCTGTTGATTCTTTTTGGCCGACTGCTTTTTTGAGGAAGTGTTCCCCGTAGATTTCTTGACATAAGTGTCAAGATCACCTTGCTCAGCCAGGCGGTCCAGATACCGCATGAGACTGATGCAGTCATTGGTGTGATGACCAACATCATCATGATAAGCACATAATTTATCTTGGTTCCGGTTGTTTGCAGAACCCTTCATGGGGACCGGCTTCTCAATTGAGATCCGTCCCTTGATTTCTTTTAGGATAAACTGGTTATCTTTGTTAAACGCATACTTTAGGGAGTATGGTTTGAATTCTTTTTTCTTTTTCTGGGCCGGCTATTTAGAGGAATCAGCCGCCCAGACCTCTTTTCTCTTCTCATCTTTGTTTGACGACTGTTTCTGTCGTCCTTCTCTTTTGTCGAACCTTTTCCCGTCCGACTGTTTTACCGTACAAAGATCAGTTGCCTGTATATAGGCTTCTGCTTCAATCAAGGCCTCTTGAAGAGTCGCCACCCTCTTTCGAACCAAATCAAATTTGAAGGTAGACCCGTCTTTGAGACCTCTGAAAAAGTCAGTATAGGCTACCTCATCCGGTAACCCTTGAATCTGTATTCTCATCAGGTTAAACCGCCTGATGTAAGAACGAAGCCCCTCCTTCTCGCCCTGCTGAATTGTTCCTAAATCAAGGGTCGTTTTCTTCGCAGGGATGTTCATGGCGAAGTTGGAGGTGAATAAGTAAGCAAGCGTCCTGATGCTATTTACACAACCAGTCGGCAGGTTGCCGAACCATTGTTGTGCGATTCCTTTGAGAGTCGCTGGGAAACACTTGCACCAAGTGGGATCATCAAACCCTTGAAGGTACATCAGGTTGGTGAATGCCATCAGATGGTCTTCTAGGTTAGTAGTGCCGTCATAGGCGCCTACCAGTACATTTTTCACTTTCGCCGGCTGAGCGGCTTTAGTAATTTCCTTGGAGAAGGCCGACGGCTGTTCACCAAGTCTAAGCAACCGTAGCTGCCAGTCCATAGGTTGGACGTTTTTCGCTGCAGGTCCACCAAACGGAGGTGGCTGCAAAAAATACTGTTGTTGCGGCACAAATGGTAAGTTTGGTACCGCCTGGTCGCTATGAAAGCCGGACTGACGGGAGGTGCCGCCTGACTGACTCTCATGATAGGCAGATTGTCTTAAAAGTTTGGAGTAGAGGCCGACTCTGACAATCGGTCACTCTTCTTCTGCTCTAGCAGTAGCCGAGCGTCTGTGAATGTTTGCTTCGACCCGTCCGCCTGAATATGACGAACAGGTTTCCTATTTCCTGTAGGAAAACGGAATTTTGTGAAATCAAGGGCAGGTGGCTCCCGCTTCCTAGATTTAGGATGAGGAGTCGCCTCTCGCCCTTGAACTGGCTTCCTCTTCAGTGAAGTGGAGGGTTTCTTAGCCGACTGCTCCTTGACTAGAGCAGGCGGCTTCTTGTTGATCAACTCTTGAATCTCTCCCTTGAAGTTCCTCATGAAGGTCATGAGTTCGTTCCTTGTGATGGGAGCAGACCCATCAGTCGGCTGTTGCCGAACAGGCGGTGCGCCTGCTGGCTCACTTCCAGTTTGAAGATGTTCCCGTTCCCTCATTTCGGTATGACGGGTACGTCGGGCCCTTAGGGTCCCGTCTGAAGCTGTGTGAGCTTCAACTTCAAATTCACTCTCGGTATCATGGTCCGACTGAACTTGAGGGTCGTCTAGGGGACGCCTCTCTTCAGGAGTCGGTACAGACTTGGATGCCATCTCAGAAGTACTCTCCCCACAGACGGCGCCAAATGTTTCGGGGTTTTCTGATTTCCTGCGGGAGAGTTACAATTCCGAGACTGGAACCGGACGCCTGTACCTGCAAAATAACGGAGACTCCTGGTGGTGGGAGCTCCGCCTCCAACGGTCAAGTTAGTACTTGATTAAGGAGTAATTAATGCGGAAATTAAAGTGATTGGGTCTCTCTAGGTGAGAGTGTTTAATGTAGGTAATCAGCCGGTTATTACTGTGTGTAATTAATGTGTTTTTTCGTAATCCCCCTTAATGAGGATTAAGGGAGGTATTTATAACCTTGGGAAACGTGCCCATCCTAGGTTTAGGTTAACCTAGGGCTGATTGGGCTTCCCTCCGAAGTTGGGCCTGGGTGGCCGGTTTCTCCATTAGGCATGGAGTATGCCACATGTCATGACATAATAGGTCCAAGGTGGACGAATAAGCGCGTGCCACGTGGCAAGCCCTGACAGTTCCAACTGGGGGACACTTGGCAGGACCTGATTAGCTCACGTGGCGCATTCCGATTGGTGGGAGCAAAATCCCCTAATCACTAAGGCTTGCGCCTAGCCATGTTAGGTGCATGCTAGCTCGAACTAGCCTAGCTTCCACATGGTTAGACCATTGTGGTGCTACGGCTACACTCATACTTGTCGCTTTGTGATTTTGCGACGCTCGGTCTCGACGCCCTAGGCTCGATATCTGACGTTTGTATTGGTAAAACTCTGTCGACTCATTAAATCCTTTCGGATTAATTCGTCTTCTCGGATCGGTGATTCGATTGGGTTCGACCCGAAGGGTTCAGCTAAGATTAAGATGTAACATCAATTATACATTGATATTATTGATCGAAAGTGGCCTCCACCTAGGAATTCCGATCACTTGACCTTACTGAAGAATTAGCTCCGTAATAATTCTGAACCCTCTATCGGAAGAATACACTTGTTGGAAGGACACCATTCCTTTCAGTTGAAACCCATGCGTGAAACATGGTCAAGTTTGGACCCTTGAATGAATAGCCCATGGACAATAGGAACTTGATTATTTTGGACCCTTGAACATGTGTTTGGACCACTTGGACGACTTGACTCATTGGCTTGCACGAACTCTTGATTAAGGACCAATTCCGAATCATTCCCCCCTTCCATCAAAGAAGCTTGCCCTCAAGCTTTCATCATCCAAGTATGGAGCAAACCTACACCTTGGACCGTTGGACTTGTAGAACTTATGAACAACATAGACCATGCGATATGCCAATGTTTAAATCCATGCCATTGCATGATAAATATTACAACTTTGGAACTTTTATATGACACACAAATTTGGGCACTTGAATAACACAAATTGGACCGTTCATGACCAAATATAGATGGAACCATACCCTGATATTGCACCATAATGCGACTTGGACTATGATCCTTAACATGATACATTTTAGGAACGATTTCCACATCATACTCCCCTTCTAGAAAAAAGTTTGTCCTCAAACTTTTGTCATCAAAGTATGGAGACAAAATATCAATGTCGAAGGTTGCACTTTCACCATTACAAGTGCTACCACTAATCTTCTCAAGAACATGAGATGATGCATTCTTAAGTTCCGTTTCTTCAAAAATTTGGTTTGGGGTTTCAAGAAAAACATCTAATTTTCCTTTTCTTACTGGAAACTAACTTCAGAATAAGCTTTATGTGGGCAAGTGAGGAACGATTGACAAACCTCACGCAATGTCACATATCTTGCATTATGATCCACTCTTCTCGTACTTCTTTTCTTTCGGCCTTCTTCCAAGACAAACAATCTATGATCGAGTTGATTGGTGGTGTCACCTATCACTGTCATTTGAGTGCGTACATCACGTAACTCCTCCTGCATGGTTTGCATTACAATCATAAGTCTTTGTTCCATCTCACGTAGGAACTTATTCTGGTTTAAGTTTGAATTAATCATGGTCACACCTTTTCCTAGACCGTCACTGAGACCGTGGCTTAACCGCAGCTCTGATACCAACTGATGCGGAATCTAAGGTAGGCCTAGGTATTTCGGGTTATGGGTTAAGTGTTTAGGCTAGGTGTTTACGTGGCAACAGGGTAAGGAACAGGAACTAGTTCTTGAGAATGAGGAACTCAAAGTTTGACTAGCAAGGTAAAGTCGCAATAGGTATGGTTAGAGTTGAACACTCACTCTACTAACCATAAGACAAGCTAAACCCGAACACTCCGAGTTAAGCTCACAAACTCGAATCCACGAGTTCAAGTAAGTTGAATCCACAAGTTAAAACAAGAAATAACATAAGGTATATTTCAAAGGTAAACATTTCATTCTTAATAATCTCCCTACAAAAGCTATACTAGATTTTCTTTTATAGACTAAGGAAGTAGTTACATTAATTAATTGACTAAGCTAATTTAATAAAAGGAACTTAGAAGTCGCCAGCAAAAGGGAACTCAATAGTCGCCACAATGAGCAGTCCCTCAATGTAACAGTTCCATGCAAACCGTCATACATCAAAGACTAATAATTGCTGATGTTCCTTAACGAGTTCCTTAATCAGTTCCTTGGCGAACTTGTTGTAGATGCGCCCAGCTTTCTCCCTTGTAACGGCTGGCAGTTACAACTTTTATTACAACAACTTAAACTAAGTTAATTACTACTATAAATTGAAAATAAAACCTACAAATAAGTAGTAATAAAAAGCAATTAAACTAAGGAGGTTATACTCCATGAATGGCGCCCAAACAAGTGAATAAAAACCCACTTGAATGCTTACTTAACGTGTGTAACCCCCTCTTTATTTCCCTTGTCTTGGCTACTTTCGAATCAGAAAGGAACAAGGAATATTCCTCCTCCAATGCTCATGAAAATATCTAAGGTATCCAAGGCAAATTGATTCCATGCTTACTCATCCATCCAAGTCACGCATGACTTGTACAAAGATGAGAATATGTTAGATCCCATGCGTGAAACATGGTCAAGTTTGGACCCTTGAATGAACAGCCCATGGACAATAGGAACTTGATTCTTTTGGACCCTTGAACGTGTGTTTGGACCACTTGACTCATTGGCTTGCACGAATTATTGATCAAGGACCAATTCCGGATCAGGTGGCTGCGCACCCGCGCTCTTCCGGGTTTCTTCGAGTTCCTCGTAGCTTCATACGCTTGCAAATAGTTCCTCGTGTGCGCACGTAATGTCTTCATGATAGTCACTAAGCATGCCTGATTCAAATGGAGACACCATGATCTCATGAGAGCGTGGCTTGAGAGCGCAAGAGCTAAAACTTGGAGCATGCCACTTTCTTACTTCTTGAGTTTTCCCAATGCTATAAGCTTGCTCCAATGGCATCTTCAAACTTAGTAAGCCACCAATATCAAGACCCAAACCTCTTACAATACCTACAACCGTGAAAAGAGAACAAATAAAGGAAAAAAACACTAGAAAATCCATTAAAACACAAAATAAGAGAGAATAAGGATACTAAAGAGAAAATGAATAAAACTAAGTATTTATTAATAAAGAAAGCTATTAAAAGAAGGTAAAAACAACCTAAAAACTCATCAAATGAGTTCCATAAATGGCACTCATCAAATTCCCCCAAGCTTAACTTTTGCTCTTCCTCGAGCAAAACAAAAGCAAGCGAAGGAAAATGATGAGCTTATTCAAAAAAATAAGAGAAAAGGGGAGATGAGAATATACATAACTCACTTTTGTAGGAATCACGGTCAATTTTAGCAACTAAAGACAAGCCATTTAAACCCCTAGATCGTCCTAGAGGACGAGTGACGCTCTCGTGAAGGTTTCCCAAAAGGTTAACCCACAACTCTCACAAACCAAACAAACAATGCAAAACATGAACAAGAAAATAAAAATAAAAGGAAAGAAAATAAATGCTCTTGAAAGGACTTTTACAAATGTACAAGAACAAATGGATGCAATTCTATCTAAGCAAATAAAGGAGTGCACGTTTCAAGATATTCAAAATTGATTGAAACATAAAATATGATAAGCATAGAGAACTAATACGACACAATTCACCTTCATCCCAAACAATCTTACCGCGTTCTCCCTACTAGTTTGAAATCCACCTCTGGAGAGCATCTCAATGATTCCTCGAAGGATTCGGAAAAAAAGAGATTTTAGGGCTACTCGACATCTTGACTATGCAAACCGCTCCATAAGCTTGACTCCCATCTCCCTCCACCGACTTGTGACTCAACCACAAAGGTCAAAAGGTCTTAGAAGGGTTGTAACGTATGGGCAAAGAGGGTACAGGTAAGCTAAATTTGAAATTTGGTGGTATACCTAAATTGTGAAGCAAAGGGTGATCAATCCTCAGTACCGTAATCAAGTAATCAGAAAACAAAAACACCAACACCCCTAATCTTATTCAAAGAAAAAATCACAAACATATATACAAAAAGCGTAAGAACGCTTCCCCCCAAGATTAAATGGAACATTGTCCTCAATGCTCTAAATTAGGGAGATCACACTTTCATCAAAATCTTTATGTGCTTTTCATTTTTTTTTATTTCTTTGTCCTTGCCTCTTTTGACTGTGGACGGCTTTTTCAACTAGCAGTTACCTTTATTCACACATTTTGTATACAACACATACTTGCATAGCAATAGATACAAATAACCATGCTCATATTCCCATAAGCACCAACAAACTATGGACCAATTGCTTCACAAAAACCAAAGATGGAAACAAAAATGAAACAAAAGGCTCAAAAGCTAGTAATATGACTAGAAAAGAGGGTATAAGGCTCAAATGGTTAGCAAGAAGGCAAATGTAAGACCAAAAATTAAAAATATAAAATCTAATCCTAGAAAAAAGGAAAACTTACTACCCCGAAGAGATGCCTTTGCTTCCAAAATTGTTCGGTCGCGATCTCGGGAAATAAAAGTCAAATTCTAGATAAAGTAAGTAATAGTCAAGGATCCATGCGCCGCTCATACAATTTTATATTTTTAATTTTTATACAATTTTATAGATAAAGTAGGTAGAAGGCTAGAAAAATGAAACCTCACATGGTTGTAGAAATGACTCACTATTAGCTTCAAATCAACTATAGGAAGCAACACCTTCTTACCACAAGCAAGTAGACTAGGGCTTCAAGGTCCCAAAAGTTCTAAACACACTACCTTAGCATACTCTATCCTAGAATCAACCAAGCATATTCTCAACCCGTGCACACCGTTACCATTTAGGAAGAAAAGCATTCAACTACACAAGTCTAAAAGTATTATGTCCAAAGCAAGAGCAAAACAAAACACATTACAAATTTGCCTTGATAGAAACAAAGATCTTTTTGGAATTTTTCAAAATAAAAGAACATGGAAAAGCATATACAAATGTGCATGGCAAATATGAATCAACATCCCACCAAACATGATAGAATACCATCCCCCAAGCTTGAATGAAACAACATGCTCAAACATAAACCAAAGAATTTGTGGGAAGGGAAAAAAAAAGAAATCAATCCAACAAACCAACATATGTCCAATAAGTCACCAACCATTAGAGGAAAAGTAAGGAAAGATTACCGGATATTAGGTTGGTGTATATACCCGCATTTGACCTTATTCAACCTTTCAAAGTCAATTTCCTCCAAATCTATGCCTTGTATGCCACAGGCTAGGAAAGAGGAGTCAAACTTCCTTGATTCTTGATCCAAACCAATGCACCAAAGTATATCAATTCATGTACCTAGAAATAAAGCACACAAACATTTCCATGAGAGAAAATCTATTCTAAAAAGAAAAGAAAATGAAAGTAATAAAACACGGGTTACTTCTTGAAAAAGGCTTGCTTAAGGTCCAAGCTTGACCGCTCTAGTAAATAATATTACAACGAACACAAGAGCTTGTCAAATGCACTACTACACATCTCGTAAGGTAGTAAGTAAGCACATGACGGGAAGAGGGCGTGCAACAAGGATAGTGCACGCAAAGGAGGAGAGAGATGCCGAGAAAAAGAAGAATAAGCAAAGGAAAATTCAACAAAATAAGAAGAGGAAGAAGAAGAAGAAGAAGAAGAAGAAGAAGAAGAAGAAGAAGAAGAAGAAGAAGAAGAAGAAGAAGAAGAAGAAGAAGAAGAAGAAGAAGAAGAAGAAGAAGAAGAAGAAGAAGGCAAACTCTCCTCAAAAATTTTTTGGGTGGCAAAATCACCCTTTTCCTCAATAATTAACATGAAAAACATCAAAGACAAGAGGGTCCCCAATGGGCTCATTGACAAAAGAAGGGAGGGACATAAGATAGGAGGAGATATGTTTAAATTTCCTCGAAAAAGGGACATGAGAAGAAGGGATATGAGCAAATGAACTCTTTTTTATTAACATTCCTCACGTCACCAATAAGAGCATGGAAGTCAATCATTGAATCTTCAGAAGAAGGACACTCATGATCTCCATCTCCCTCAAAATCCCACTTCCAAGAGAAACTACATCATCCTCTCCATCACAACAATGAACAATAACTCCCTCAATATCCTTAAATCCCAAAGTCTCAAAACAATGCATGAATGGATACTAATTCATTTCAAACTCATCTCTATCCCATGAAGCATTCTCAATGAACTCATTCAAAAGGCTATGATTTGATTCACCAAAAAAAAAAAAAAAAAAAAAAAAAAAAAAACCAAAAAAAAAAAGGCTATGATTTTTCATTTAAACCTCAAAGAACATTTTGGACTTAACCTCAAACGAGTCCAAATACTCATGGATAGAAGAGTCACAATCATGCACTTGAGACTCATCACAATCAACAAAGGAAGGGGAGTTTGGATTCACAAAATTATCATCATCATCATCACTCTTAACTCTCTTTCCTTCACTCCTATGCTCACTAATAGGATCCTCAAAAACTCTTGGTTGCTTAAAAACATCATCATTATCCTCAACACACAAATTGGATTTGGAATTTTCACACACAAGCATCAAAGATGATAATTGACATTCTAGCTCTCCACTTCTCCTTCTTGCTTCCTCAATACGCTTCTCACTTCATCATCTCTACTTGATTTCTCATAGAATGAAGAATCAACTCCTTATTAGTCCCAAGATCATTATCAAGATCAATATGCCTAATTTGATCTTCAAAAATATCAATAAGAGACTCAAAAGGTGTAGAAGGTTGAGGTATAATAAGGGAAAAAGGATCACAACCAAGATTGGAAGCATTAGCATTAGAAGCATGAGCATATTCATCACATTGGGGAGTGAGGGAGCAATCAAGCACATGAGATTCGTCATTAAGGGAACAAAGCACATCACAAGAAGGCATGCTAAATAATGAAGAATATTGAAACACACCATTAGCATCAACTTGAGCATGTACCTCATTATCATGAGCAAAAGAGGAAATAGATTTGAAAGCACTTGTTCTAGGTTCACTAATGAAATCATGAGTCAAATCATGGGAAATCATGCTAACATTTGAAGAGTCAACACATTGCACATCAATATTAGAATCATGATCACCCCTATTATAAGCATCCCGAGCAAACCAAACATAAAAATCCCAAGCATCATCAATTGACAATGCTCTAAATTCACCACTATACATGCTTTCAACTACATCCCTAGTTTGCTCATTCAAACCAAAATAACAAATCTCACAAGCCTCCCAAAGATTCCAACGATTTTAATCAATAAATCCCGCAAGTCTATTGAAATATTCACAAAAAGGTTCATTGTCATATTGAGAAAATGAGAGACATGCCATATTTTTTTCACACAACAAACAAAAATTAAATAAAAGAAAAGTATATACAAAGACCTAGACTCAAGCAATAAAAAACATTCAAACAAAGACACTGTTCCCCGGCAACACCGCCATTTTGACGTAGGGTGAAGTAGGTCGTTGACTAATCCTCCCTAGAGCCAAACAAAATTTATAATCACTCAACAAACTTAAATACAAGTATAGAGGTAAGTCAAGGGTTGAACCACTAGGAACGATTATGTTCAAGTGTTTCCAATTAACGGCTAAGCTAAGTCAAAGTCAAAGGTGAAAAGGTAACACTATTCAACTACCAAAACAAAGAAGCGAATATATGAAACACTAGGGAATGGGGATTGACAAGTAATCATGATAATTGGAACAACTTGGGAAGGTCAAATAAATCAATGGTTGTGAAGACTAATGATAAGAGCTATCAATTGGAATCAAGAGCTATCTCCTAATCGTTAAGCTAGGTTTTCTCTATGAATAACAAACTAGGAAAATCACAATTCAAACCAATCAACAATTGCAAATCCTAAATCAAGTGGTAATGTCATTAGGATCTACAATGCAATCTAGCATAGTTCTCAAGGCCTAATCAAACTACACACATGCAAACTTACATTAATCACTTTAATCTCAACAATCAATCAACATAATTCTCAAGTTAATCACAATCAATCAATCATACAAGTTTCACCCAAGCCCTAGCAAAACAATTACTCAAGAATCATCATCTAATCAACAAGCAAGTAATGAAATCAAGAATCAACAAAATATGAAGAACAACTACACTAATCAAGATTCAATCATCAAAACCTAATCAAATAAACACGAAATTAAACAAAGCAATAAGATGAGATAGAGTTAGAAATGCTCATTGATAATTGAGAAGATCTTCAATACAATTTTCACCCTTGCATCATCAATCTCTCAAATCACCATTGAAATCTCTCACTTTCTCTATCTTAATCTACTCCTAAAACTAACCCTAAAACTAGAGAAAGAAACTCCCAACTAAGCTAAGAATTTTGAGGAAAATTATGTCTAAAAACTTCTTACAAAAATCAGTTCAAATAGGTATTTATAAGAGGCGGGAAATCGAAATTGAGAAAATCCGGAACCAAGGGAGACGCGCACGCGCCCGTATTGCACAGGGCCGCGTGTCCGCGCAAATGGTTGCGCGCCCGCGCTCTTCCAGGTTTCTTCGAGTTCCTCGTAACTTCATGTGCTTGCAATTAGTTCCTCGTGTGCGCACGCAATGTCTTCATGATAGTCACTAAGCATGGAAGATTCAAATGGACTTGACGGTGGGTTCAACACCATGATCTCATGAGAGCGCGACTTGAGAGCGCAAGAGCTAGAACTTGTAGCATGCCACTTTCTTACTTCTTGAGCTTTCCCAATGCTATAAGCTTGTTCCAAAGGCATCTTCGAACTTAGTAAGCCACCAATATCAAGACCCGAACCTCGTACAATACCTACAACCACGAAAAGAAAAAAAATAAAGGAGAAAAATACTAGAAAATCCATAAAAACACAAAATAAGAGAGAATAAGGAAACTAAAGAGAAAATGAATACAACTAAACATTTATTAATAAATAAAGCTATAAAGAAGGTAAAAACAACCTAAAAACTCATCAAACGAGTGCCATAAATGGCACTCATCAGTTGCTTGGTTATAATTTGTCTATTAATTATACTCTGTATTATTTTATGCAAATTTTATGATTTGTTATTCATATGATCATGTTTCGTAGATATATGGTTAAATTTATGGTGATATATGATGTATTATTTTATTGTATTATATTGATTGATTGTGTTTTCATATTAAGGTTTTAATGTTATTGCATTAGGGAGTATTGTTATTTGAGGTTTTAGCTAGATGAGTTACTAATATTATATTAGGTTGAAATTTAACTATATTTGGGTATTAGTTTATTGCCCTATAAGAGTTGAGATATACTACGATTGAATTGAGTTCGAATTGCTATATTATTTGGGAACATGTGCTATTATTGAGATATTATTTACTACCTTGTGAATGGTTATTTGATCGAAGTATGAGATCAAAAGGTTGAGAATTAATATTTTGTTCTTGGTTTGAGGGTCGACGTTATAGACCTTCGTCCTTGGCATGTTGGTAAGGAGATGATAATCATGAGTTAAGAATGAGGTACAATCTTTATTATTTATTTTTTTTATGGTCCCCTGCAGTGGGATTTGACTCATATTAATCATGGTTAGAGCTATTTTATGGTTATTGAATTGAGAGTATTCAAGTTTTATACTTGTTGGTTTATTTATTCAAATTACCCATGTCCAAGGCTAGGTATAGAACAAAGAGTATGGCACCCTTATGGGATAGATGAGCTAATTGAGTAAAGATTCGTATTATTATTTGAGGTTGAGTTTGACAAAGTTATTTCTAGAGTACAATGTGTAATGTAGTTTCAAACTAAATTGTTTAATTGAGCTAGTATTGTTAATTATTCTACTAATCTCTGTATTCCGATATGTGATGATTACTTAGCTTTTGCTGACGTGTGTATGTTGTTTTGTTGTGCTACTTGTGTTTGCGGCCATGTTTTTTTTTCGTATGGTGACCCTGTGACGATCGATTTGGAATTTGTCCTTAATGGTGAGTAGACGAGATTGTTTAAGTAGGTTGATCAAGTGATTGTAGCTAAAGGAGCTCAAGTGTTTTGATTAGTTTGTTTATAATGAGTTTGTAAAGGTTTATTAATAGCTCACTTAGTTTATTGAGTTGTAATTAATGGGATTTTGTAAGCCTTAGAACTTGATATATTGTCAAGTGTGGCGGTGATACCTTCGATTTCGGTGTTTGTTCCGCAAATTTTATTTAAAGGTTGTTTATTGTTTCCATTAATTCTAATTTATTTTTAAATAGTAAATCGGGGGTGTTATAAATACTCCAGATAAAATCTCTGAAACTTTTGTTTTCTTACTATAAAAAGTTGCTGGGATTAGAGGTTGGTAATAGAATCCCAGTTCAGGCTAAGATTGTAAAAGAGGGAGCTGTTTTGAGTGATGATCAGGCTTTGGCTGTGAGTAGTGCTCCTTTTTCTACGCAGGAAGTTAAAGTTTCTTTGTTTTCTATTCCTGGTGATAAGGCTCCTAGGCTAGATGGGTATAATAGTACCTTTTATAAGAAAGCTTAGAATTTGATTGGTGATGATGTTATTGATGTTGTTTTGCAGTTTATGGATAATGGTCAGCTACTCAAAGAGATTAATAGTACCACTTTGATTCTAATCCCTAAAGTTGATCAGTCTACTTTGGTCACTGAATTTAGACCTACAACTTGTTGTAATGTATTGTATAAGTGCATTACCAAGCTGCTTTGTTCTAAACTGAAAAGAGTGTTGCCTCACTTGGTGTCTCAGAATCAGACAGGATTTGTGGAAGGAAGGCAAATAGTGCAGAGTATAAGCATTATTCAGGACCTAGTTTCCATGTATAGGAGAAAGAATGCTGCTAGTGGTTTCTTACTCAAGGTAGACATTAGAAAAGCCTATGATTCAGTGAAGTGGAAGTTCCTAGAGTAAATGTTAAATGCTTTTAACTTTCCCCGAAATTTTATTCAGCTTATTATGGCTTGTGTGACTAATCCTTCTTATTCCATTTATATTATTAGAAGTGTGGATGGTTTCTTCCAAGGTAAGAGAGGTTTTAGGCAAGGTGACCCCTTGTCTCCTTTGCTTTTTGTGCTCTGCATGGAGTATTTATCTCGGATTCTGATCTAAGTGGGGAAGGGACAGATTTTGGTTTTCAACCTAAGTGCAGAAGTTTGAAGTTAAATCATCTTGTGTTTGCAGATGATTTAATCATTTTTAGTAAGGGGGATAAGGAGCCTATTAGTTTGATCATGAGGAGTCTTGTTGCCTTTGATGCAGCTTCTGGTTTGGTGGCAAATGAGGGTAAATCTAACATTTACTACTACAATGTTTCACCTTTCTTTCAGTTATCAAGGTGTGAATGTGAGTGCCAAAAAACTCTCTAAAGATGGTTGTCAATGCCTTATTGATAAAATCACTGGCAGAATCAGAACTTGGGGTTGTAAGAACTTGTCTTATGCAGGGAGAGTTGTCCTTATTAATTATGTTTTGTTGTCCCTTCATGTGTATTGAGCTTCCATTTTTATATTGTCCAAGGCTATGCTGGATGGAGTTAGTTCTGTGTGCAAAAACCATCTTTGGGATGGTAAAGCAGTCTTTTCTAGAGCTCCCCCTATTGCTTGAGATTTTATTTGCAAGACTAAGAAGCAGGGAGATTTAGGGATCCATGATATTCATGCTTGAAATATTGCTGCAGTTGGTAAGCTTATCTGGAATATAGCTCAAAAGAAGGATAGCCTCTGGCTTAAATGCGTGAATAGCCTTTATTTGAAGGGAAAAAGCTGGAAGAGGTACAAGTGCCCGACATATTGCAGCTGGAACTGGAAGCAAATCTAGTGGGTTAAGGATAAATTGGAAGATGGCTTCTGAAATGATGTTTGGCTGGCTAATCCTAAGGGTTATTCAGTTTCTAATGCTTATACTTGGTTAACTCCGAATGCAAGGGAGGTTGATTAGTGTAATTAGGTTCAGAATAGATTTAATATTCCTAAACATTGATTCATTTGCTGGATGGTCATGTGGAGAAGGATCAAAGTCAAATCTCAGCTAGGAAAGTGGGGCATTATTAAGGATGATCTTTGAAATCTTTGTAATTTGGAGCCTGAAATTGTTGATCACCTATTTTTTGATTGTCAACATAGCAGGAAGTGCTATGTTCAATTGCAGAATGAGATTAGAGTTCAAGTAAATCCTGTGAATTGAGGATTGCAATGCTAAACTGGAGTAGATTACAAGGAGGTTCAGAAGGTGAGTTATTAAGAGCTATTTTGCTGAGCTTATGTACTTTATTTGGGATAAATGTCTTAGAAGTACAAAGGCTGTTATTAGGGGCCTGCAATTTGAGATCTTTTAGAGAATTAGTTTTGTTATTCCTGTCAAAACCAACATTAACTGGTATAGGAGTATTTTGTGTAAGTAAGGTGGGTTGGGGTGTGTTTTGTTTTTGGGTAGTGCTACTTGTGCTATCTGGCCTGCTCTAGGAGCAGTTTTGTATTCTTGGCTATTTTGGTGTTAATAATATTCTTTTTACTTTTCCAAAAAAAATAAAAAAAAAAATAAAAAGTAATTATACATTTTCCTAAAAGCTTTTCTGACTAAATTTACTAACTAAAAAATTTCCTATTGAGTAAAAAAATAATAAAATTGGTGGTTGGTCACTTTCGTTTTCCTTCTTTCCTCCTACACCGTTTTTTTCCCTACATTTTATCAGTGATGGTATGAGATTGAATTTTCTACTCTTTATTAATTTATCTATTTATTTATTTATTTATTTATTTATTTTACTAGTAATGAAACAAAAAACACTAAACTAATATTGAAGGATTAGTGTCTTCGTCAAGTGCAAGTACTAGATATATAATGGATCAAATTATGGAGATAATTAAGTTCGTTCTTTTGGGTCGTCGTTATATCATAGCTAGAGGTACTAACGATATTTGGGCGGGTAAAATAGGCCAAAGCCCAATTGAACGGATCCTATAAAGTCACACAAAGGGCCTAAATTGAGCATAAGAGGAAGAGGCCCATGTTGGGCCTCATCACTTTAGGTGGCCGGTGATGCAGGAGCATTCATGATTTCCTTTCTTGGTTCGTTCTTGGAACTTTCCTGAAGTTTCTTTAATGTTTCTTAAATTAGATTTTTGCTTCCAAGTTTTTACCTTTCACTTGAAAGGGTTTTTCTTGTTTTAAGCACTTAGGATTTCTAATTGCATTAGGAATTGTTTTAGCTTAATAAGTTCCTAAATTGATTAGGACTTGTTTTACCCTAGTTAGTTCCTAAATTGATTAGGACTTGTTTTAGCGTAGTTAGTTCCTAAGTTGATTAGGACTTGCGTAAGGAACTTGTGAAAGGAATGGTGTCCTTCCAACAACTGTATTATTCTGATAGAGGGTTAAGAATTATTACAGAGCTAATTCTTCAGTAAGGTTAAGTGATCGAAATGCCTAGGTGGAGGCCGCTTCCGATCAGTAATATTAAGGTATAATTAATATTACAGCTTAATCTTAACTGAACCCTTCGGGTCGAACCCAATCGAACAAATGATTCGAGACGACGAATTAATCCGAAGGATTTAATGAGTCGACGGAGTTTTACGAATACAAACATCGGATATCGAGCCAAGGGCGTCGAGACCGAGCGTCGCAAAATCACAAGCAACAAGTATGAGCGTAGCCGTAGCATCGCACTAGCCTAGCCATGTGGACTGCTAGGCTAGGCTAGCTCATCGCAAACCTAGGCGCACCATGGTGTGCTAGGCGAGGCATGAGTGCTAGGCGCACAAGGCAGCCCATCGCAGCCTTCGCATGGCATGGCAGCACCATCGCAGGCCACACGCACTATGCACAGCACTATCGCATGGCTAGGCCTATGCGTGTGTGCGTGTGTATGTGCCTAGGGCCATCGCAGGCCACACACACCAAGCACAGCCATCGCAGTGCTAGGCACTTGTGTGTGTGCGTGTACGTGTGTGCCTCGCACCATCGCAGCAGCAACCTCGCACAGCAGCACCATGTCAGGCATTGCCCTGTGCGTGTGCGTGTGCGAGTGCCAGTGCATGGTGGCTAGCAAGCAGCAGCAGCGAAGGGTGCCTGGGCTTGTGCGTGTGCGTGCGACTGGGAGTGCGAGGTCATGGGCTTGCGTATGCGTGTGCGATGGCTAGGCACCAGCGCCAGCAGCTAGCAGCGCCTAGCACTGGCACGCAGCAGCAGCACAAGCATCGCCCAGCGCCAGCACGTATAGCCTGGCTGGAGATGCGAGGCTGCTGGCTGGGCTAGCCGACAACACCAGCTGGCGTGCTAGCTGGCTGCCAGCCCAGCATCCTTGGTGGCGGTTTGAGGGAGTGGGGACCAAAGGCTTGGAGCATGCCTTGGGGAGCAACGCAACGGTCCCCCCCAAGGTTTATGGTCCTCACCTAACTATTTCTTTCCCCTTGACACTTGTTGCATTGTGATTGATTTGATTATTAATTTATTTTGGAATTAAATTAATCATCAAAATTATTCATTCTCCCACATTGGTTGGGAAATGAAGATCAAGGGTTCATTTCCCTATAAATACTAAAGCTTGGGTATTTGGGAAAGAACACACTTGAGTGGAATTAAAAAGGCAACTCTTGATTTGAGTAAACCTTAAATTCGTAAAACTCTTAGTTTTATTTGTCCAGGCCCTGACTAACCTTCGAGGCTTAGGACGCTCGGGTCGGGTTCGAGGGTACGATCCCGTCGGAGGCCTCATATTTTCGGGGTTCAAGTAAGAGCTCATTGTTGAGCGAAGCACGCGTCAAAGGTATAATCCTTTATCCTTTATTGTGTTTTAATTATGTTTTGCTTGTTAATTGCATTTATTATGGGAGCGGGTCTTGGCAGGTTTCTTTCCGCGTAGTGTGGGTCACTACGAAACCCTACAACGGTAAGATTTAAATTCTGGTTTTGCAATTATTTATTAATTAAGGTGTTTTAAAGTAAGATTTAAATTCTGGTTTTGCTTTTCTAATTAGATTAGAAGCTCGTTTTAATTAATTTTAAAACTCATATTTTTTCTCGATTTGGCTGTCGAACCCAGATTTGGCTCAAAATTAGTGATTTTTTGGTGAAATCGACTTTCTGAAACAGATTCAACCCTGCTTGAGGGCTGTCCAGAAGCCAAATTTGAACCAGAAACCCAAGTTTTTGGGGTTTTTTGTTTTTCAACGAAAATTTTAAATCTTTTTAAGCCTTGATTAATGCAAGCATTACAAGGTTATATTAAATGCATTATTGCATCCCTAATCTACTACTATTTTAATTGTCCTTAAGCATAATTATAGAGTTTTAATTAGTGCTTGAGTTGATATGCTATTTTTCACACAAACTTGA
The DNA here is from genome assembly GCF_001683475.1 of Chenopodium quinoa. Lineage (NCBI taxonomy): Eukaryota > Viridiplantae > Streptophyta > Magnoliopsida > Caryophyllales > Amaranthaceae > Chenopodium > Chenopodium quinoa. The sequence goes on from NW_018744249.1 coordinate 1,078,889, forward strand.
TTTTTCACAATTATGCAAATAAATTGCATTAAAGTGTGAATGTTTGATGTGAATGTGTAATTTTAAAATCCCAAGTATGTTAAAGATCTAATCTTTAAAAGTTTAAATGATTGGAACTCTAACCCTAAATTCCATATTGAACAAAGTTTGGATTTTTCATTTTGGTTGATTAAAATCCATGAAATTCAAATACTTATGGGTAAAATTTTGATTAATCTTCATATTGGAAGATGTAATCTTGGTATTTTACACAAGTATGAAAGTTGGAAAATTTTTTATCATTAGATGGTTAATTTATTTTTCCAACTCCCATTTGTCAAATCCATTATTAATTTGCATATTGGCTAAATTAATTATGAATATAGCTCATTTACTTTTAAGCATAAAGAAAGACCTAAAATTGTCTCAAAATAATTTTTTGAATAATTTAGGTTTATGCACCATTAAAATTGAATTTAAATTAAGTTAGACTTATTTTATTTTATTTTAATTTTTCCTCAAATTGATTCTAAGATAAACTTTAGAATTAATTTATGCCACACATAAATCGGAATCAAAATCCCGAGTAAAATGCACGCAAATCGATGCAAAACCATAAGCGTCACCAATGCTAGCCGGGCTGCCTAGCAGCCCACATGTAGGCTGCCTATGGTGCGCGCATGGGCTGAGCATCAATAAATTTTGCTAATTATGGCTTGAATCTTTGTATGAATGCTTTGAATACTTTCCATATGCCGACTGTTTTGGTATACCGACTGTTTTTACCCCTGGGCGGCTGTGCGCCTGGTTTTCAAAGACTGATGGATTGACTTGGAAATCTTTGATACTTTAAAGAGTATGACTAATTTCTAAGTCAATCAATCACTATGGTGATTGCCCTAAAATAGGCGTACAGACGGCCATTGGACAGACGGTCATACGTTCAGCATGATCCGGCTCTCGACCTCAATTTCTTTTAAACGAACCATGCTTAGCTACTAAGATTTGTACTTAGTTTATTTTATTGATTGTAAATTGTCCGTTTGTTTGGTACTTGTATAGAAACATGCGCCAAACGGGATGTTTAACCAAAGTAGCAACCGCTTGTTGGGTTATAGGCGGTAGCTTCAATTATTTTGCTAACCTAAATGAGAATAGTGGCCGAATGTCGTCTGTTTATCAAAAGGACAGTCGGCTTCGTTTGTACCGTTTAGGTTCCATTTTAGGTTAGCTAGATCGAGCGACTATGAGTTATCCTTTAGAATTAATCAGTCTTTGTCACCTTAGTTTGAGTAAAATAGAAGAAGTAGTCGGCTGTTAGCCGCATGTTGTTTCCTCTCAAGTGCTGAGCTTTAGACTTAGCTTTTTACTTAATTAGCCGCTAAGTGTGGAACTTTGCTTATATCCTCAAATTTTTCCGACTATGTTGCCCCTGAGCATCAACAATCGGCATCCGACTAAGATATTATATACTACCGCATGTTTTTAGAGTAGTCGGTAGTCTTTGTTATATTTGTCTCATTTGATCAGTTCTTAGAGCAATGTGCCATCCAAATGGGAGATGCTCTCTGTGACGAATTCACCCAAATGGATGTCGCTGGACGCCTGCTCATGTTAGGGACAGGCGTATTGTTTTATAATATAAGGATATCCGGCCATAGGCCGTATTTTGATCGTCAGGCCAGGGGCGTGACTTAGATCATCCGGCCATAGGCCTCTTTTGTTCTGAGTGGAACAACACATAGCTGCTAAGTTTGCTCGACTTAGTTTATATTCTACTCATGTTGGAGTAGTAGGAAAATAATAAGAAGGTCGTCTTCTTATTAGGCAGTAGTCCTTCCCTTGGGGGAATGCGTACAAATACAAAGTATTGAAACAAATAGCAACTTCTTATTGATGTGCTTTTATTTACAAAAAAAAATAAATTTACAAGTCTCATAAGTAATACTTTTTCTAGTTGTCTACGTTCCAAGTTCTAGCTAGCTGCCTGCTGTCTGGTGTTTCCAGGCGATAGGTGCTGCCTCTTACTTCTTCATAGATCCGGTAGGGGCCTTCCCAATTGGGAGTCAGCTTTCCCTACTCATTAGCCCTACCGGTTGCCTCCATATTTCGCAACACAAAGTCCCCCACTTTCAGGGGCCGCTTGTGCACTCTTTTATTATAGGCTCTAAACATTCTCAGACGATAGATCTCATGGCGGAAGGCAGCATTGCCCTTGCGTTCTAGGAGTGAATCCAGTGCTAGCCGCATGGCCTTCCAGTTAGCCTCCTCAAAATATAACATAACTCGAAGAGTCGGCTCATAGTGCTCAATAGGCAAAACAGCTTATGCCCTATAAACCATGAGAAATGGAGTTTCACTAGTCGCCCCTTTTTCAGTCGTCCTGATGGCCCACAAAACATGCGGTAGCTCGTCAGCCTATAGGCCGCCAGCTCTTTCAATTTTCTTTTTGATGCCATCAGATATTAACTTATTGAAGGCTTCAATGTAACACCCTAGAAATTCCTTTCATTAAAATACCCTTTTTGCCCTTTTTAAAATACGAAAAAGGAAAATCTAAGACATTATCGCCACCGTAAAAATGGCGAAGGCAAATAACAAAGACACACAGCGGAAGGCTATCTTTTAAAAACTAAAATGAAATAAAGTTTAATAAAATCAACTCAAATTTTAAAACCAACTTACACTGGAGTTAGCAATCTCTGTGATTGTGAATGTGGTTTAACCTTCATAATCATGAATGGTTTACAAGTTCCGAAAACTTGTTCGCGACTCTTTTTCTCTAGGTTCTTTTCTTTGGAGCGTTGCCATGCCTAAAAACATGACCCACATGTAGGGAGAAGAGGTGAATAATTCCCTACAATAAGCAATATAAATCGACATATATAAAATTCATAGTGAACTACCATGACCCCTTGAAAATTATCTTGAAGCATCCAACCTTAAAGGTCGTCTTAGCACCTTTAGGCTCCATCTTCAAAGATTCGTCCTCTTTAGACTTTACCATTAAGCATGCAAGTACTAGTAACAAGGAGTAATCTAAATAAACTAAGTACAAAAATACATAACGGCACGCAGTCCGAATTTAGATTTACAAAAATACATAACGCAACGCAGTCCGTATTTTCTATCCTATTCGGGCCATACTACTTGATTAGGGGATTTTTATCCACCAATCACCGTCTGACAAATGGACCAACCAGGTTCCGCCACGTGTCCTTCACGTAGGCCAATAGGAGCCTGCCACGTGTCAATCACAGATACGTCCTCTACGGACCAATTGAGACACGCCATGTGTCCACCCATGCCAAATGGGAAAACCGGCCAACAAGGCCCAATCCTGTTTAGAGGCCCGGTCAGCCCTAGGTTTACCCTAAACCTAGAGAGTGGCACGCTTCTCAAGACTATAAATACTTAATTAATCCTCATTAAAGGAAATGAAGCAATTAACCTCACTAGAAGAACAGAACAGAAACGTTACGGAACACACTAATAACTGGCTGATCTCGCTAACAAAGCAGATTACCAACATTAAACACTCTCACCTAGAGAGATCTTATTACTTTAATTTCCGTATTAATTACTCCTTAATCAGGTACTAACTTGACCGTTGGAGGCGGAGCTCTCAGGAGTCTCCGTTATTTTGCAGGTACAGGCGTCCGGTTCCAGTCTCGGAATTGTAACTCTCCCGCAGGACATCAGAAAACCCCGAAACACTACTCACTTTTGTAAAAACCTACATAAGAACATTTATAATATTCCATTCACCCATTTACTTCTAAAGTGAATGGCCCATACATAGTTTACATTCAATACGAGCAATAATACATAACCATGTATCAAACCAAGGCGCACTAGTTACTAACTTAGGTGGTTAATCCGATTAACACGCCTAATTACAGCTGGTCGAGTTGTTAACCAATTATATTAACTAACGCAATAACAAGCATAATAAAAGATTAAGATGCTCATATAACCGATTAACGACACTCCCAAGATAACCAACATCCATCTTAACTAAATTAATCCAATTAAATTTAATTAAGCCCCATCGAGTCAATTTTGTCAAAATCGCATTTACGTGAAAAACCAAGGCCTTAGCCTCGTTTTTAAATAAAACCGCAAAACGCAAGTCTAGATCGAGACCTAGCTCCCAAGCCAAGGGCCAGGTGCTGCTAGGCCGCCTAGCCGAGCAGCATTGCTGGTGCTTGAGCTGGGTGGTACCTAGCAGCCCCAATAACCTTGTTAGCATGTGCCGGAAGCAGAAGCATTTCTAGCTTTGGTGCGCGCTAGTTCTGGCAGCAGGCACAGCTTGGTAGCCCTACCATGCGAGCTGGATGCTATCTAGCAGCCCTTGCCCTTGCGGCACGCACACGCGCATCCTCTTTCTCGCAAACTTGCTCGTACACACATGCACACACCCGCAACCATCTCTCCGTCAGCAACTTAACATTGCTGCGTGAGTAGGCCTGCTAGCCAATGGTTGCACCGAGGCACCATGCCTCGATTTTTGGATGTGCCTCGGGATTTTCAATCCAGAAAATTCGTGTGACTTGTTTAACTCTAAATCCAATTTTGAATTAAACTCTGAGAAATTTTGAATTACAATTAAGTCCAACTTAATTAAAGTGCGATAACAAAATTTATTTCCAAGAACCATTATTCAATAATTTTAGGTCATTTGATATTATCAAAAATTAAGGGAAAGCAACATAATTAAATTAACTCATCCAAAGATTAAAATTAATTATTAGTTTGACAAAACTAATTGAATAAATTAATTAACCATCCAATGAATAATTTATTTAACCAATACTCATATATGTTTTGAATATATTATCCATCTAATTAGTGACATTATTTAAGCATAAATGTGAACATAATGATTTTTAATCGATTTCCATAATCATTAAAACTCAAGGTATGTTCACTTTGGATGTTAGCAAGTCAAGATTCAACCCATCAACCAATAAAGATTCAATCTTTGACTATTTTAAGTTGTCATTATGTTGGGTTTCGTAGAGTCCGACTCTACGCGGAAGAGAAACCCGCCCACTAATTAAGGCAACTAAGCATGCAATCACAAATTAAACAACTATTAAGAGAGAGAAGAACACATTCATACCCTTGGCGCGTGCTTCGCTTGATCTCGAGCTCTTACTTCAAAACATGAACCCCGCAAATACGAAGGGCTCCAACGGCTCGTACCCACGAACCCGACCCGAACTGTCCTATTCCCGAAGGTTAGTCGGGACTTGACCAATAAAAACTAGAGTTTTACGAACTTAAGGGGTTTTCTCACTTTTCTAAGGAGATGCCATTCTAGTTTGACTCAAGTGTTCTTCCCATATCCCAAAACTTAGGTATTTATAGGGAAATGAACCTTGATTTCCCATTCTCAATCAATGTGGGAGATTTGCAATTTTCCCTATTTTATTTTAATCAAAACAAAATAAAATTGCAATTCAATCAACAAGTTACAAGTGGTAATGGGAGGAGAGGGAGAAGATGAGGACCACCAAGGGAGGGGACCAACCCACCTTGCTCTCAAAGGCAAAGACCAACCATTGGTCCCCTCTAGCAAAACCAGACCACCCCTCCATGTGGCTGGCTGGTAGCCTGCCTTGGCTACCAATTGGCGCCTAACACCAAGGCTGGGCAGCCCAACCTGCCAGCCAGCACACACACGCACAGCCAGCCCGCATGCTCAGCCAGCCAGCACAATGGCCACCCAGCACGCATGCCTCGCTGCTACTTGGTGCGTGGTGCTGGGTGCTGCTATGCGAGGCTGCTGCCTGCTAGCACACATGCACAGCCCAGTATGCCGAGCACGTTACTGGCTGGTGCGTGGTGCTGTGTGATGCTGCTGTTAGCAATGCGCCAACGCCAGGCCCTAGCATGCTAGCAAGCACGCACAGCCCAGCACGCTGCTAGCATGCTACGATACTTGCGGCTGCGCTATCCCATGCGTAGCACGATGCGATGGCTACGCCTAGCCATGCATGCACATCCACACCACACGCATGCACGCATGTTGCGATGCTTGTGCCATGCGATGTGCGTGTGCTAGGGGATGCTAGGCACGCATCGCTTGGGACCTTGCCTAGCCTAGCACTCACATGGTAGGCCAATGCGAGGTTATGGCTAGGCTCGAATTTGTAACTTGATTGATGTCACATCTCGACGAATTCTAAATCCGACTCGACTTGCGACGCTCGGTCTCGACGCTCTAAGCTCGATATTCGACGCTCGGTCTCGACGCTCTAAGCTCGATATTCGGATTGATTCGGGGTCTCGGATTGGTTATTCGATTGGGTTCAACCCAAAGGGTTCAGTCAAGATTAAGCTGTAATGTTAATTGAACATTAATATTACTGATCGGAAGCGGCCTCCACCTAGGCATTCCGATCACTTGACCTTACTGAAGAATTAGCTTTCTAATAATTCTGAACCCTCTACCGGAATAATACACTTGTTGCAAGGACACCATTCCTTTCAATCTCCCACTTGTCCTTCCGGAAAAGTGTACAATTAGTGTATAACCCTTTTCCTATGTCTCTTAATGTCGCTTCATGAACTATAAGGTAAGATTCTTCGTCATCCTTATTACATCTACAAGTGTTTCTCGATTCCCGAGTTTGACTGTCAATAAACAAATGATTTCTAAAATCCATCTGAGCACTGCCATGCATTTTCACAGTCTCGCTTTTTGAGAGGCATTGTAAACAACAAAGACATATTCCCTATTGTTAATAGGGGGACATTTCCAGTCTTGTACTGTAAGCTTCCTACTAAGAGGACCTAGTTACCTGACTTTTGCCGTTATAATCCCCATTTACGGCAGACGTTTGACAACATCAAAACAACTAGTACTCAAACAAGAGAACTTGCAATACTCATGGTCGAGGAAAAAGGTTCCGATGACAAATGGACCAATCCGGACCTGCCACGTGTCCACCACGTGGGCCAATCACCGTCCGCCACTTGTCACCCTAAGAGGTCCAACATGGACTAATCAGGTCACATCATGTGGCCCATTATTCGCCAACCTGGAAAACGGCCATCGCAGGCCCAATTCCCGAGGCAAGCCCAATCAGTCCTAGGTTTTCCCAGAAAACCTAGTATTGGGCACGTACTTTGAGGCTATATAAACATGTCATTAGCCTCCATAAACAAGAGAACCATCTCACCTAGAGAAGTCTAAACACATTGATCACTCCTCCCCTAGAGGAACCAGATCTCCCACCTTTACTTTCCGCATTTATTACTCCTCAAACAAGTACTAACTTGACCGTTGGAGGCGGAGCTCCCACCACAAGGAGTCTCCGTTGTTTTGCAGGTACAGGCGCAAGGATACCAGTCCGGAATTGTAACTCTCCCGCAGGACATCAAAAAACCCCGAAACATTTTGGCGCCGTCTGTGGGGAGAGTACTTTCGAGATGGCATCAAAGTCTGTATCGATTTTAAGCGACAAGCGTCAGGTACTGGCGCAAGGATACCAGTCCGAAATTGTAACTCTCCCGCAGGACATCAAAAAACCCCGAAACATTTTGGCGCCGTCTGTGGGGAGAGTACTTTCGAGATGGCATCAAAGTCTGTATCGATTTTAAGCGACAAGCATCCCATGGACGACCCTCAGGTCTACACTGACCAGGATACTGATAATGAGGTCGAGGTGGAGACGCACACGGCCTCAGACGGAACCAACTGGCCCACCGCCTGAACATCAACAGGCGGCCGAGGGATCTGCCCCCATTACTAGGAACGAACTCATGACCCTCATGAGTAGTTTCAAGGGGGAGATCCAAGACTTAATCAATAAAAGGGCGCCTGTTCCACCAAAGGAACAGTCGGCCAGAAGACCCTCCCATCCTGGGAGGACGAAGCCTGTCAAGGAGTTGGTGTCAAGCATATATGTTATTATTGCCAAATCATTATTATGAAAAAAAAGCGCTTAAGGTATGCGCCTAACTTACTTATTCTATGTAAGCAAAGCTCCACTAAAACCTTAGGTGGCAATCCGCTACACAATTAAAAGCTTCTCCTTCTGTACATTAGAGAGAGGTGTCAAAGACGTGAGGCCCTTGGGATTTGACGCCTGCTTACATGAGTATAGCAAGCCCACAATCAAGCTAACCTTTGAATTTAAGAGGCGGCATACGCAACAAATGTTAGCTAAGCTCAAGTCCTCGTATCCATGAAAACCACTCGGCACTTTTACCTCCAAGAGCGTAGCTACCAAGCGGCCTCTTGACTCAATGCGCAGCCGACACTCTACAAGAGGTACAGACGACCATCTTAACGCATTTGGTTGTGTAGCCAGCAAGCTCTAACAAAGCTGCGTATGAAAGAACGATAGGCGACCAAGTACTACTGGCGTCAAAAGGCCAGATGCCGGGAATCGGATGGTCAAGCTTGTAGGCTATTATTATTATCAAATCATTATTATGATTATGATTTTTTTTTTTTTTTAAAAAAAAAAAAAAAAAAAAACGTTATCATCAATTGCCAAGTATTTGCTTTGCCTTATGAGTTGGTCCACTCTGAAAGTGGCATTGAAACTCAATTTGGTGATGACAGGCGGCACATGAGCTAATAAAATAATGTTAGCTAAGTGACTAAGCTTCAATATGGCTTTCCACTAGCACCTTACTATCCATTAAAGTTTTTGGTGCAAGCTCAGGTAAGGTGGACTATACGGCACTATGATGTTTAATAAAGAGAAGAAGTAGGCGAAATTGTAAATGGTGGTCTCTTAGCTTAAAACCGAGGTCGAGAGGTTGAGCAAGACATCCGACTGAGTTAATGTGGAGCATCCGGCCTTATCTTACGACGGCCTCTGTACATAAGATCATCCACCAAGGTAGCCCCGTGTGATCATAACAGGGAGGCGGCCCTTGAGTAAAAAACAAGTTCAAGTGACACTAGGCATAATACCTACTGTATGTGATGACCTTGAAAAAAGAGCAAGAAAAGCATGCGGCCTTTTATGAACAAGTATACATTATACAATACACATAATACTATACAAATATTAGGCGGCAATATGGTGTAGTGAGCTCAATTCGAGTTTATGTAGCTCCATGCAAACAAGCGGCCTCATAAGCAGCCGGTCCTCAGCATCGTACCTCAAGCAACCAAGCAAGAGGCAGCCAGCCAGGAACAGGCGGCACTTGCAAGCAATTGCGGCAAGCGTATGTATAGCTTAGTTGAGCAAGTTTTAAACAACCGGTATGCTCCACAAGTAGGCTCAAGCAAAGTAACTCTTGAGTCTCGAAGTATAATGGGCAAACAATCATACTTGAAATTCAAGAATAATTGCGATAGTAGTAATACGACACTCCAAGACAAGCGCCTCTAATACCAAGCAGCCGGCCTTGATTTACGATGGGCTATTTGATGATACGAGCAGCGACAATTGTTAGTATAAAAGAAACCCCTTTGCTCAACCTATACATGCGGCATTCAGAATAAGGAAGGCGGCTCTTAGATAAACAACAAGTATCAAGTGACGCTAGGCACAATACTGAGTGTAGTCTTGAACTTGAATTTAAAAACAAGCGGCTAAAAAAGCGGCCACTTAAACCGATCGTAAGTATGAGGTTGAGCATTGGCACCCATGCAAGAGTAGGCGGCACCTTGCCCCTCAAGAAAGCAATCGGCCGCCAAAACAGCCGGCTACCTGACTTGTTAAGTCCAACAACATACGTTCGACATCCTCATGTATGTTGTGGCTATGCGTACCAGCAAGTTGTCCAGCTAGGAGCTTTGAAACCTGTTGTGTATACAAGAGCATGATCCGGAACACATTCAGCTTTGTGTGGTTGTCATAGGCAGCCGCCTGTATCATGAACAACCACCAACCTTATCACCCAAAAAAGAGGCGCCCAAGAGAGACGGCCAGGTGAATCTTCGAACCTTGAAAGCAAGAACTTTAATGTCTCATACTTCGAAAACAAAACAGGCGGCAATATGGTGTATGAGCCCAATCCGAGACTCCAAACAGTCGGCCTTATCTTGAGGCGACCCCATGCGTAAGCTCAAGCTAAGTACGGAATTTCGGATCATGGGTGAGCAATCATCATGTGTGCTTATCAACAAGATGCCCCACTAACAACATCACAACCGGCTACGATCATTGATAAATATGACAAGTGGCATCCTAAAGGGATAGCATATTCGAGGACAATCGGCACATCATGGCCAACTAAATTATTAAGAGCAGCCGGCAGTAACACAAGAAATTTGGGTAGAGGACGTATGTATGTATAGACGCCATGCCGAATAGAAAATTTTGAGGAAACAAACCAGCACCATGCGAGCCCCAAGTAGGCAACACCTAAAAGTTTTCCCTCAAGAAAGCAGACGGCATGGCGCATTGTCTTGAAAAGTTGAGCAAAGTATAGGCTAAAAATGACAAAGCCCCCAACTAGCTAAATACGGTCGGCTCTATGTTTTCTCAATTTCAATCAATGAGAGCCGAGAGAAATAGTTATGATTTCTAATGTAAGAAGTGCAAATTGATATTCCAGAAGCATACAGCCATAATCACGCATACATAACTCAACTCTCACGGGCTACCGAGAGGAATAGCACATGGTTCGTAGTAATATAATCGGTCATGAGACTGAATGCTTTAACTTGTTCATATACTAGTCTCTTATTGTGAAAGTTGGGCATTGGCGTCTCGCCCAAGAAAGCAGGCGGCAGCAGCACTTGGCCAGGTGGCAGCCGGCCTGAACCCAGCCACGCAGCAGCCAGGCTGCAGCCGGCCACATCCCAACCACTAACATTCGGCCAGTAGTGTACACAAGCAATGTGAGTGCTCGTGTTATGCATGGACTGCTACACGAGATGGTTATGTATGGCTTATTATGAAGAGGTCATTTGTGAGCTTCAAAACAGGCGGCCCTCACTGCTTATCCATCGTTAATGGCTGGTAACGAGCAAGAGCAACAAAACAATCGGACACCTTACATCAATCATGCAAAGATAAAGCTATCTTTATCATGGTTTTGTAATGCATGATAGTATATAATTTCTAATTAAAAAATTATTATATAAAATAATAGCAATAATATTTATAATAAAGCTAGTGAAATCGATCGTGAGTATGAGGCTGAGTATGAGCAGGCGGCCACTAGCTCATACACATGACTGGATACACAACTTGGTATGAACGCCTGGTCTTGAGAAGTTTGTAAATTTTTAAGAACAGGAAACCTTCATTACACTCAGTTGGCTCTAAACAACCGGCCATTGAAACCGATTATAAGTAAGACCGAGCATGGGCATCTATGTTCGAGCATGAAATAACAGTCGGTCACCTCCATGCAATGCTAGTCGGCACACCTAGCAAAACCAGCCGGCCTAAGTATGGCAGAACTAGCGTAAAGCACCTTGATATGCCGAGAGTGGGGCTAGACGGCCGCCTGCATGCATATTTGTTTCCACAAGAGTTCTAATCATTATTATGATATTACCTAAGGTTAATAAACCCGGCAGCATAGTCGGCACCCTATTGAAGAGTAGCCGGCCCCCTATACAACGAAGTCTTGTAGCTTGAGCACCAATTAAGATCTTCAATCATCATCATCGTTGTTAAAGTTCAAGCGGCACCCTGATCTGGTCGGCCAAGTGTTAATAGCTTGAGTACTCGACCACATGTATATGGGGCAAAGCAACCTCCTAAAATGACATGAGTATATACAAAGTAGGGCTGGATGGAAATAGACAGCAAGGTCACAAACCACATAAAAACAAGTCTAGCATGACCACCTGTCCCCATTCGAAGAAAGTAGAGTCATCAATCAAAGAAGGAGGCGTGCCAACGTCATCCACCCTCCATGGAAGGGAACTAACTTATCCTCAGAGGGGCATGCCGCCTGTACCTTTACAGTCGGCTACTCTCCATTGAGTATTTTACTATATCTTCAGAGGGGCATGCCTTCTGTACCTTTACAGTCGGCTACTCTCCATTGAGTATTTCACTCTATGATCAGAGGGGCATGCCGCAGTACCTCTATAGTCGGCTACTCTCTGCTTTGATTATTTTACTCTATCACCAGAGGGGCATGCCGTCTGGACATACAATCGGCTACTCTCTATAGAAGATGGCCGACTGGTTCCAAAACAAACGGCCACCCTCCTATACTTAGCTAAAAAATGATCAAGGCCTGGCCGACCCTGTGCCTAAACAGGCAGCTACCCTCCTCTTACCTAGCACCTACGTTCACCAAGAACTATCCAAGGCCACAAGCCGAATGATCAGTCCACGCGCCAAGCCAACTGATCCAATCTTTAAACTAATACGACCTGTCCCAACATCATAGCAGGCGTCCGACGGCATCCCTCCGGATGAAATTTGTCGCAGAGAGAAGCTCCCTTTTGGGTGGAACATTGCTCTATAAACTAATTACACGACACCTATACGACTGTCCCCAAGGGCAACCACGTAGCCGTTTTTGAGACAAGGATAACTCTATCACTAACCAAACCAGTGGTAGCAGTTGACATCTGAGTCAGATGACCCCCTGTATTACTTGGGATAAATGCAGGGGGTACCTCTTGAGTTAATAGCCAACAAACATTAGCAAATCAAAAGGTTCGGCCGACCTCCACCGCCTGGTACCTTTACTACTCAAGCAGGAGTGACGGCGACTTAGTAACACCAAAGTCAACTCATAGGCACTCCCTCAAACTTGGTATGGAACCTAAAAGGTTTGAGCAGACCGCTTGTTTTTTGGCAAACAGGGGCACTCAAACCCCTATTCCTACTAGGTAACCACTCCTTGGGTTAATAGCCAACAAACATTGGCGAATCAAGGGGATCAGCCGGCCTCCGCCGCCTGGTACCTCTACTACTCAAGCTAGAGTGTAACGGAGACTGAGTAACTCCCATGTTAACTTATAGTCACTCTCTCAAACTTAGTGTGGAGCCCAAAAGGTATGAGTCGCCCGCCTGTTTTTAGCAAACAGGGGCTCTCAACCACTACTCCTGCTAGGTTAACAACCTTTGAGTTAATAGCCAAGAAAAACTTGGCGAATCAAGGGGACTATCCGGCCCCCGCCGCCTGGTTTCCCTACCACTCAAACAAAATAGGCAGTGATTGACTAACCGCAAGGTTAACTAGTCGCCCTCCTTAGTACGGAACCTAAAAGGTATGAGGAGTCCGCCTGTTTTTTGGTAAACAGAGGTACTCGACCACTATTCTTACTAGGTTGGCTATAATTAAAGTTGTCGTCTGTAACCCAACAGGCGTAGCTACTTTGGTTGGACGTCCTGTCTGACGCCTGCTTCTATGCAGCCACCAAAGCAAACGACCAGCCATCCCCCAACGAAATAAACTAAGTACCAAACTTAGTATATTGAATCAAAAGAGGCCAACGGCCGAATAATGCTAAACGCTTACCCCTTGTGCAATAGTTGACAGTCTACCTGGTCAGGGGCTATCTGCATAGTAGGGCAAAGAATCGGCATCTGTCTAGTTCGGCGGCAATCATTATTATGATTGATTAACTTTGAAAATCTCATACCACCCAAGGTATCAAAATTTTCTAAGTTAATCAAGTCCATCTCCCATTAGAACTAGACAAGATGCCGACCTAGCAAAGCTTCGAGGGTCTAACTCTCGAAAGGAGCAATCCCTCCTGGAAAAAGAAATAACTCCTTCCGAGGGGCAAATGTTTAGGGTAAAATTACCCATGACAAATGGACCAATCCGGACCTGCCACGTGTCCACCACGTGGGCCAATCAGCGTCCGCCACTTGTCACCCTAAGAGGTCCAACATGGACTAATCAGGTCACATCATGTGGCCCATTATTCGCCAACCTGGAAAACGGCCATTGCAGGCCCAATTCCCGAGGCAAGGCCAATCAGTCCTAGGTTTTCCCAGAAAACCTAGTATTGGGCACGTACTTCGAGGCTATATAAATATGTCATTAGCCTCCATAAACAAGAGAACCATCTAACCTAGAGAAGTATAAACACATTGATCACTCCTCCCCTAGAGGAACCAGATCTTCTACCTTTACTTTCCGCATTTATTACTCCTCAAACAAGTACTAACTTGACCGTTGGAGGCGGAGCTCCCACCACAAGGAGTCTCCGTTGTTTTGCAGGTACAGGCGCAAGGATACCAGTCCGGAATTGTAACTCTCCCGCAGGACATCAAAAATTCCCGAAACACTTATGACGATTTTAAATCTCTTAATGTATTCTCATAGGTCAATCCGGTATAGTTCCAAATTAATACCTGTGAAAATGAGTTATGACAATCATGTCCTCATAGCACATGAAACGGTGCTATAAATCATACTACCACTTATAGAAAAAACCAAATTGGAAGCCAATAATTGGAAGCAGTTTATCAAATCCGCTTCCAATTCCTTAAAAATACTCGCCCAAATTTTAAAAAAAAAAGGAAGAATTGGAAGCGGTTTAGGTTGAACCGCTTCCAAAAACCAATTTGAAGCGGTTCAAACCGCTTCCCTTTTTTTTTAAAAAAAAAAAAAAAAAAAAAAAAAAAAAACTCGGCATTACCTCAATTTTTCCCCTCCATTTCAACGTATTCCTTGCTCTGAATTCCCCTCCATTTCTTCCCTTCCACCATTGCTTCGCTTCAACTTCCACTCTCACACACCTACACTCCACCATAACCACCATATATAACCACCATCACTTAACCCCACCAACAACTAGCAACAACCTGCCAAAAGCCGCTGCACCCACCACCATTGGCGTTGTTTTGGGTCATTGTTGGACTCCACACCCTGCACTTTCGCCGCCTCCACCCGCCGCGACAACCACCATCACGACAAGAATTTCCTTTGTGGACGCTTTGCTGCTGCTGTTGCTTATTGACGCTGTTAGCAACAGCAGCAGCAAAACACCACCACCACAGGCATTCCTTCTCTTTGTCCCTCACAAATTAGGGTGAGTTCATGCTTACTTAATCTTACTACCTTATTTACATGTTCTTAACAATTTCCCAAATTTTAGGGTTTCAATATTAGTTAATCATATTTTATGTTAATTATTTTAATAATTATTCGTATACAAAATGTTAATTCTTACCTTAATTGTATAATGTTATAAGTTGTTTGAATTTGAGTAGCTAAAAAGTGATGAATTATTGAATATGGATTGTAAGTGAGCTTAGTTTGCTTGTAGGTAGTCCAATTAGCATTGTATGAATGGATTAACTTGTGTTTTGTTAAATGTCAAACAAATGGAAATTTTTAAATGCTTGCATCATCATTTGCCTAGATACCCGTTCAAGTCTTTCTCATTAGGAGGAAGACTTGAATAGTCCCCGGTTGGGACTATTCTTGGACGTTTAATCTCACTTAGGTAGTGAATGTATGTCTCTTTTTCGATTTTAAGGAATATCTCGGCCTATCATTTCGTCTCCATGTTCTCCGGGTGCATATGTAGGTAATTATTTACCTACATTGTGTACTTGGAGAACTGGGGCGAAATGCTGCCGGATTTTCCTTAAAATTGGAAAGTTGACATACATTCACTAGTGATATTAGACATTCAAGGATGGGTTAAGTTGGAGTGATAAGGACCTTTTTGGGTGTATTCATTTTTACACTATATGCATTAACGATATAAATACAAACAGTGTACTTTGATTATATGTTGCAATTTTACATTATTTAAAATGTGTTGGTTTGCGTTAAGGCAATTGAAAACGTTGATGGATCGCGGTTTGATGTATGGTAGACGTGATACGTTTGATTTCTTTAATGGGGTCCAAGAGTTTTGCGAGAGTGCTTCACAATATCAGATCAAAACGGGTGTGAATGACCTTTATTGTCCTTGTTTCAATTGTAATAATGTGACAATGGTTGACAGTGTTGATACAATAAGGGATCATGTGGTATGTCATGGGTTTAGGCCTCAATATCATGTTTGGGTTTGGCACGATTAACAGGGATCGTATAGGGAGAATGTTGTTGGGAATGATACTCACGATAACAAAGCCGAGATTCGTGTGGAAGATGATTATGGTAGTGATGGTGGTGGAGATGGAGATGAGGATGGGGATGAGATCGAGGACGGTGGTGGTGATCACTTGGATGAGATGATGCATTATGTTGAAGGTGAATTTGGTGACCGATGTGATGTATTTGAGTCGTTATCAGAGGCTGCCAAAAAGCCTTTGTATCCCGGGTCAAAAAAATACATCAAACTATCAGCCGTGCTAACACTTTTTAACATTAAGTCAAAGTATAACTGGAGCGACAATAGTTTAACTTCTTTGTTGACTGTGTTATGTGACATGTTGCCTGATGAGAATGAACTTCCTAAGTCGTACTATTATGCGAAGAAACTCATGTGTCCATTTGGTTTGGAGTATAAGAAGATACATGCATGTCCTAATGACTGTGTTCTTTATCGAAATGAATATGAAGAGTTGGAGGAATGTCCACGTTGTGGTCAGTTGCGTTACAAGCGAAAGAGCTGCAACGCTGGTATGAAGGGACCTCCTGCCAAAGTGTTATGGTATCTTCCCATCATTCCAAGATTCAAGCGTCTATTTTCAATACCAAAAGATGCTAAGAACATGAGATGGCATGCAGAGGGAAGAAAGAAAAACGGTTTGTTGAAGCATTCGGCTGACTCTCCGGCTTGGAAGAACATTGATATGAAGTTCAGGGCATTTGGTGATGAAGTGAGAAATTTGAGGCTTGGGTTGTGCACCGATGGTATGAATCCATTTGGCACTCTGAGTACCCAACATAGCACATGGCCGGTACTTTTAGTGATCTACAACTTGCCTCCGTGGTTGTGTATGATACGGAAATACGTAATGCTGTCTCTTTAAATAACTGGTCCAAGGCAACCTGGACACGACATTGATGTTTTCCTTCAGCCCCTTGTTGATGATTTGAGAAAGATGTGGGACGAAGGAGTTTCTGTTTATGATGCCCATAAGAACGAGATGTTCCTAATGCGTGCAGCCCTGATGTGGACCATTAATGATTTTCCCGCATATGGCAACTTGTCCGGGTATAAGAACAAAGGGCATAAAGCATGTCCTGTTTGTATCGATGACACACCAAACGTGTACCTTGAACACTACGGCAAAGATGTGTACGTGAGGACCCAACGATTGCTTCGGCGCGATCACCCATATCGTAGGCAGAAAAAGGCCTTCAATGGGAAAGTTGAAGAAGGGGTTGCGCCTAGGCCATTGAGTGGACATGAGGTGTATGGTCGAGTGAAGGGTATACCAACTGTTTTTGGTAAAACTTCGAAACCTTTAGACCCACATGCCTTATTTAAAAAGGAATCGATCTTTTGGAAGCTTGAGTACTGGAAAGAACATGATATTAGACATTGTCTCGATGTAATGCATATAGAGAAGAATGTTTTTGATGCAGTTGTTGGGACAATAATGGGTATTCATGGCAAGACAAAGGATGGGAAGAGCGCCCGATTAGATTTGGAAGCGTAGGGTGTTCGTCCGAAATGATGGGTGCAGCCAAAGGAAGGGAAGGAAATGGTAATGGACCTTCCCAGCCAGGCAGGGACCTGCCCAGCCAGGCAGGCAGCCCAGCCAGGCAGGCACCTACCCAGCCAGGCAGGCACTGCCCAGCAAATCAAGCAGCCCAGCCAGGCAGGCACCTTCTGAGCCTGGCAGGCAGCCCAGCCAGGCAGGGACCTGCCCAGCCAGGCAGGAAGCCCAGCCAAGCAGGCAGCCCAGCCAGGCAGGCACTGCCCAGCCAGGCAGGCACCTGCCCAGCCAGGTAGGCACTGCCCAGCCAGGCACCTGCCCAGGCAGCCAGGTAGGGACCTGCCTAGCCAGGCAGGCACCCAGCCAGGCAATAGCCCAGTCAGGCAGCCAGCCCAGCTAGGTAGTTGCCCAGCAGCCTGCACACGCACGTGATGCATGTGATTTTTGTGCATTTTGGCCATTTTCGTGATTTTCGGTGAATTTTTGTGATATTGGTGCATTTCGCTGTTGTGATACTCATGACAATTTTGGTTTTTTCTTATTTTTTTTTCTCTAAAGTTTTGCAAGGTTCAAAGGGAAGGCCCGTTAACAAGGAATGAACTCGATCAATGAAGTTTGCGACATGTGGGCTTTTTCTAACACAGTCGATGCCATGTAGAATTGCCGTAATGGTTATATTTTTGGTTTGTTAGCTTGACTTTATTAATTACTTATTATTGTCAATATTATTTTAATTAAGTACGCATTAGTATGTACGTAGTATTTCTAATTGTAATCTTAATATATTTTGGTGTAATTAAATATTGTTGTTCATTAAATATATTAATAATGTTACTTTTTATATATATAATTATTTCGTGTTATATATATTATTGTTTTATTTTGTAACTAATATTAATATTATTATTAATTAGTAATATTAATTTTATTATTAATTAATAATAATAAATTTATATCGATTAATAATATTATTTTATTATTAATTAAAAATACTGAAATTATTGTGAAAGGTCACTAATAATATTATTATATTAATATTATTAGTAATAAATTATAAAAAATAATAATAAAAAAAAAAACTACAATTGGAAGCGGTTTAGCGCAAAAACCGCTTCAAATTGTTGAATATTTTTTTTTTAAAAAATGGGAATTGGAAGCGGTTTGGCGCAAAAACCGCTTTCAATTGTAGACTTTTTTGTTTTAAAAAAATGGGAATTGGAAGCGGTTTGGCGCCAAACCGCTTCCAGTTCTCCACTTTTTGAAGTGGTTTGAACCGCTTCCAATTCTAACTGACAATGGCAAGCCCCCCAAACCGAACCGGTTCAAAGCCGCTTCCAATTATTGGGTTTGAACCGCTTCTAAATTAACATTTTGTACTAGTGTACACACTAATCCCAAATGGTCATTAATCGTCCATCATTTAAATGACCTTGATTCGAGATAATTTTCGATTGTAATATTCAACGTTCACTTAACAGGTGTTTCTTTATCCAAGACATGGTCTTAATACCATGCATTTAATATTCTCATAAATAGAATGGACTCATTATTTAATTCTAAACCACAATTAAGTAGTTTGTGGAATTAGTAAAATTTTATTCCACTATGAAACTTCCAACCGTTTCATCTTATGATAAATGGATTTCCCCAAATGTTTTAAGAGTAACACATTTCCCAAAACATTTATATAAATCACACCCATATTTAATATGCTTGATTTCTTTCATGCAATTCTAGTGAATGTTGTTGTTCATTTGTTGCATGGGTTTAGCTACTATTGCTTTGAAAATCTTAGCATCTTCATTATTGAACAATTTCATAATAAGATGATAAAATTTTGAGAGTGTTACGGATCATATTTATTTAGGATTTATTGTCCAAGTGATGGCTCCCACTCATTTTCATAACTTGAGATCTTTCAACTTGACAACCTACAATCAACGTTCGACAACGAACTTTCCATTGAACACTTTCTTTTTATTGCCTTCCAGGCAACAATATTATCAACATATATTTTAGTAGACATTCTGATGGTGCTTTGCTCGGTTTTCATTCTAAACGGCTCACAATGATTTGGGAGACCCTAATCACTTGTGATTATGGAAATTTACCTTAAATTTCTGCACATTAAACATGGATGCGCATCCATGTTACCATTCTCAAGTCACGACGCATTCTAGCTCGTGCTTATAAACGACTTCCTTATTAAGGATCTAATCCTTGCCAAGGATGTGCTTGCAACATCAATTTTCAAAATACATTTGTTTCCATTAGTCAAGAACTCATCCCTTTTACTTATCCAAGTATTTTGGATGTTCTTGATCATAATCTAACGATCCATTACTTAGATTTAAATTGATTGGTATTTGATACTTCTCATGCTCTAAGCATGTAAGTTGAGTGACGATTTCATATCATAGCACACATGATGGTTTCAATTGTAGAATTACTCCCAATTTATTCCATTCTTGTGACCTTTTAGCTCATCCAGTTCACCGAGTCTTGCTAAACAGTTTGCTATATGGTACGGTTGAAAGTCTCTCCTAGAGTCTTTCTTGATTGATTTAGAATTTGCCTAGCTTATACTTAGTTCAAACATCTACTTAGTTTTATACATATTGTCTGAAAGCCTTTCCAAGTCCTTCATGTTTAACACGGTAAATTCCTGTACTCGTTTAAACATTTCATTAATTCTATCCGATAGATCTTGATTCCCACTATGTACTAAGTATCGCCTTTTTCTTGGTCCATTGTCGAAAATCCTTTCAAATCTAAGCATTTAGCATTTGACAGTCATTTCACAATAGAGTTCGTAAACTTTTTATTGGACCATACAAGATTAACTCATGCTTCCACTAAACTTCTTGTCCATAAGAATTTCTATGATTCTCCATAAGTCAAACATTTTATTGATTTTATGAGAATACATGTTCCATTTCCTACATGCAATGCTTATTATAATCCCACAATGGATTTCTAGAGCTTGCTTTCAAATCAAGCATTATTTAGATTCTCAAAACCCTTAGACTATTTCCATAGTCTCTGGGATTTTAGGAAGGCGATTTTGTTATTTATTTTGCCATATTGCATATGCGCAATTTGCTAGAATAATCACGAAAAGACTTAAGCGTTCCGATGGGTGAATAGGTTTTTATTAAAATCAACGCCGTGAATTAATTGTATCCTTTTCAACTAATCTAGCTTTGTATGCTTATGTATTTCCACATTTGTAAGTTTTCAACTTGAAAACTTATTTGCGATTGATGGGTCTTTCACCCTTAATGCAAATGAATGGAGTCTATTTCGGATTTTATGGCTTCTAACCATAAAACAGAATTTGGATTTGTCGTAGCTAATTTACAAGACATTATTCCCTTACCATCCAATGGTAAATAATATGCTTGTAAGTTTTAGGTTTATTTCTAACTTAATAGAAATATATAAGATTCAATCCAAGCCTTTGGTGAATTTTATACCCATACGGGATAATTGCATCAAACACTGAGTTTCAAGGTGCTTTTAAAGCCCTTTGATTATATTGATCTTACTCCACCACTTCTAAAGTTTTGTGAGTATTGAATTCTCATTTAAGGCACT
The DNA here is from genome assembly GCF_001683475.1 of Chenopodium quinoa. NCBI lineage: Eukaryota > Viridiplantae > Streptophyta > Magnoliopsida > Caryophyllales > Amaranthaceae > Chenopodium > Chenopodium quinoa. The sequence goes on from NW_018744249.1 coordinate 1,099,936, forward strand.
TGTGAAGTCCTTTGAGTATTCTTGATCAATCATTCTCATGAAGCCTTTCTAAAGTCTTTGGAGATTCTCAGTTCTAGTTTGTTGCTAATCTCAATGGTCATCGAATTCATTTTCCTCCCACTTGTCGTTTTGGAAATGTGTTACTTTCCAGAAAGACACCACTTAGAGCAACAAATACTATGTTCTCAATTAGGTTGTGGAAGTAATGCCCGTAGTCTCACTTGAATACTTACAAAGAGACATGTATATTGTCTTTGGGTAAAAGTTTGTTGTGAAACAAACAGTTTGCTCCTTCTCGAGCTACCTTAGCCCTTATTGAGCCACTTAGCTCCCATTGATCCAAAGAACTCCCACTGAGCTAAGAGCCCTAGACATATACTTGAAAAGACCCTAGAAACTATTTCCATCCATAACTGAATATGTTGTCCTGTCTTTGCTTCGACACTTTTGTTTAGTGTAACACTAGTCACTTGTGCAAATCTTTAATAACTATATAGGAAGGGATGTGATCCATCAATGTTCGAGTCATTTCCAAATGGCATCGAGGTCTCTGTCAAGACACACTATGTTCTTTGTGGAGCCCATCATGAGATTTCAATTTCATAATTTTGATATGATCACTCTTGGCTCAAGCAAACATCACTCGATCTAATCTAGACGTTTTGATATCTTGCCAAGTCGATTATATACTTCACTGAACATTTGAGCTACTCAAGGTCTAGTTTGTTCACATTTCATGAATGTAGCCACATTCATTCAAATTCTTGTGAGACGTTGAAGTAATGGAATCCTTTTTAGCTTTTGGAGTCAATTGCCTATGCCAAGCACAATAGCTCCTTTCTTTGTCGATTTCAACAAGTAAGACCTTCTTGTCTTAGAACGATTCTGAATCGATCAACTATCAAGAGTCTATCTAATAGAGCCTTGACTATGTTCTTGTCGATGTGACATTGCTAAAGATGTTTGGAACACAAATCATGTCCATGATTTGAACTTTGTGAGTTTTCATGTTAGGAAAATGTTTGTTTATAATCTAGCAGTCTTAACTCATGGCTTAGACAACCATTCAAATAAAGCCCGCAACTACTGCTCTTTCATTGAATGTGAGTCTTTCCGTGTGTAAACGGATCATTTGCTGATTATGGAAAACAATAACCATTATCCGTTCCAGCCTTGGCTTAAAAGGACTTTAAACAAAACAAATGACCTTACAACTGATGTAGCACTACTTGCTTCATACTAAGCTTGTAAGTTAATAACTTAGCTTGTCTTCCATGGTTTGAGGTCACTTTCAAAGTGGAACACTCAAGCAGTATCCAATACTTGTGAAGATATCGAATTCATAAGTTAACCATAATAACATGAACTCATGGGTAGAAAAGGAATCTTATTCCTTTCCTTTGTTCCTTGTTTCCTATATTTGTTATCATACGCCATCTCATAAATTTAAGAACCATTTCTTTAAGTACTTTGACCTTTACACTTTGTTAGGCATAATTAAGCATCTAATGCGCCGTGAAACAAAGTTTCATCTTTTCCTTCAATTCGTACTTGAATTACTACATCAATGAGTTCTACTCATTAGTGTATGAAGTGAAAAGATATGTTGGTTGTCAACTATTGACAATTTGAGTTTTTCAACTCAATATTTCATGTTCATCAAAACTACCCAGTATTTTGAATACATGATATCCAACTGTCCTTTTAGACTTAATTCATAAAAGTCAATTATGAGAGGTTGTATTTTAGAAATGCCTTTCCATTCTTTGAGAACCATTCTCAAAAGATTTCCTTTACCAATCATTGAAAACAATATAATTTGATTTAGAATTCTACATATATAAGGGAAAAGTATAACCATTTACCAAGTTCATATCATAATAATTTTGAAATTCAAAGCATACATGCAAACTTTCAATCTTATTACGCGCCTTATCCACGCATTAAAATTTTTCCCTTTTAGGCGAGAATAAAACGATTCCAAGATCCCAAAAATCAGAAAGTGATTAAACATGCTTTGGCTTGTCTTAACACTTAATATTTTAGGGTAAGCAATCCAATTGCTAATAGCTCTAAGCTACTCTTGGTTCGATAAAACGTCGCATCTAATGCTTCCTTGACATTTTATATCCATTGCCACGATATCTAAGGACTCCTTACTGATATCGTTGAGCTTAACCAAGACGACTTGTATACCTAGTATACCTTACGTTCTTAGGAAAACAGTGATGACTTGCTTTGGCGTAGCCCATCACCACGCGCATTAGTTCAGTAAGTGTCGTTCTTGGAATGGCAAGTTTGGCTCAATATTATAGGGACCTAGGGTTTCTATGTTGGTTTATTTAAGTGAACTTAATTAATCATCGCAACATTTCAAATCCTAAACATGCATCTAACCTAGGGTTTCTATGTCGGTTTCTATGGGCTAGGCGATAGGCCCTAACACGCTAGCAAGCACGCACGCATAGCCCTGTATGCCTAGCACGCTGCTATGCGATGCTGCTGCTTGGTGCGAGGCTGTGATTGCTGGGTGCTTGGCCTTGCATGCTAGCAAGCATGCAACACACCATGGTTGCGATGCTTGCGGGTTGTGCTAGTCCATGCATAGCATGGTGCGATGGCTAGCGCTGCTATGCTAGCACGCCTAGCCACGCATGCACAGCCACACCACACGCATGCACGCATCTTGCGATGTGCATGTGCTAGGGGATGCTAGGCACCCATGATGCCCATGGGTTGGTGACCTCGCCTAGACTAGCACTTGCATGGCTAGGCCAATGGCTAGGCTTAAACTTGTCGCTTCCTTGATTTTATGTCTCGTCGAATTCTAAATTCGACTCGACTTGCGACGCTCAGTCTCGACGCTCTATGCTCGATATCCGACGTCTTTATTTGTAATACTCTAATGACTCATATAATCCTTCGGATTGATTCGTCGATTCGGATAAGTCATTCGATTGGGGTGCGACCCGAAGGGTTCAGTTAAGATTAAGCCGTAACATAAATTACGTATTAATATTACTGATCGGAAGCGACCTCCACCTAGGCATTTCTGTCACTTGACCTCACTGAAGAATTAGCTTTCTAATAATTCCGAACCTTCTATCGGAATAATACACTTGTTAAAAGGACACCATTCCTTTCAATCTCCTACTTGTCCTTCCGGACAAGTGTGCAATTAGTGTATAGCCCTTTTCCTATGTCGCTTAATATCTATTCATAAACTATAAGGTAAGATTCTTCGTCATCCTTATTACGTCTACAAGTGTTTCTCGATTCCCGAGTTTGACTGTCAATAAACAGATGATTTCTAAAATCCATCTGAGCACGGCCATGCATTTTCACAGTCTCGTTCTTCGAGAGGCCTTGGTAAACAACAAAAACATACTCCCTATTGTTAATAGGGGGACTTCCCAATCTTGTACTGTAATCTGCCCTTACTAAGAGGACCTAGTCACCTGAGTGTTGCCATTATAATCCCTATTTACGGCAGACGTTTGACAACATCAAAACGACTAGTACTCAAACAAGAGAACTTGCAATACTCATGGTCGAGGAAAAAGGTTCTGATAGCTATAATGAGAAATATACTTATGACGATTTTATATATCTTAAAGTATTCTCAAAGGTTGATCCGGTACAGTTCCAAACTAGTACTTGTGCAAATGATTTATCACAATCATGTCCTCGTAGCACAAGAAACGGTGCTATAAATCATACTACACACTAATCTCAAGTGGTCATTATTAATCGCCCATCGTTTAAATGATCTTAATTTGGGATGATTTTCGATTAAACTATTCAATGTTCACTTAACAGGTGTTTCTTTATCCAAGACATGGTCTTGATACCCTATTTTGAATATTCTCAGTAATCGAATGGACTCATTATTTAATTTTAAACCACAATTAAATAGAAATGGAGTAATAATAAATTTGCAGAAAATATAATTGCTCCAAAATTGAATGGTTCAACTTAGTGTTTTACATTAAAACATCAAGTTTAATTAAAACACATATACAGGGAATTCAAAGCCAATCTCCAACATGTTTGATCCCCATTGCCTTAACGTGCTTGTTGTGCTTCACTTGAGGCAAAGGTTTAGTCAATGGATCGGCTACATTGTCGTCCGTTCCAATCTTACAAATTCTGATTTCACCCTCGGATTTCTACTCCTTTATCATGTGAAATCGCTGCTTGACATGTTGACCTTCTGGTGTTCCCTTGGCTCCCTGGCCTGTGCAATAGCTCCATTATTTTCACAATAGAGGTTTATCAGACACTTGGTGGAAGGTACAACATCAAGTTCACTAATGAACTTACGAATCCAAACTACCTCCTAAGCTGCTTCTGAAGCTGCCAATTTTTCGGCTTCAGTTGTAGAATCTGCAGTGGTGCTTTACTTAGCACTCTTCCAACTAAATGCTCCTCAATTTAGACAGAGTATGTACCCTAACTGCGACTTGGAGTCATCTCTATCAGTCCGGAAGCTCACATCAGTATAACCTTCAACAACCAAATCAGTACAGCCACCATAGACTAGAAATTTATCCTTGTTCCTTTTTAGGTACTTTAGGATATTCTTCGCCCCAGTCCAATACGCCTCTCTTGGGTCTGATTGGTATCGACTCGTAGCACTCAAGGCATACGATACATCTGGCCTAGTACATATCATGGCATACATGATCAATCCAATAAGCGAAGCATATGGAATTTGACTCTTCCTCTCTCCCTCATCAAGTGTTTGTGGACATTGCTTCTTGCTGAGAGTTATGCCATTGGACATGGGTAGGTGCCCTCTCTTGGCCCCTTCCATGTTGAATCGAGCCAGTACCTTATCAATATAAGTACTTTGGCTCAATCCAATCATCCTCTTAGATCTATCCCTATAGATCTTGATGCCCAATATGTACTGTGCCTCTCCCAAGTCCTTCATTGAAAAGCACTTAACAAGCCAGCCCTTTAAGGAATCTAATAGTTTAGTGCTGTTTCCAATGAGTAATATGTCATCGACATATTATACTAGGAATGCGATGTCACTCCCACTGACCTTCTTGTAAATAGAAGACTCATCTGGATTATTGATAAAACCAAACTTACTAATGGCTTCATCGAATCGTAGATTCCAACTTCTACTTTCCTGCTTTAGTCCATGTATGGACTTCTTAAACTTGCATACCTTCCCAGAATTGCTTGGATCAACAAAACCTTCCGGCTGTGTCATATACACAGTTTCATCCAAAATCCCATTAAGGAAGGCAGTTTTGACATCCATTTTTCATATTTCATAATCGTAATATGCAGTAATCGCTAGGATATTCTGGACGGACTTAAGCATTGTGACTGGCGAAAAGGTTTCATTATAATCAACTTCATGAATTTGCCTCTAACCTTTTGCCACCAGTCTAGCTTTGTATAGAGATACATTTCCATCTTTCTCTGTTTTCAACTTGAAAATCCATTTGCAACCAATAGGTTTGTAATCTTCGGGCAAATTAACCAAGTCCCAGACTTAATTTTTTCAGACATGGAGTCCATCTCGGATTTCATGGCCTCTTGCCATTTCACAGAGTCAGGGCTCGTCGTAGCTTATTTGTAAGTCGCTGGATCATCTCCATCCATAACTAGGATGTCTTGATCTTCCGTTAAGTCAATACCTAGGTATTTGTCTGGGTGAGATCTTGGCCATTACGACCTATGCAGCATAGTAGGTTGAGCATTTGCATTGTCTGTTTGACTCTGACAAATGTCATTAGCTGGTTCTAAAGCACTTTGATTGTCAGTTTTGTTAGGTTGACTTTGTTGCTCGACCTCTTGAACTTCGTCGAGTTTGATTTTCCTCCCACTTGTCATTTTGGAAAGGTGTTCCTTCTCCAAAAGACACCATCACGAGCAACAAACACTTTGTTCTCGGATTTGTTGTAGAAGTAATACCCCTTGGTTTCTTTTGGGTAGCCCATAAAGAAACACTTGTAAGATTTAGGGTGAAGTTTGTCAGAAATTAATCTCATGACATATTCTTCGCAACCCTAAATCTTAAGAAAAGACAACCGTGGAGGTTTCTTCGTCCATAATTCATATGGAGTCTTTTTAACAGCTTTTGACGGAGCACGGTTCAGTTTTAGTGCCGCAGTTAGAAGTGCATGTCCCCAGAAAGAGATAGGAAGTTCACTAAGACCCATCATTGATCAAACCATGTCTAACAAGGATCGAATCCTCTGTTCGGACAATCTGTTGCATTATGGAGTTCCGGGAGGTGTCAACTCTGAAATAATGCCATTTTCTTTCAAGTGATCGTCGAATTCATGGCTCAAATACTCGCTACCTTGATCCGATCGAAGTGCTTAGATTTTCTTGCCAAGCTAATTTTCAACTTCACTCTGAAACTCTTTGAATTTCTCAAAAGATTCAGATTTGTTCGACATAAGGTAGACATAGCCATATCTACTATAGTCGTCCATGAAGGTAATGGAATATCTATAACCATGTCATGCGGGGGTACTCATTGGTCCACATACATCCGTATGTATTAGACACAATAAGTCACTTACCCTTTCTCCCAACTTGGAGAGTGGCTGCTTTATCATCTTGCCTAACAAACATCCTTCGCAATTTTCAAACGACTCTAAGTCGAATGAGTCAAGAACACCTTCTTGAAGACGTTTCTTGAACATCCTTCGCAATGTTAATGTGGCCAAGGCGACAATGCCACAATTAGGTTTGATTCGACTCAATGTTCTTAGCTCTTTTGGAGGTATCATTAATTTGTCTAAACATATGTAAAACATGCAATTTTATAGAACATATATACAAGACATTTCAAAAACCAACCATTGATTAATTCTTGTGATCAAAGTAACTTGGTGTCCTACACCATAGATCAAAAGTATGTTCAAAAGCATGAGAAACAACCATTGTATAATTACAAGCCATAGACAGAATAATTGTGCCTACAAGCACGATCAAAAGACCATCTTTGTCGTCCGCTTGTCGATGCACATGGTATCCAATTCCCTCTCACTTGTGATGCCCTCTCACTTGGTTCCTGAAAAGGAAACATACAGTGAGTTACACATAGTATACAATACCTATGAATAGCTTTATACACAAGAGTTAATGAAGATACCTGTGGCAGATGCCACATTCCTCTCCTCCTCATCCTTTCGAAAGAGCTTGCATTCCCTCTTGTGGTGGCCTTGCCAACCACAATAGAAGAATCGCATCTTCGCCTTCTTCTTGAACTCCCTGTTCTTTGCTCTTAAGGGCCTCTCGATCGTTCCATAGGAGGTGGCTCGGCTAAGTAATTGCACCATCTCTTTTAAAGAGCGTGTCTCCTTTATCGCAACTATATGCACTCTAAGTGCATCATAGCCCGAGTGGAGTGAAGCGAGCAAGATATATCCCGCCATCTCATACTCCAATGAGATTCTGAGAAGCTGCATGTACTTGAAGAGCCTAGTCATTCCAAGCACATGAGGTCGGAGGGGCATACTGGGTCTCAATTTGGTATTATAGACCCTAGACCAAAGTCGGCGCCTTTCCTTAGTAAGACAACCCACATCCGGTGGGTTTATCTTCATGTTTGAGAGTGACCTAGTTAAATCAAACACGAGTCCATCATAGTTGCCATTGTCACTCTTGGTGATTCTTGCATTGACAACATCCTCAAGTGATTTGAGGAAAATCTTCGGAAAATAGAAGGATAGCTTTTCCTTCCAATCTTCTGGGATGGAATTAGCCATTAGATGTGTGACTTTCTTGCAATCGGAAGACCATTTATCATGAGCCTCATCGCTCATGATTCCCTTAGAGAACAAGCTTGGAATGGGAGTATCAAGAGTGTACTCCAAGAAACAATTCCGAAGAGTTTTCCTGAGTTCCTCCTCCCATTCCTTGAAGTTGACCAAGTTAAGGCTAAAAGCCAACTTGTTGGGGAGTTCCGGGCACATAGAGTTTTTGTTTGAGTTACTTGCAGACATGTTTCTACAAATGAAAGAATTTGAAATGAAAAACCATTCTTAAACAAATAAGTTTGAAATTTATAGCATTAATGCAAATTTTCAATCTTATTGAGCATTTTATCCACGCATTAACATTAGTTCCTTTTAGGCGAGAATAAAATGATTCCAAGATCCCAATAATAAAAAAGTGATTAAGGATGCTTTGGCTTGTCTTAACACTTAATATTTTAGGGTAAACAATCCAATTGGTAATAGCTCCAAGCTACTCTTGGTTTGATAAAACGTCGCATCTAATGCTTCCTTGACATTTTATCTCCGTTTCCACGACATCCAAGGACTCCTTACTGATATCGTTGAGCTTAACCAAGACGACTTGTATACCTAGTATACCTTACGTTCCTAGGGAAGCGGTGATGCCTCGCTTTGGCGTAGCCCATCACCACGCGCATTAGTTCGGTAAGTGTGGTTCTTGGAATGGCAAATTTGGCTCAATATTATAGGTACCTAGGGTTTCTATGTTGGTTGATTTAAGTGAACTAATGGATCATCGCAACATTTGAAATCCTAAACATGCATCTATCATACAATTCAATCATATATAAACACTATGTATATAAATCATAAGTATAAGATGCATTTGGAAACTAGCATGACCCCTTGAAATCTTCAAATCTTCAAGGGTCTCCGATGCAACTTCTTTGGCTCGTCTTCTTAGAAATGTCGTCTTCGAGACATCTCCGCCAACTAAGCATCTACTAGCTAATACGACTAGGAATAATTTAAATATTAAGGTACTATAATACGCAACGGTACGTAGACCGTATTTAGATTTACAAAAATACATAACGGATAACAGTCGGTATTTACTATCCTAGTTGGGCCCCACTAGTTGTCATTTTCACAAAACCTGTGAAACAATATATACATTCCATTCATCCATTCACTATATGTGAATGGCCCATGCATTTTACAACGCTAAACAAGTAACAATGCATAAAACGTGTAAACTAGTAACTAACTTAGGGGGTAAAACTAATTAACGCGCCTAATTAAAACTAGTCAAAGTTGTTAAATATTTTATGTGATTAAAACGCAATTAGTTCATGCAATTAACGAAGTTCCCACTAAATTCTGCATCCAACTTAATTAATCCAATTAATTAAGCCGGTTAACCCAAAATATTATCTACAATATTTTCGCAAGAGCCGGAAGAACCGAGGCCTAGGCTCGTTAAAATAATTAAATAAAATTAAAACGGCAAAAATTCGCAAAACTCATAGTCCACGTAACATAAAAACAACCCACTAAAACCGAGTGCCTAGCATCCTAGCCACGGGGCAAGGCTTGTTAGGCATCAAGGCTGCTCTTGTGCGTGCTTAAGCACAGGCATGCTTGCCCAGCAAGCATGCTACGCCTGCTGGCACCAGCAGCATCGCAACATGCGTGCTAGCGCTGGCAGTGTGTGGCTTGGCCTTCTATGGCTCGCTGCCTTGCTGCCCAGCAGCACTTGCAAGCAACGTCTAGCAACCATGCACCACAAAGCAGCACACACTCAATGCACACTCCCAGCCCGCCACACAGCAGCACCAAGTTGAGGTTGGAACACCACCATGCGCACCTTGGCAGCCACATGTGGGCTGCGTGAGCAGCGTGACTAGCCTTTGTGGCGCTTGGGTGATTTTACCTCGATCTGCGTGCTTTTATCTGGGGATTTTAATCCCAATATATGTGTGACATAAAATAAAACAAGTCCAACTTAATTAAATTCAATTTCAATAGTGCACAAGCCTAAATTATTCAAGAACCATTCACTCATAATTCTATCTTGATGCTACAAAATTGAAGAGCTACACTCATAATTAATTTAATCAAATATAAATTAATAATGAGATTTGACAAAATTAAGGAGGTTGGAAAAATAAACCCTTTCATCCAATGAAAAATTTCCAACAATAACTTGTGTATAATTGAAAAATTACATTTTTCGATATGAAGATTAATTAAATTTCAATAACAAGTTTTGAACTTTTAGGACTTTAATCAACTAAAAAATGATTAATAAAGAAATTAGTTCAACATGGAATTTTGCAATCAAAGTTCCAACCAAATAAATAATTAAAGATTAGATCTTTAAATTATTAGGGACTTCAAAAATTACAAATTCACCATAAACATTCACACTTGAGACAATTTATTTGCAATAAATGTGAAAATTTCAAGTTTATGCGAAAAATGAACTCACCAAATTAAGCACCAATTATGCTTCATAAACATGCTTAATAAGGTTTATAATTACAGTAGATTAGTGACGCAACCATACATTTAATCTACCTTTAACAACCATAATTAATCAAGGTTTAAAGATTTAAAAAATTTCGTCAAAAACGAAAAACCCCTCGAAAAACATGTTTTTTGGTGGATTTTGGCTTCTGGAAAATTGTCAAAGAGGGTCGAAAACGATTTAGAACATCGATTCCACCCAAAAATCACTATTTTTGAGTCAAAATATGGGTTCGTAGGCCAAAATTAGTAAAATACAAGATTAAAACTAATTAAAACGAGATTCTAATCTAAATAGAAAGCAAAACCAGAATTTAAATCCATTTTAAATCACCACAATTAATTATTAGTTACAATAATTAAAATGAGAGCGACTTCGATACCGCTGTTGGGTTCCATAGCGACCAACGCTACGCGGAGGAGAAACCCGCCCAAGACCCGCTCACTTATTAAAGCAACTAAATATTTAATCACATAATTAACAACATAAAAGAGAGAAAGAGAAAAGACATTCTTACCCTTGACGCGTGCTTCGCTCGATTCACGAGCTCTTACTTCAAAACGCGAACCTCGCAAGTGCGACGACCTCCTACAGCTCGAACCCTTGACCCGACCCGAACGGTCCTTGTCCCGAAGGTTAGTCGGGACTTGTCCAATAAAAACTAGAGTATTACGAACTTAAGGTTTTTTCACTTTACTAAGGAGATGCCTTTTTAGTTCCACTCAAGTGTTCTTCCCAAAACCAAAAACTTGGGTATTTATAGGGAAATGAACCTTAATTTCCCATTCTTAATCAATGTGGGGGATTTGCATTTTCCCTTATTTTATTTTAATCAAAAACAAAATAAAATGCTAAATCAATCAACAAGCTACAAGTGGCAATGGGAGAGGAAGAATAAGGTGAGGACCATTTCAGGGGGGGGGACCATAATTTTGCTCATCATGCAAGGCCCTTGAAATCAGTCCCCACTCAAAATCGGACCACTCCACCACTTGGCTGGCTGGCAGCCTGCCTTGGCTGCCAAGGCTGCCAGTTGGTGCCTAGCACCAAGGCTGGGCAGCCCAGCTAGCCAGCCCGCATCGCATGCACGGCAAGCCAACCAGCACATCGCTAGCCAGCCCGCACCACATGCGCATCCAGCCAGCACACAGCCTACCAGCATGCATGTGAAGCTATTGTGCTGCTACTAGGCGTTGCCATGCAAGCACGCACGCATAGCTCAGCATGCCTAGCACGCTGCTATGCAATGCTGCTGCTTGGTGCGAGGCTGCGATAGGCTGGGCGCTAGGCCCTAGCACGCTAGCAAGCACGCTCACATAGCCAAGCATGCGTAACACGCTGCTATGCGAGGCTGCTACTTGCATGGCTAGGCTAATGCGTGGCTACGGCTAGGCTTAAACTTGTCACTTGCTTAATTTTACGTCTCGTCGAATTCTAAATTCGACTCGACTTGCGACGCTCGGTCTCGACGCTTTAAGCTCGATATCCGACGTCTTTGTTCGTAATACTTTAATGACTCATCTAAGCCTTCAGATTGATTCGTCGATTCGGATCAGTTATTCGATTGGGGTGCGACCCGAACGGTTCCGTCAAGATTAAGCCGTAATATTAATTATACATTAATATTACTGATCGGAAGCGGCCTCCACCTAGGCGTTCCGATCACTTGACCTCAATGAAGAATTAGCTTTCTAATAATTCCGAACCCTCTATCAGAATAATACACTTGTTAGAAGGACACCATTCCTTTCATATAGCCTGTTTCCTATGTCACTTAATGTCACTTCATGAACTATAAGGTAAGATTCTTCGTCATCCTTATGTCTAGAAGTGTTTCTTGATTTTCGATTTCGAATGTCAATAAGCAGATGATTTTTAATATCCATCTGTGTACTGCCATGAATTTTCACAGTCACGCTCTTCGAGACGCCTTGTAAACAACAAAGACATGTTCCTTATTTAATAGGGGGACATTCCCATTCTTGCATTATTAGCTACCCTTAGAGGCCCTAGCCACCCGAGTAATCCCCTTGTACGGCAGAAGTTTGACAACATCAAAACGGACAGTACTCAAGCAGGAGAACTTACAATGCTTATGGTTGAGGAAAGAGGTTCCGATAGCCATAATGAGTAATATACTTATGACGATTGTTAAATCTCTTAAAGTATTCTCATAGGTCGATCCGTTATAGTTCCAAAGTAATACTAGTGCAAATGATTTATGACATTCTTGTCCTTGTGCACAAGAAATGGTGCTATAAATGATACTTACACACTAATCTCACATGGTCATTAGTCGTCCAACTTTCAAATGACCTTGATCAGGGATAACATTCAATATGATATTCAACGTTCACTTAATAGGCGTTTCTTTATCCAAGACGTTGTCTTGATACCCTATTTGGAATACTCTCAAATCGAATGGACTCATTATTTAATTCTAAACCACAATTAAATAAAAATGGAATAATAATTTATAGAAAAATTAAATTACTCCACAAATGAATGGTTTAATAAAGTGGTTTACATTAAAGTATCCAAAAATCAAATTAAAACACATAAACAGGGAATGTAAAGCCAATCTCCGACGTGCTTAATTCCCATTGCCTCAACGTGCTTGTTTTGTTTCACTTGAGGCAAAGGTTTAGTGAGTGTATCGGCTTTATTGTCGTCCGTTCCAATCTTGCAAATTTTGATTACACCCTCGAACTTATATTCCCTTATCATTTGAAATCGCCTCATGACATGTTGGACTTTATAATGCTCCCTTAGCTCTCTAGCATGAGCAATAGCCCCAATAATATCACAATATAGGTCTATTAGTCCCTTTATTAAGGGTACAACAACAAGTTCACCAACAAACTTACGAATCCAAACTGCTTTTGAAGCTACCAAGTATTCGGCTTTAGTTGTAAAATCTGTAGACGTGCTTTGCTTAGCACTCTTCCAACAGAACGCTCCTCCATTAAGACAAAAAACGTATCTTGATTGCGACTTGAAGTCATCTCTGTCAGGTCTGGAAGCTTGCGTTAGTATAACCTTCAACAACCAAATCCTTACTCCCACCATAGACCAGAAATTTATCCCGATTTATTTTCAGGTACTTTAGGATATTATTGACCGCAGTCCAATGCGTCTCTCCTGGATCCGATTGGTATCGACTCGTAAAACTTAAGGTATATAATACATCTGGCCTGGTACATATCATGGCGTATATGATCCATCCAATAAGCAAAGCATATGGAATTTGACTCATTCTCTCTCGCTCATCATGTGTCTTTGAACACTGTTTCTTGCTGAAAGTTATGCCGTGAGACATGGGTAGGTGGCCTCTCTTGGCATCCACCATATTGAATCGTGCCAATACCTTATCAATATAAGTACTTTGCCTCTCCCAAGTCCATCATTGAGAAACACTTTCCAAGCCAAGTCTTTACAAACTCCAGCATTGGAATGTTGTTTCCATTGAGCAATATGTCATCGGCATATAAGACAAGGAATGCGATGTCACTCCCACTGACCTCCGTGTAAACAAAAGACTCATTTGGATTATTGATAAAACCAAACTAGCTAATGGCTTCATTGAATCGCAAATTCCAAATTCTTCTTGCCTGTTTTAATTCATAAATGGATTTCTTAAGCTTACATATCTTTTCAGTATTGTTAGGATCTACAAAACCAAGTATTATCAAACAACAATGTTATTAGTTAACATTTTTGCTGATGTCTCCTTTTTTTGGTTAATTGTATTTTAGTTATAATGCTATTAGTTCGCTTATTATATTAGTTGTCTCTAAAAGTAAATAAAAAAGAAGCTAAGGTGAACAAAAATAACTTTAAACTAAACCTATTAGCTCAAGTGGTAGAGCACTATGCAGATGCATAGAGGTGTAGGTTCAATTCTCACGTAGGTTACTGCCAAAAGTAAATATAAACCACTCAAAAGTAATTCAAATTATATTAAAAGTAAATCAAACTAAAGAGTATATATGATCTAGTTTCATGGCTAGTTTGACTTCTACTCTCATGATGCAACAACTATATATCATCAAGAATTGAAGGAATCGATAGCTTAAAGTACTGATCCAGCTTAAAATATTGTTCAAATGGGATTTAGGATGACTCAAGTAAACAAAGTGATGATACTTGACTCTCTCAGAAGTTTTTGCAGGGTTTTTTTTTTTATTTTTTTTATTTGAGGTGTTACTTTTTTATTTTTTTAGATTTTAGGTGCTACGCTCTTTGTGCACCTAATTGTTATTTTCTTTTGCAAAGTTTACTATTAGTACATTAGGTATGCTTTTTGTTTCGGGGTTTTCTAAGATGTCCTTCGGGAGAATTACGTCACCAAGACTGGATCCTCGACGCCTGTACCTGCTAGCAAACGGAAGCTCCGGTTTTTCAGAGTTCCACCTCTAACACTCAAGTTAGTGTACCGGGTGGAGTGTAGTAAATGCGAAAAGGTAAATATAGATGATCTTCTCGTATCCCAAGATCTGGTGAATCACTGTAGAGAGTGATTGCTGTAATAAATATGAGTGATGTAAGAATTGAATGTCCCTCCCAAGATGATAAAAATTCCCCTATTTATATCGCATGGGAGTTAGTGCCCTTATCCTAGGTTATTTAACCTAGGTAATTGGGCTACACCGTTTTTACGGTGCCTTGGGATTTGGGCCCTTAAAGGCCGCCATTTCCCTAATGGTAGGGGATGCCACTTGTCAACCGCTGATTGGTCCCATTGGGACAACTCTTGGGTTGACACGTGTCACCTTCTGATTTGTCCACGTGCTAGGGTATGTTACCCCAATCATTTTCCCCTTACGGGGGTAACGTGGCGTGCCATATGGCACCTGTGACACTTGTCACACTTGGATTTGATGACAGTTTTAAACTGTTCACCTTCTGGAGAAATTACGGGGTTGCCCTTGAATTTACCCCTTTATATATAGAGGTTTTACCCCCCCCCCCCATTTTCAACATTTTCAAAAACGTCTAGAGAGTGAGAAGCAGAAAGATCTTAAAGAAAGAAGCTTCTAGCATCGCCGTCTGATACAGCCGGTCAACGCTTTTTACAAATGTTTCTTTCAAAAAATCTGTGAGGTAACCGTCTTTCTCCTTACTCTTTCTTGTCCTTTTTTACCGTTTGTGCTTGCATCTTTAAATAAATGGCTCCAACAACACACACGGCATAGCCTTGGACAGTTGTCAGCTGGTCGCCTGGTACGGCTGAGTTTAGGACTGGGAGTGTCGTCTCTGGGTGCTTGGACTACCCTTATTCTTTCCCGAATCCGACCATCTCTGTGTCTTTACAGGACACTATGTCTTGGACTAAATAGACGGCTCTCGACCCAGAATATAAGGAAGATGGCACGTTGGAGGTGCCAGCTAATGAGGTCTTTGACCATCCCCCGAGTTCAACGAGCACTTCGGGTGAGTCTATATTAGAAGATTCTGAGGAGAGAACCAATAAGGAGTTAGGTTCTGGTTCGGTCTCTGAAGAAGCTAGCTGCTCGCTGCGGGCGGCTACCGACAGTGAGAAGGATGAAGTAACCTTCTAGCCTAAGTAGTCGGACCCGTGTGGGATTCACGTGTCTGCTAGGAATAGGTTAACCATGGAGGCAAATTTGACTGCCTTTATTAGCAAGCGTCCCCAAGGCAAGGACTATGGTATCCGAGTGCTGCTTGAGAATGGCACAGTTGTCTGGACGACGATCAACCAAATGATGACTGCTATTTCGGCTGTTATGAGGCGGCGATCTATGCCGGCTTGCGCTTACCCCTCCACGATACCGTGAAAGCTATTTTGAGGCAGGTACAACCTAGGTGTATTAAAACTCACCCCTATTTCCTCGGTGAACTTCCTATGATACATTGTCGCCTGCAAATACAGGATATAAAGCCCGGCTGGGAGGCATTTGCAAGAATGCATTATTTAAGCTGTGTCCCGGCCGGGCGTGGTATACTCTGACAACTTATCCGGAGTACTTGATGACGCTTGAAAAAAGTTCCAAATGGACGAACAGGCAGAATAAGTTTTATCTCATCTCTCCCCTAAATCGGAAGATAACAACAACTTAGGCCGATGGAATAAGAAACCCGACCTTCTAGGTAAGAAGTGTGCTCTGTCGCCTGTCCCAGAAAAGGGCTGGGACAAGATATTGGAGTCGTAATTTTTCTAAGTCACCACTATGCTAATGTCAAACGGCGAGAAAATAATGTTGCCCAAGAATTGGGTGCCTAAACATGAGTGGTTGAAAGGGAAAGGAATGGTGTCCTTCCAACAAGTGTATTATTCTGGTAGAGGGTTCATAATTATTAGAAAGCTAATTCTTCAGTAAGGTCAAGGGATCGGAATGCCTAGGTGGAGGCCGCTTTCGATCAGTTATATTAATGTACAATTAATATTACAACTTAATCTTGACTGAACCCTTCGGGTCGAACCCAATTGAACAACCGATCCGAGACGATGAATAAATCCGAAGGATTTGATGAGTCGTCAAATTTTTACGAACAAAGACGTCGGATATCGAGCTTAGAGCGTCGAGTTCGAGCGTCGCAAATTCAACAAGCAATAAGCTTAAGCTAGGCCGTAGCCTCGCATTGGCCTAGCCATGCGAGGGCTAGTCTAGCTCAAGCTAGCATGCGCATCGCAATGCTAGCCGCAAGCCTAGCATGCTAGGCGTGCTAGCTAGCCATCGCAAGTGGCTAGGCATAACCTAGCACTGCCCGCAAGCATCGCAGGCATAATGCCTTGTGTGCTTTCTAGCATGCTGGGCGCCTAGCCATCGGAGCCACACACCAAGCAGCACCATCGCATAGCAGCGTACTCAAGGCTCTATTAGATAGACTCTTGATAGTTGATCGATTCGGAATCGTCCTAAGACAAGCACGTCTTACTTGTTGAAATCGACAAAGAAAGGAGCTATTGTGCTTGGCATAGACAATTGAATCCAAATGCTAAAGAGGCCAGGATTCTATTACTTCAACGTCTCACAAGAATTTGAAAGAATGTGGTCACATTCATCAAATGTGAACAAATTGGACATTGAGCAGCTCAAATGTTCAGTGAAGTATATAATCGACTTGGCAATATATCAAAACGTCTAGATTAGATCGAGCGATGTTTGCTTGAGCAAAGAGTGATGATATAAAACTTATGAAATTGAAATTTCATAATGAGCTCACAAAGAATATAGTATGTCTTGACGGAGACCTCGATACCATTTAGAAATGACTCAAATGATGATGGATCACATCCCTTCCTATAAAGTTCTTAAATATTTGTACAAATGACTAATGTTACACCAAACAAAATTGTCGAAGCTATGAAAGGACACCATATTCAGTTATGGATAGAAATAGTTTATAGTGTCTTTTCAAGTATATGTCTAGGGCTCTTGGCTCAGTGGGAGTTCATTGACTTAGTGGGAGCTAAGTGGCTCAATAAGGGTTAAGGTAGCTCGAGAAGGAGCTAACTTTTTGTTTCACAATGAACTTTTTTACCAAAGACAATATACATGTCTCTTTGTAAGTATTCAAGTGAGACTACGGGCATTACCTCCACAACCTAATTGAGAACATAGTAAGTGGTGTCTTTCTGGAAAGTAACACATTTCCAAAACGACAAGTGGGAGGAAAATGAACTCGATGACTATCGAGATTAGCAACAAAGTAGAACTGAGAATCTCCAAAGACTTTAGAAGGGCTTCATGAGAATGATTGATCAAGAATACTCAAAGGCCTTTACAAGTGCCTTAAATGAGAATTCAATACTCACAAAACTTTAGAAGTGGTGGAGTAAGATCCATATAATCAAAGGGCTTTAAAAGCACCTAGAAACTCAGTGTTTGATGCAATTACCCGTATAGGTATTGAATTCACCAAAGTCTTGAATTGAATCCTATAAATTTCTATTAAGTTAGAAATAAACCTAAGACTCACAAGCAAAAGGCGATACTTGGTACATGGTGGGAATTAAGATCTATTGGATAGACTTAATGAAATGTTTAAACGAGTAGAGGAATTTACCGTGTTAAACATGAAGGACTTGAAAAGGCTTTCGACCCAAAAACTAAGTAAAATTTTGAACTAAGTATAAGCTAGGAAAATACTAAGTCAAACAAGAAAGACTCTAGTAGAGACTTTTAACCGTATCACATAGCAAAGAGTTTAGCAAGACTCAGTGAAACTGGATGAGCTAAAAGGTCACATGAATGGAACATATTGGAATAATTCTGCAATTAAAACCATCATGTATGCTATGATATGGAGTCGTCACTCAATTTACATGCTTTGAGCATGAGAAGTATAAAATACCAATCAATTTAAATCTAAGTGATGAAATGTTGGATTATGATCAAGAAAAATCTAAAGTACTTTGATAAGTAAAGGGGGATAAGTTCTTGACGCATAGAAACAAATGTAATATGAGAATTGATGTTGCAAGCACATCCTTAGGAAGGATTAGATCCTTAATAAGGAAGCCGTTTATGAGCACGAGCTAGAATGCGTCGTGGCTTGAGAATGGTAACATGGACGCGCATCCATGTATAATGTGCTGAAATTTAAGGTAAATTTCCACAATCACAAGTGATTAGGTTCTCCCAAATCATTGTGAGCCGTTTGGAATGAAATCTAAGAAAAGCACTATCAGAATGTTTACTGAAATATATGTTGAGAATATTGTTGCCTGGAAGGCAAAATAAGAAAGTGTTCAATGGAAAGTTCGTTGTAGAACATTGATTATAGGTTGTCAAGTTGAAAGATCTCAAGTCATGAAAATGAGTGGGAGCCATCACTTGGAAAATAAATCCTAAATCACATATGAACCATAACACTCTCAAAATTTTATCATCTCATTATGAAATTGTTCGATAATGAAGATGCTAAGATTTGCAAAGTAATAGTAGCTAATCCTATGCAATAAGTGAACGACAACATTCACCAGATTGCATGAAAGAAATCAAGCATATTAAATATGGGTGTGATTTCTATAAATGTTTTGTGAAGAGTATTACTCTTGAAACATTTGGGGAAATCCATTTATCATAAGATGAAACGTTGAAAAGTTTAATGGTGGAATAAAATTTTACTAATAAAGTTCCACAAACTATTTAATTGTGGTTTAGAGTTAAATAGTGAATCCATTCGATTTTAATGAATAATCAAAACAGGGTATCAAGACCGTGTCTTGGATAAAGAAACACCTGTTAAGCGAGCATTTAATATTTTAATCAAAAATTATCCCTAATCTAGGTCATTTAAACGATGGACGATTAATGACCACTTGAGATTAGTGTGTAGTAGGATTTATAGCACCGTTTCTTGTACTACGAGGACATGATAGTCATAAATCATTTGCACATGTACTAGTTTGGAATTGTACCGGATAGACCTATGAGAATACTTTAAGAGATATCAAATCGTCATAAGTATATTTCTCATTATAGCTATCGGAACCTTTTTCCTCGACCATGAGTATTGCAAGTTCTTTTGTTTGAGTACTAGTCGTTTTGATGTTGTCAAACGTCTGCCGAAATGGGGATTATAACGGCAACACTCAGGCTACTAGGTCCTCTTCGTAAGGGAAGCTTACAGTACAAGTCTGGGAATGTCCCCCTATTAACAATAGGCAATATGTCTTTGTTGATTACAAGGCCTCTCGAAGAGCGAGACTGTGAAAATGCATGGCCATGCTCAGATGGATTTTTGAAATCATCTGTTTATTGATAGCCAAACTCGGGAATCGAAAAACACTTCCCGACGTAATAAGGATGACGAAGAACCTTACCTTATAGTTCATGAAGAGACATTAAGAAACATAGAAAAAGGGCTATACACTAATTCCACACTTGTCCGGAAGGATAAGTGGGAGATTGAAAGGAATGGTGTCCTTCTAACAGTGTATTATTCCGGTAGAGGGTTCAGAATAATTAGAAAGCTAATTCTTCAGTAAGGTCATGTAATCGGAATGCCTAGGTGGAGGCTGCTTCCGATCAGTAATATCAATGTACAATTAATATTACAACTTAATCTTGACTAAACCCTTCGGGTCGAACCTAATCGAACAACAGATCCGAGATGACGAATCAATCCAATGGATTTGATGAGTCGTCAGAGTTTTACGAACAAAGACGTCGGATATCGAGCTTAGAGCGTCGAGACCAAGCATCGCAAAGTCAACAAGTAATAAGCTTAAACTAAGTCGTAGCCTAGCATCGGCCTAGCAAAGCCGGGGCTAGGCCAGCATGAGCTAGCATGCATATCGCAACACTAGCCGCAAACCTAGCATGCAAGACGTGCTAGGGCCATGCGTGATGGCTAGCCATCGTACGTCGCTAAGCATAACCTAGCACTGCCCGCAAGCATCGCAGGCATAATGCCTTGCGTGCTTGCTAGCATGCTGGGCGACTAGCCATCGCAACCACTCACCAAGCAGCAGCATCGTGCTAGGCGTGCTGCGCTATGCGTAGTGCTAGGAAGTGGAACGCACCAGACCTAGCCATCGCTAGTCGCAAGCATCGCATATGCTAGGTTATGCGTGCTTAATAGCCAAGCTGGGCCAGGCATCGCTGCTCGCTATACGTGCTAGGCCTCACATGGCAGCAGCCGAGCGCCTTGCACATCGCAAGCACCATGCACCAAGCAGCAGCATGCTGGGCATGCTGGGCTGTGCGTGTATGATAGCAAGCAGCACCACGCCACTCGCACAGCAGCATGCACCAAGCAGCAGCGATGGATGCGTGCTGGCTAGTGCGTATGTGCACGGTCAGGCTGGCCAGCAGCCCAACCTTTGTGCTAGGCCCCAGCTGGCTGCCTTGGTAGCCAAGACAGGCTGCCAGCCTACCACGTGGCTTGGTTAGCCGGTCAAAGGGAGGGGACCATGGATTGTTGGTTGGCTTGGGAAGCAAGGTGACTTGGTCCCCCCTTTGGGTGGCCCTCACCTTCTCTCTTCCTCCTTGTGCCACTTGTAGCTTATTGATTGCTTGTCATTTCTTGAATGAAATGTAAATCTCCCACATTGATGGGAGAATGGAGATCAAGTCTCCTTTCCCTATAAATACCCAAGCTTTGGGATTTGGGAAGAACATTTGAGTGGAACTAAAAAGGCATCTCCTTAGAAAAGTGAGAAAACCTTAAGTTCGTAAAACTCTAGTTTTTATTGGTCAAGTCTCGACTAACCTTCAGGACTAGGACCGTCCGGTTCGGGTTCGTGGGTACGAGTCGTTGGAGACCTTCGCATTTGCAAGGTTCAAGTTTTGAAGTAAGAGCTCGGGATCGAGCGAAACACGCGCCAAGGGTATGAATGTCTTTTCCTTCTCTCTCTTAATTGTTGTTCAATTTTTGATTGCATGTTTAGTTGCCTTAATTAGTGGGTGGGTCTTGGGCGGGTTTCTTTTACGCGTAGAGTCGGACTCTACGAAACCCAACAGAAAGACGAGTGCTTCTTGTGCGCCTGTGGTCTTAGCACCATGTTTGACAGAAGTGTGTAGGATAGCCATCAGGCATTGTTTTTTGTCGTGTTTGTTGTTTACTTGTTTCATGTTTCTGGCTTTGTCTACTTTTGTCTAACAGACGGTCTTTTTGTAGAAATAGCCAAGGAAGTGCTCTCTCTGGACAAGACGCCTGCAAGGTCGGCTACTCAAATCCGAAAGGATAATGTGGAGAAAAAGAAAACCTTGCATGCAGCAGCTCAGAAAGAGCATGTAAGTTCATTTTTTTTTTTTTGGAGACGTAAAGTGCCGACTGTATTTGACATGGCACTTTTCTTTCAGGATGGGAACAAGGGGCCTCCTAGAACTCTTCAAAAGATTATCAAACGAAAGTTGGAGGACGAGGCCAAGGGCTCTTCCAAGTCAAGGAAGGTGTCGTCAACTCAGATGGTCCCTTCTCTTCCATCTGGCAGGAAGGATCATCCATCCACAGGTGAGAAAGGTCTAAAAGGCTTTGGTCTTGGGATCTACCTTTCTAACAAGGAGCCGAGCGGCTCACTGGTGCTAAAGAGTGGCGAGCCACTCGGTGCTGCATCTAGTTCTACAGCGATTGTCGGCGATCTGAGCCATTGACAAGGTGTGAAACTAGAGTCTTTAGGCTAGCCTTCCTAAGTCAACAAAATTTATAAACCAAACCTACTCCTAGTATAGGGGCAAGTCCAAGTCGATCCACAAAGAATAGGGGGTCAATTACTATAGTCTATGCGTTAAGCTACCTCGAAAAGAGTGTAAGAATGTGTAGTCAAGTAAGCTAATCAAACAAAGCAAAAAATAGAGAAAAATCAATTACAAAGATGCTAGGGATTAGGTTCCACATGTAATCATTATAGAAGTGCCAAGTTGGGGGTAAATCGAAGTAATAGGTGTTGCAAGGACTAATGAGAATTGCATTCAACGAGTTCAAAAGGCTATATAGACTAATTGTCAAGCTAGGTTTCCACTATGGATGACAAACTAGTAGAATCACAACTCAAACAAGTTGAAAATTAAAAATCTCAATTCAAGTGGTCATGCCATCAAGATTATCAATGCAATCAAGTTTAGAATTCTAGGTTCATCAATCCTATTATGCTAAACACATGCACAAATTCATCAATCAATTTAATTAAAACAATCTATTGATAAAAATCCCAAAATTAGCAACAACTACCAATCAAACATGCTTCCCCAACACCCTAGCTAAGAAATCTAGCCACTAATCATCATGAGTTGAAGAAACAAAACAAAGTTAATCAAGATCATCATCATATTCAACTAATCAAAGAGAAAATCAAGTGATTAAGCAACTAATCAAAAAATTAAACCAAATAAAACAACACTAGTAGAAAAAAAATGAAATAGGCACCCCCCTTAGCACCGGTTCTTGAAAACCGGTGTCAAAAGAAATGGGCAGGATTGAAAAATTCAGTTTTGGCACCGGTTCAACCAAACCAGTGCCAAATCATATAATTAGCACCAGTTCAAACCGGCGCCAATTTATTAAAACACAAAAAAAAGTTGGGAATTGATTTGGCACCGGTTTGCCTTAAACCGGTGCCAAATATGGTAATTAGCACCAGTTCAAACCGGTGCCATTTTATATAAAAAAAAACCCAGCCAACTCAACCTCAACGTCTTTCTTCGTTTCTTTCATGCTTTTCATTTCCCTCGTTTTTTCCCTCTTCTCTTAGCTTCCACCATCTCCTAGCTAGGTTTCACTTACTCCATTGAAATGGTGTCCGAGCTTTCTCATTTCCATTGAAGCAGTTGTCGCACCACCTTCTCACTCCATATCTATCTTTCCTCCATTTGGGTGTCGCGCGTGCTGTTCATTCACCATTGACGCGGAGATTGAGCGTTCCAGCTCCATTGAAGCAGCTTCGAGGTAAGAATTTTGTATGGTATTCGCAAACTACCGAACTCCTTCACATTTTAGTGTTTTTCGTAGATTTGATTTTCAGTTTAGTAATTTCTAGGGTTCTTGTAATGTAGGTTTTGTCATTGACTTGTGGGTTGTGAGGGAGCAGGGGAGTTTCGGTTAATTTTGTGGTTGGGTTGTGGTGGTATTCGGTTGATGAAATGGGGGTTGTTGTTATGGAAGATTGACGCTGTGGTGGTTGATTTGGGGTTGGGCTGTGGTGGTTGAGCAACTTTAAGCCATCATCGTTCTTCATTTTAGATGAAGTAGATGCTGCTTTAGATAATTTTTGTTTGCCAAGGTTGCTGGATTCATCCAGTCAAAATCCTGTGGAGGTGGTCGACTTGACCAGGATGTTGATGGGGGCTGTGGTTTCCAAAGTATTGTGATACCACTCAAGGATTGCTTTTGCAATTGCCAATGTGTGTGCTCAATGTATTAATGTTTGATTCTTATTCATGTGTATTTGAATGAACGTTAATGTACCAAACAAACCATGAAATACTTACTAACTTTTGTTTTTTTGTTTTGTTTATTCTTTTTGTTTTTGTATAGATTCATATGTGAATTGAAGCACAAGTTTATAAGCTTAAAGACTACATATTTAGCTCAAGTGAGAAGTTAGAAACAATACATCCATTGTACTTGCTATATTGGTATGAATTATACACTTTACTAATAAGCTATATTTCTTTGTGTTTATTGTTTTAATAAAAGTTTTTTCATGCTATTACAACTTGTGTATTATTTAATGACAAATAAATACAACAATATATGAAATGCTTGCATCATCATATGCCTAGATACCCGTTCAAGGCTTTCTCATTAGGAGAAAGTCTTGAATAGTCCCTGGTTGGGACTGTTCTTGAACATTTACTCTCACTTAGGTGGTGAATGTATGTCTTTTTTTTAGATTTTAAGGAACATCTTGGCTTCCATTTCCTCACCATGTTCTCTGGGTACATATGTGGGTAAGTTATTACCTACATCGTGTACTTGGAGAACTAGGGGGAAATGCTGCCGGATTTTCCTTAAAATTGGAAAGTCTACATACATTCACTAGTGAGATTACACGTTCAAGGATGGGTTAGGTTGGAGTGATAAGGACCTTTGGAAGCATATATGCATTTTTATATCTATATGAATGTTATATACATGGTGTGTGTTTGAATTTGATTTACATATATAATAGATTTAGCAATTATACATTATTCGTAATATGTTGCCATGTTTAGAGACAATTTACTTAATGGAGAAGGATCGTGGTTGGATGTATGGTAGACGTGACACATTGGAATTCTTTGATGGGGTTCAGGAGTTTTGCGAGAGGGCTTCATCTTATCAGCACAGAATGGGTGTCGATTGGCTCTATTGTCCTTGTGTTGATTGTAATAATGTTAAGGTGGTCAATAGTGTTGAAATCATTAGAGATCATGTAATTTGTCGTGGGTTTATGCTTAAATACCATTTGTGGATTTGGCACGGTGAAGAAGGAGAGTACAGTGGAGATGTTGATGGGAATGATGTGCATGATAGAAGCAATGACATTCGTGTGGACGAGGAATACAGGAATGATGAACACATTATTGATAATGGTGAAGAGGATGGATTTGAGGATGATCAGGTGGATGAGGTCGAGGATGAAGGGGTGGATGAGATGATGCGTGGTGTTGAAGGTGACGTGTTTGAGTCATTATCGGAGGCTTCTAAAAAGCCTTTGTATCCTGGGTGCAAAAAATATTCCAAACTCTCAGCTTTGCTAACACTTTTTAACATTAAGTCGAAGCATGGGTGGACGTAGAGTAGTTTTACTTCTTTATTAACCGCGTTAAGTGAGATGTTGCCCGACGGGAATGAAATTCCTAAGTCTTACTATTACACAAAGAAGCTCAGGTGTCCATTTGGTTTTGAGTATAAGAAGATACATGCATGTCCTAATGATTGTATTCTTTATCAAAATGAATATGAGCACTTAGAGGAGTTTCCACGATGCAAGAAGTCGCGCTATAAGCGCATGAGTTGCAATGCTGGTACGAAGGGAGCTCCTGCTAAGGTGTTGTGGTATCTTCCCATTACTCCAAGGTTTATGCATCTATTCTCAACACCAAAATACGCTAAAAACTTGAGGTGGCATGCAGAGGGAAGAAAGAAGAACAGAATGCTGAAGCATCCAGCCGACTCCCCGCAATGGAAGAACATTGATATGAAGTTTGGGGAATTTGGTGATGAAGTCAAAAATTTAAGGCTTGGGTTTTGCACGGACGGGATGAATCCATTTGGCACTCTTAGTATCCAACACAGCACATGGCCGGTACTTTTAGTGATCTACAATTTGGCTCCTTGGTTGTGCATGAAACGAAAATACGTAATGCTTTCACTTTTGATAATGGGGCCAAGGCAACCTGGAAACGACATAGATGTTTATCTTGCACCGCTTGTTGACGATTTGAGAAAGATGTGGGACGAAGGGGTTCCCGTTTTTTATGCTCATAAGAATGAGATGTTCACATTGCGTGCAGCTCTTATGTGCACCGTTAATGATTTTCTTGCATATGACAACTTGTCTAGGTAAAAGAAAAAAATAGAATGCCCCATTTGTATTGATGACACACCAAGCATTCGCCTTGATCATTCTCACAAAGAGGCGTACGTGCGGACCTGAAGGTTGCTCCGGCGCAATCACCTGTACCGTAGGCAGAAAAAGGCTTTCGATGGGACAGTTGAAGAGGGGATTGCGCCTAGGCTGTTGACTGGTGAGGAGGTTTATGCTCGAGTTAAGGGTATACTAACAGTATTTGAGAAAACAGAAAAAGCTACGGACTCAACTGCTCTCTTTAAAAAAGAATCAGTCTTTTAGAAGCTTCCGTACTGGAAAGAACATGACGTTAGGCACTGTCTTGATGTAATGCATATAGAGAAGAATGTGTGTGATGCTCTTGTGGGAACGCTGATGAATATTCAAGGCAAAACAAAGGATGGAAAGGGTGCACGGTTAGAATTAGAAAATATGGGGGTTCGTCCAGAATTGTGGGCTCAGGAAAAGGTTAGAAAGGGAAAGGAACAGGAAACGGAAAATGAAATGAGTTCGAAAAAGGGAAAGGGGAAGAGCAAGGGAAAGGGAAAGGCCACGTATGCGTCGAAGAAGAAATATGAGGAAAAGCAAAGGATGACAAGGCTTATTTACCTCCGGCTTGCTACACATTGTCAAGGGTAGAAAAACGAATGTTTGTGCATGTCTGTACGTCATTAAGGTTCCATCAGGGTACGCATCTAACATGAAAAGATTTGTATCCTTAAATGGAGAATTGAAGCTGACAAGTATGAAATCCCATGATTGTCATGTTCTGATGCAAGTATTCCTACCAATTGCAATACGTGGTATTTTACCAAAGCACGTGAGGGAAGCTATTACAAGCCTCTATTCATTTTTCAATACAATATGCAGTAAAGTGCTTGATCCTTCTACACTTGATGCTTTGTAGGCAGATGTGGTTGTTACTTTGTGCAAATTTAAGATGTACTTCCCACCCTCATTTTTTGACATAATGGTGCATCTTATTCTTCATTTTGTGCGTGAGATTAAGTTGTGCCGTCCAATGTTCATGAGGTGGTGCTATCCTTTTGAAAGACACATGGGTACATTGCAAGATAAGGTAAGGAATGGGGCTCACCCGGAAGGAAGTATGATTCAAGGGACCGTGGGTGAAGAGATTGGTAATTTTGTGGCCGACTATATAGTCGTAGCTGAACCTATTGGTCTTCCTACTTCTCGACATGAAGGGAGACTTGATGTTTAGGGCACAATCGGGTCGAAACGAATGTCACCTAACCGAGATAAGTTCTTACAAGCACACCTATATGTGTTGCACCATGTTGCCGATGTTCACCCATACTTAGATGAGCACTGGCTAGTTTGCGTGATGAATTCCCATTGAAAGGTGAAAGGGCATTGATGCAGTTGCATAATAAGAGGTTTGTGAGTTGGTTTCGTGATCGAGTGATGGGTAGAATGGATGAGAATGTCACCGATATAGTAAGGTGGCTTGCTTATGGTCCTAGGGATTATGTTCGCTCATTTGAGGGATATGACATAAATGGGTACACTTTTCGGACTGAGCGTCAAGGTTTGAAATCTTCCTCGACCCAAAACAATGGTGTAACGCTTGTGGCCTCGTCAAGGGAGTTTGAAAGTGCTAAGGATAAATCACCCGTTGATGCAGAGTTGTCATCCTATGGTCAAATTCAAGAAATATGGGAGCTTGATTATTATAACTTCACGGTTGCTCTTTTCCAGTGTAAGTGGGTTGATAATATCAGGCGTAACGTCAAATATGATGACTTTACTCTTGTAGATCTTGGCCATCTGAATGGTAGTGTGGAACATCGTTGCATCTCAAGCTAAGCAAGTGTTTTACGTAACTGACCCAGCCGATTCAAAATGGTCTATTGTGCTAGTTGGCAAAAGAAGAATCCTAGGCGTTGGAGATGTCGAGGATGAGGAAGAATATGATGCGTTTGATGACTCGGCACCTTTCACTGTTCCTAGACCTTTTGCAACAAATGACATAGACGACCAAGCCAATTATATGTGATCAAACCACAACGAAGGAAAATTAGATTGAGGTAATATTTTTCAGCAATTTTGAAATTGTAGGCGTTGAAAGTATTATTAAATCACAGGTTTGGTGAAAATGAATGAAAGTGTTAAATACTTGCCTATTTTTCACATTTTCTTTTAAACAAATGAGGTAACTTTTAAAACATTTGAAATACGGAATAAAAACGACCTACACTTGCCCATTTTCTATGTTGATTTGTATTATAATTCAACAATTTATATTTGATTATAACTTTACCTTTCAAATTTATTTATAATACAACTAATAACGTGTTATGTTTGTAATGGCAGGTGTTTACATCTCACGGCGAACGATCAGGATCGTATTTGTGTCAAGGATGTAGAGGATGATGATGATGATGAGGACGAGCTGTATGATGTGAACAAGGAGCTTGATTTGGGTGAGGCAGAAGATCAAGCTCAGGATGAGTTGGAGTGTAGGCTTGATGACTTTGAGATTTCAGCTGAATAAGCGCCTCTTATCGACAATGCAGTTTCTGAGACGGTTGGTGAGAACCCTACTTCCCACACTCAAAGCCAAGGACAAAGTGGAGGGGGGGTTAAGGCACCAACTAAGAAAAAGACGAGGGGTCCGACGACAAGATTCAAGAAACCCGTTGGTCCCATGGCCCTAGAGTATGACAAGGATGGCCAACCTACAGGCAAATGGCGTCGTCAATATGTTGTTCACGTTGGGATTTGTGCGCGCAAAATCCCCTTTACTCTTGGTTGGCGGGAAGTATCTCCGGGCTTGATTGACACATTTTGGAATGATACAAGGGCAAGTGTTTTGTTTGAAAACAATTATAAATACCTTCACTTTATTGTTATTTAAAAGGGGAAACTAATAACCATTTTGGTTTGTGCTTGCAGAGTGTGTTTAACATTCCTAATAATGCCGCTAAGCGAAGGGTGTTTGAATCGTTATCGGCGGAAAGATTCAGAGGCTTCAAGACCCTCTTAGTTCGTACGTGGATCATAAAGACAAGGGTGAGAAGAACAAAGGACAAGAAAGGAGGTGGCAATGATGATGAAATCATCGAGGAAGAGCAACTCCCATGGCAAAAGTGGCCAAGCGTATCGAAGGATGATTGGGAAGCTTTCGTTCTTCAAAAAAGTAAAAAGGAAGCAATTGTAAGTTTAAATAAATCTGATGACAATTGTATAATATATTAACTATTTTTAAGTAATGATACTAACATGTCTAATTATGTAGGAACTAAGGGAGCAAAATTCCAAAAATGCATTGCTGAGGCAATACACCCATCGTATGGGGCCTAAAACATTTTGTTAATGGAGGGAAACGTGGGTGAAGGAGGGAGTATACCCCACTGCACTTCTAGGGTCCTCCAAAGAAGCCTCTGATTCCACGAGCACTACGTTGATGAGTCGTGCTGGCGATTTCATTTTTTCTCTGCATTCGCGTGACAAGAAAACCGGAAAATGGGTCATCAACGCTCCGGAAACCAAAGAAATGGTTGATAAACTCGTAAGCAACTATGAACTAGTGAACTTTATGAAGCTTTAGCATAAATATCACTTTACAAAAACATTAACTATATTCATGTTGCCTTTTCGTTTTTGCTACAGCTTGAGTACACTAAAGAACTGGTTGAAGGCAAGCTCGTCCCAACAGTAGAGAAGGACCCTTTCACCTTGGCTTTGGGAAAGCCCTACCATCCAAGACGGGTATTAGGTGCGGGAGGGACCTTTCTAGGATGGGAAAAGGTGATGGGTCCAGAATATACCAAATCAGGAAGATCCTGAGCAAGTGTGAACTCACCAGTTGACTTGGATGCCACGGTGGCATAAATTAAGGAACAAGTGCGCAACGAGATGCGAGAAGAATTCAATGCTTGGGTGAAGCAACTGAACTTGCCGGGCATGCCTTTCCCCTCGACTACACCAGTCGACTCATGTAGTCACCCACAAGGATAAGGAGAAGATGAGATACATGGAGACGATGATGAGATACATGGAGACGATAATGAGGTAGTTTCATATCTATTAGTTTTGGCATATTTAGTTATGTGAGATTTAACGTGGCATTATTAACTTACTATTGCAGGTTCGTACTCCTACATATGCGGACTCGAGGGAGCTTCATAATCCAACACCGGTTCACTTTCCAGAGTTACACGTAATTTGTTTAGTTCTTTGTAAGCGTTGACTTGATAAGATAGCTCGATAAATATAGAGAAAAAATGAGTGTTTCTTTGTTTTTGTTGTGCTTGTTGTTTCTGTTTTGTTATGCTGCTGTGCTGTTTCTAATCTGCTGTGCTGCTTGCTGTTTTTGTGTTGCTGTGCTGCGTGCTCTTTCTGTGTTGCTGTGCTGCTTGCTGTTTCTGTGTTTCTGTGTTGTTGTGCTGGCTGCTTGCTGTTGTGCTGTTTCTGTGTCTACTGTCTGTTTCTGTTGCTGTTTCTGTGTTTGTTGTGTAGTTTATGTGTCTGTTGTTTCTGTTTTCGTGCTGGCTGCTTGCTGTTGTGCTGTTTATGTGTTGCTGTGCTGCTTGTTGTTTTTGTTGTCTGCTTCTGATCTGCTGTGTCTGCTGTGAGTTGTTGTTGTGTTGCTGTTTCTGCCTACTGCTGTGAGTTGTAAGCTGTTTCTGCCTACTTCTGATCTGCTGTGATCTGCTGTGTTAGTGATGAGCTGTTGCTGTGAGCTGTGTCTGCTGTGAGCTGTTGCTGTGAGCATATTGCACAACAAATTCACCCAAAATTAACCTTAGCCCATTGCCATACACACTCTAAATACATAATAGATTAGGTTAGGCACAAGATTAGGCATGAAAATTTGGCATTTCATCACTTAAAACTACTTAATTCACACGGTTCACAAACTGATCTGGCAGCAGCACCTTTGCTTAGTTTTAGGCTTATAATCACAACAAAACTTACCCAAAAACATGATAATTTAATTTAGGGATTATCCTAACATGTTACTACTGTAAATCAAGCATGAAATCCATCAAAAACACACGGCACATAGGCTATTTTTACAGTAGCTATGATTCCTTTGTTAGAGGTTGTTACATGCTTAAAACGCAACCAAAATGTATCATTAACAACTTAAAAATAAACCCTAATGATACCTTAACATAATCATAAAATCGGTTTTGTTTTCAATTTTGTTATCAGTTTTGTTTTCGGTGTGGGCGTTGTTTATAATCGCTTTGAAAGTGTTAATTTCTTCTTACAAATTGGTGCAGGAAGAGAACCGTTGTGCACTTCTACACCCGGGGCTATCAAACAGTGGACCTTTGCAGTTGGTTTCGTATGCTAGTGCACAACCGACCAGTGGTACGGTCCATTCGCGACCGCTTAGGCCACAACATTACTCGGTCGGGATCAATTCTGTGGTTGCGGGGTTCGAGTACATCCGAGTACCAGTGCCCGTAGAGGAGGATGGGATTACTACACTCTGGGAAGCGAAAGTTAGCTTTGTGCAATGGCCATGTGATTGGGAAAGGTTGATCAACGAGGTAAGATTTTGGGTTCACTCTTTACTCTATGCCCGGTTGTCTTCCCAAGAGTTGGATGGATTTATTTTCTAACCAATTGCGTGATTTGCTTTATCAGATTTCGAAGAAAAGCCAAACTTCAAATAGAAGGAGGGTGGAGCAGCCTAAAAGCATTGATCAACCGGTGCCAAAGAAGAGGAGTGAACAACGGTCGAAGAGTGAAAAAGCGTCAAAGAAGAACTCTTCGAGAGGTTCAGCTATGCAAGCTATTCAACTTGTTGCAGACACGGTCCTTCAATCGCTCTCTAAAGATTTAACTTATCTACACAACCATGTTAGTATGTTGCCTAGTGACACTCCCGTTCAAGTTACACTACCTAAGGCAGTGTTCCACTATGATAACGATGCAATTGCATGGCTCAGCAAAGAAGATGTGAAGGAATTTCTAAGTCGATCAATGCTTAACATTTCCCTCATTCAAACATTCATGAGGTAATTCAATGCCGCTCAAAGTATGTTATTCAGATTAGTGGTGATTGTCATTTATTTTTCCATTAATATTCTATTATCATGCATGCAGAGCGCTACAGGAGCACTTACGTGACATTGCTTCTCCGTGTCATGTTGGGTGGTTATGCCCCGAGTAGATCTCCACTACTAGAATCTTAGGCAACCACCCTGACGTGTTGTACTATGTTGAACGGAGTATCAAGGAATCAGTGCGTGCGGGACACAAGTTCATATTGGCCCCATGTTATGAGGAGTGCGTCTAACCATGTCAAATTCATTTGTTTCCCCTGATTATATGTTGTACATGGCTAATAATTGATTTGTTTGTCTATTGTGAATTTATGTAGTTTGCATTGGACCCTTCTGGTGATTTGTGTTTCCAGTAACACAATCTTCCTTTTTGATTCAGCTCGATTGCCTCGTCCAAAAAAGCTCCTCGTGAAGTCCATACTGCAAAAGTAAATAAAGCTACCTAGTGTTGATTATCATTACCTAACTCATTTATTAGTCATACTAATCAAATTTGACCTTACTTTTCTATAGTGTTATGAAGAAGATAAATTGTCGAGCTCCTCAAGGTCCCACATGGAAATCACCGATGGTAATGCCACATGATATTGTGATTTTTTTAATAAACAATGCGTAAAAAGTTACTAATTTGCTATATATGCATGTTTGATTCATGTACTTTGTTCCTATTCTAGTGCGCACAACAAGATAACAGAGTTGATTGTGGCCTATACGTGATGAGATTCATGTTTGACATAGTGAGTCATTGTACAGACACACTACAACTTGATGAGGTATGCCATTGATTTAGTTTATTTGCTCTTAACATGTGATTTGACAAGAAATGTAAGAAATAGGCCTTACTTGGGCCATTTTGGTTGAAAATACGTCCTAAAACACTTGAATTGCTCCTTTCATGTGATTTTAAGCCTTAGGCGACCAAACTAAGAAATAATGACATGTTATGAGAAAGAATGAGTTCATTTGACAAGAAATGTAGGAAATAGGCATCCTAGTAGTCATACAGGCCTTACTTGAGCCATTTTGGATGAAAATGCGTCCTAAAACACTTGAATTGCTCCTTTTATGTGATTTCAAGCCCTAGGCACCTATAACTAATTAATAATGACATGTTATGAGAAATAATGAGTTCATTTGACAAGAAATGTAGGAAATAGGCATCCTAGTAGTCAAATAGGCCTTACTTGGGCCATTTTGAATGAAAATGCGTCCTAAAACTCTTGAATTGCTCCTTTCATGTGATTTCAAGCCCTAGGCACCTATAACTAAGTAATATTGACATGTTATGAGACAGAATAAGTTCATTTGACAAGAAATGTAGGAAATAGGCATCCTAGTAGTCAAATAGGCCTTACTTTGGCCAATTTGGATGAAAATGAACCCTAAAACACTTAAATTGCTCATTTCTTATGATTTAAAGCCTTAGCCGCCTAAAATTACGTAAGAATGAAATTTTATGAGAAAGAATGAGTTCATTTGACAAGAAATATTGGAAATAGGCATCCTAGTAGTCAAATAGGCCATACTTGGGCTAATTTGGATGAAAATGAACCATAAAATACTTAAATTGCTCCTTTCTTGTGATTTGAAGCCTTAAACGCCTATAACTAAGTAATAATGACATGTTATGAGAAAGAATGAGTTCATTTGTTAAGAAATGTAGGAAATAGGTATCCTAGTAGTCAAATAGGCCTTACTTGGGCCAATTTGGATGAAAATGAACCATAAAACACTTAAATTGCTCCTTTCTTGTGATTTCAAGCATTAGCCGCCTATAACTAAGTAATAATGACATGTTATGAGAAAGAATGAGTTTATTTGACAAGAAATGTAGGAAATAGGCACCTTAGTAGTCAAACAGGCCTTACGTGGGCCATATTGGATGAAAATGCGTACTAAAACACTTGAATTGCTCCTTTCTTGTAATTTCAAGCCCTAGGCGCCTATAACTAAGTAATAATGACATGTTATGAGAAATAATGAGTTTATTTGACAAGAAATGTAGGAAATAGGCATCCTATTAGTCAAATAGTCCTTACTTGGGACAATTTGAATGAAAATGAACCCTAAAACACTTAAATTGCTCCTTTCTTGTGATTTCAATCCTTAGCCATCAATAAATAAGTAATAATGACATGTTATGAGAAAGAATGAGTTCATTTGATAAGAAATGTAGGAAATAGGCATCCTAGTTGTCAAATAAGCCTAAGTAATAAATTTTTGCCTAACTGAACTTGTAAATGTATTTTTACATGCATAACCTAAGTAATTAATTCTAACATTCTTTTTGTTTATTCCAAGTTTTGCAAGGTACGAAAGGGAGGTCTGGTAATGAGCAAAGAATTTAATGAAGTTCGAGACATGTTGGCGTCCTTCATCACATTTAACTTGTAAATATCATTTCTATTTGAATTTGTTACCACATTATTGATTAGTATTGTTTGTAATTATGACACTTTTTTAAAATAATTATTGATTAGGGGATTTTGCTCCCACCAATCGGAATGCGCCACGTGGGCCAATCAGGTCCTGCCAAGTGTTCCCCAGTTGGACCTCTCAGGGCTTGCCACGTGGCACACGCTTATTCGTCCGCCTTGGACCTATTATGTCATGACACGTGGCATACTCCATGCCTAATGGAGAAGTCGGCCACCCAGGCCCAACTTCCGAGGGAAGCCCAATCAGCCCAAGGTTAACCTAAACCTAGATTGGCACGTTTCCCGAGGTTATAAATACCTCCCTTAATCCTCATTAAGGGAGATTACGCAGATTACACACATTAAACTCTCTCACCTAGAGAAACCCAATCACTTTAATTTCCGCATTAATTACTCCTTAATCAAGTACTAACTTGACCGTCGGAGGCGGATCTCCAATCATCCGGAGCATCCGTTTGTTTTGCAGGTACAGGCGTCCGGTTCCAGTCTCGGAATTGTAACTCTCCCGCAGGACATCAGAAAACCCCGAAACATTTTTGGCGCCGTCTGTGGGGAGAGTACTTTTGAGATGGCATCCACGTTTGTACCGGCTCCTGAAGAGAGACGTCCCCTGGACGATCCTCTAGTTCAGTCGGACCACGATACTGAGAATGAATTTGAAGTTGAAGCTCACACAGCTTCAGACGGGACCCTAAGGGCCCGACGTACCCGTCATACCGAAAGGAGGGAACGGGAACATCTTCAAACTGGAAGCGAGCCAGCAGGCGCACCGCATGTTCGGCAGCAGCCGACTGATGGGTCTGCTCCCATCACAAGGAACGAACTCATGACCTTCATGAGGGACTTCAAGGGAGAAATTCAAGAGTTGATCAACAAGAAGCCGCCTGCTCTGGACAAGGAGCAGTCGGCTAAGAAACCCTCCACTTCACGGAAGAGGAAGCCAGTTCAAGGGCGAGAGGCGACCCCTCATCCTAAATCTAGGAAGTGGGAGCCACCTTCCCTTGATTTCACAAAATACCGTTTTCCTACTCCAGGAAATAGGAAACCTGTTCGTCATATTCAGGTGGACGGGTCGAGGAAAACATACACACACGATCGGCTACTGCTAGAACAGAAGAAGAGTGACCGATTGTCAGAGTCGGCCTCTACTTCAAACTTCCAAGACAGTCTGCGAAATACCTCGATGAGGCATACTCAGTCGTATCATGAGAGTCAGTCAGGCGGCACCTCCCGTCAGTCCGGCTTTCATAGCGACCAGGCGGTACCAAACTTACCGTTTGTACCGCAACAATAGTATTTTTTACAGCCACCTCCGTTTGGTGGACATGCAGCAAAAAATGTCCAACCTATGGACTGGCAGCTACGGTTGCTTAGACTTGGTGAACAGCCGTCGGCCTTCTCCAAGGAAATTACTGAAGCCGCTCAGCCGGCCAAAGTGAAAAATGTATTAGTAGGCGCCTATGACGGCACTACTAACCCAGAAGACCATCTGATGGCATTCACCAACCTGATGTACCTTCAAGGGTTGGATGATCCCACTTGGTGCAAGTGTTTCCCAGCGACTCTCAAAGGAATCGCACAACAATGGTTCGGCAACCTGCCGACTGGTTGTGTAAATAACTTCAAGACGCTTGCTTACTTATTCACCTTCAACTTCGCCATGAACATCCCTGCGAAGAAGACGACCCTTGATTTAGGAATAATTCAGTAGGGCGACAAGGAGGGGCTTCGTTCTTACATCAGGCGGTTTAACCTGATGAGAATACAGATTCAAGGGTTACCAGATGAAGTAGCCTATACTGACTTTTTCAGAGGTCTCAAAGACGGGTCGACCTTCAAATTTGATTTGGTCCGAAAGAGGGTGGCGACTCTTCAAGAGGCCTTGATTGAAGCGGAAGCCTATATACAGGTGACTGATCTTTGTAGTACGGTAAAACAGTCAGACGGGAAAAGGTCCGACAAAAGAGAAGGACGACAGAAGCAGTCGTCAAACAAAGACGAGAAGAGAAAAGAGGTCTGGGCAAGTGATTCCTCTAAACAGCCGTCCCAGAAGAAGAAAAAAGAATTCAAACCATACTCCCTAAAGTATGTGTTTAACAAGGATAGCCAATTTATCCTAAAGGAAATCAAGGGACGGATCTCAATTGAGAAGCCGGTCCCCATGAAGGGTTCTGCAAACAATCGAAACCAAGAAAAATTCTATGATTATCATGAAGATGTTGGTCATCACACCAATGAATGCATCAGTCTCATGCGGTATCTGGACCGCCTGGCTGAGCAAGGTGATCTTGACACTTATGTCAAGAAATCTACGGGGAACACTTCCTCGAAAAAGCGGTCGACCAAAAAGAATTAACATGCCGACAGCTCCGATACAGATGATGCAGTCGTCTACACCATTGCAGGGGGCTTCTCAGGAGGCGGCCCCACTATTAGGGGCAACAAAGACAATATCAGACGGTTAGATGTAAATTTCGTTCACCAAGAACGGCCCTCCAAATATTCATTTCCTGAGATTGTCATCACTGAAGAAGATCTAGGAGGGGTAAGAGGGCCGCATGACGACCCTATCGTTATTGAATGTAAAGTGGCCAACCAGAGAGTTGGCCGAATGCTCATAGATACCAGAAGCTCCTCAGATCTCATCAGTAGAAAATGTCTGTCGAAACTAAAATATCAGACTGATTCCATACATCCGGCATCCCACCCTTTAGTAGGGTTTGGAGGGGGAGTCGTCCACCCAGTGGGACGAGTGGATTTACCCATCCTCCTGGGTGAAAAAGGGGAAGGACGACACATGGTAGTCCGGTTCTTGGTAGTAGAAGAACTCTCGGCCTACAACATGATTCTGGGACGACCAACCCTGAATAATTCCAAGGCTGTTATAATCCCATCTCTTATGTTGCTCAAGTTTGAGAGGGATAATGGAACAGTCGGGTCCCTAAGAAGAGATCAGAGGATGGCCCGAGAGTGCTATCTCTCAGATGTCAAGCCCACTGTTTAGCCACTATGTCGAGAGGTGGAAAAATAGACCTTGACAATGTCAAGGAGAGTGCGCCTGTTCAAGAAGCAGGCGGCAAGAAGAGAAAGGCATCCCAGACAGGGGCCGCAAGAAAAGACAGAAAATAGCAATCATTGGCAGAGGAGTGGTTGGATGAATTCCGCCCTCAGTCAGCTGGTGAGCATACGGACCTGATGTTAGATGACTCGCGTCCTGACAGAACAACCAAGGTTGGGACGACTGCTCTAAGGGACCTGGGTGACGACTTTCACAAACTATTGAAAGAATACAAGGACATCTTTGCATTCGAAGTCCATGAAATGCCAGGCATTAGTCCTGATCTGGCGGTACATAAACTGGCCGTGGATCCTAAAAAGAAGCCGGTACGGCAGAAGAAGCGGAACCATGGCGAAGAAAGAAGTCAGGCGGCAGCCGCCGATGTTAAAAAATTACTTGATGCAGGGTTCATTCGGTAATGTTACTTCCCAGACTGGGTTGCAAATGTGGTGCTTGTTAAAAAGCCGAATGACACCTGGCGAATGTGTGTAGACTACACAGACTTAAACAAGGCGTGCCCCAAAGACAGTTACCCTTTGCCTAAAATTGATAACCTGGTCGACTCAACAGCCGGCCATGCTTTGATGAGCTTTATGGACGCCTACTGTGGTTTCCATTAAATTCCTTTATGGGAGAAAGATCAGGAGAAGACGGCCTTCGTCACTAATCAGGGGTTATACTGTTACACGGTCATGCCGTTTGGTCTTGAGAATGCCCCGGCCACTTTCCAGCGAATGATAAACACTGTGTTCTTTGATCAGATTGGGAGAAATGTCGAGGCATATATTGATGATATGATTGTCAAGTCTAAATTTCAGAAAGATCATCTGTCGGACCTCCGAGAAACTTTCGCCACACTCAGGTGGCACCATGTAATGCTCAATCCCAAGAAATGTGTCTTTGGAGTTGAGTTTGGGAAATTTCTCGGATTCCTTATCAATCAGAGAGGAATAGAGGCGAACCCTGAGAAGGTGCAGGCGGTCATCGACATGCAGTCGCCTCGTACCATCCGAGAGGTTCAGAAGTTAACATGTTGTCTGGCGACCTTGGGAAGATTTCTAAGCCGATCAGGCGACAAATGCCTATACTTTTTCCAGGCAATTAAGAAAAAGGCAAGGTTTGAATGGGGGCCGGATGCTGAGGCGGCCTTCCAGAAATTGAAAGTTCACTTGCATTCCTTGCCGAGGCTGGTCTGCCCTTTGCCCAAAGAAGTACTCTACATGTACATGGCCGTCTCTGATCATGCGTTAAGCGCTGTTCTCCTTGCTGAAAGAGACGGCTGTCAGCTCCCGGTCTACTTTGTCAGTCATGTACTGAAAAATGCCGAGTTAAGGTATCCCTTAGTGGAGAAATTTGGTCTTGCACTCTTCATGGCTGTTAAAAAATTGAAGCCCTACTTTTTGGCACATGCAGTCGTCGTTTATACAGATTAACCTATCAAGCGGCCACTGACCACCATGGAGTCGTCAGGTCGGATGATCAAATGGGCCATAGAAATACAGAGCCTCGAAGTTACTTTCGAGCGTAGAAAAGCAGTGAAGGGGCAAGCCTTTGCTGACTTTATTGTTGAGATGACTCGTCCTCCTGACTCTCAAGTTACAGACCTAGTCTGGAAGGTATATGTGGATGGAAGCTCTACTTCAAATGGTTGTGGAGCAGGCGTCATATGTCAGTCGCCAGAGGGCGACAGGTACGAGTATGCTTTCCGCTTCAGTTTTCAGGCCTCAAACAATGAGGCAGAATATGAAGCTTTACTAGCCGGAATCCGCATGTGCAAGGCGGCAGGAGCAAGAAAAATAGACGCCTGTTCCGATTCACAATTGATAGTGAGTCAGTACAATGGCGAATACGAAGCAACCCATCCGGCCATGATCAAGTATTTACAGGCGATCCGACAAGCAGTCGGCTCCCTTGAGGATTTCCATCTGACCCAAGTGCCGAGATCAGAAAACAACCAGGCGGATGCACTTTCAAAATTAGCATCATCCGCCTCCTGTGATACTCCTCGAATTATTTTTTGGGAAGTAATGGAGAGGAGAAGCATTGAGGAAGACCCTATTGGAATCTTAGACAGAAGCTCAACCTAGATGGATCCAATCAGGGCATATCTGACAAATGGTACCCTGTCGGATGATCATCAACAGGCGGCAGCACTGAAAAAACGAGCAACCAGTTTTGAAATAATAAAGGGAGAACTTCACAAAATGGGGTACATTCAACTCTTCTTAAAGTGTGTTACTCCAGAAAAGGGGCGAGAGATACTGAACGATCTTCACTCTAGTTACTGTGCTTCCCATATAGGCGGTAGGACGCTTGCTCAACGGGCAAGGCGGCAGGGCTACTTTTGGCCTACTTTAGAAGCAGATGCGATGGAGATGGTGAAAAAATGTGACAAGTGCCAAAGGTTTGGCAAACTAATTCACCGTCCGGCTACTGACCTCACTACCATTCATAGCCCACTACCGTTTTCTAAGTGGGGCATGGATATTCTGGGTCCACATACGCCTGCTACAGGCGGAAGGAGGTACATACTTGTTGTCGTCGACTACTTCACTAAATGGGTAGAGGCGGAGGCTGTAAAGGGAATCAAGACGAAGGATGTAATTTCATTCATTAGGAAAAATGTCATCACTCGGTTCGGGGTTCCCATGTCTATGGTTTTTGACAATGGTCCCCAATTTGAGACGCCTGTTCTCAAAAGCTGGTTGGGTGACCAAGGAATTGCACACTACTTTGCATCTGTCGGCCGTCCACAAGCAAACGGCCAGGTAGAAGCCTTTAATAAAATCATCTCAGACGGTCTCAAGAAAAAGATTGAACGAGCAGGCGGCCTATGGGCGGATGAATTACCACATGTTCTCTGGGCCATTAGGACAACTGAAAAAGGGGCGACTGGAGAAACTCCATTCCTCCTAACTTATGGTGCGAAAGTTGTTCTTCCAATAGAACACTACGAGCCGACTCTTCAAGTAATGCTATATGACGAAGAGGCAAACTGGGAAGCCATGCGCCTGGTATTAGACTCACTTCCTGAAAGGAGGGGCAATGCTGTCTTGCGCCATGAAATTTACCGCCTAAGAATGACTAGATCATACAACAAAAAAGTACACAGGCGTCCACTCAAAGTGGGGGACTTTGTACTTAGAAAAATGGAAGCAGTTGGAAGGGCTAATGAGTCTGGCAAACTAACTCCCAACTGGGAAGGACCCTACCGAATCTGTGAAGAGGTCAGGGACGGTACCTACCGTCTGGAAACACCAGACGGCCAACCGTTGCCTCGAACTTGGAATGCAGATAATCTTAAGAAATATTTCTTTTGAATTATATAAATAGTCAAGGGCTACTTAATAAAAGTTTGCATACTTAATATTCAATTTTGTACTAAGAGGGGCACGCCTACTAACAAACAGTCGGCTACTCTCCATACTAAATTTTCATTTTTACTTAAGAGGGGCATGCCTACTGACAAACAGTCGGCTACTCTCCATGTTTAATTTTTATTCTTACTTAAGAGGGGCAGGCCACCTATACATTTACAGTCGGCTACTCTCCATTGAGTATTTTACTCTATCTTCAGAGGGGCATGCCGTATGTACCTTTACAATCGGCTACTCTCCATTGAGTATTTTACTCTATCTTCAGAGGGGCATGCCGCATGTACCTTTACAGTCGGCTACTCTCCATTGAATATTTTACTCTATCACCATAGGGGCATGCCGTCTGGATATATAGTCGGCTACTCTCCATAGAAGAGGGCCGACTGGTTCCAAAGCACACAGCCACCCCCCTTATACTTACCTAAAAATGATCAGGGCCTGGCCGACCCTGTGCCCAAACAGGCGGCTACCCTCCTCTTACTTAGCACCTACGTTCACCAAGAACTAACCAATTCCACAAGCCGAATGATCAGTCCAGGCGCCAAGCCAACTGATCCAATCTTTAAACTAATTCGACCTGTCCCAACATCATAGCAGGCGTCCGGCGGCATCCCTCCAAATGAAATTCGTCGCAGAGAGCAGCTCCCTTTTGGGTGGAACATTGCTCTATAAACTAATTACACGACACCTATACAACTGTCCCCAAGGGCAACCACGTAGCCGTTTTTGAGACAAGGATAACTCTATCATTAACCAAACCAGTGGTAGCAGTTGGCATCTGAGTCAGGTGATCGCCTGTATTACTTGGGACAAATGCAGGGGGGTACCTCTTGAGTTAATAGCCAACAAACATTGGCGAATCAAAAGGTTCAGCCGGCCTCCGCCGCCTGGTACCTTTACTACTCAAGCAGGAGTGACGGCGACTGAGTAACACCAAAGTTAACTCATAGTCACTCTCTCTAACTTAGTGTGGAGCCTAAAAAGTATGAGTCGTCCGCTTGTTTTCAGCAAACAGGGGCTCTCAACCACTATTCCTGCTAGGTTAACAAACATTGGCGAATAAAGGGGAACAACCGGTACCCACCGCTTGATTCCTCTACTACTCAGTTACTTGGCGACTAGGTAACAATCATGTTTACTTGGTCACTCCTTAAAAATTTAGTATGAAACTACAAAGGTGTTCATACAGCACCTGTTCACACTAGATTAAATATGGCGGGAAACAGTCGGCCTAGACGGCCTAAAGTCTCTAGCCTAAAAGCATGACAAGTAGGAAACAACT
Source organism: Chenopodium quinoa (assembly GCF_001683475.1). Classification (NCBI taxonomy): domain Eukaryota; kingdom Viridiplantae; phylum Streptophyta; class Magnoliopsida; order Caryophyllales; family Amaranthaceae; genus Chenopodium; species Chenopodium quinoa. The sequence goes on from NW_018744249.1 coordinate 1,142,344, forward strand.
TTCCTACTTGGTTAATTTTACAAATGACAGGACCGCCTGCCTAAAGAGGATCCAGTCTTTCAAATTGTTCGAATACCGATTGGATAAATGGCCGACTGATCGTCTAGCCTGGAAACAGACAACCAGTCGTCCTGGGGCATAGGCGGCGTGACTAACTATCCGTACCTGTCTGCAACTATCGGCCATGTAAAACAGTCGGTATAGTGTACAATTGGATATCAGAATATTCAATACTTAAACAAATTTGAAGCAAAACAAAAATAATCATTAAAAAGAAGCCGGTCATTAAAGACCAGCAAAATATTCAGAGCCCCGGCCCCCTGGCCGGGTAAATACAAACAAACGGCACGCAGGCCGTGGAAAGAAGACATAAAGCTTAAGAAGGGGGCAGATCTTCAATATTAGCAGCTGCCGCCTGGTCAGCACTCTTCTTGCTGGACTCGGCTTCAGCTGTATCCTTCTTTGATGCATTACCCCCAAGCGGCACAAGCGCCACTACCGGCTGCTCATCCTCCTCCAACGCCTCTTCCTCAGCAGCCGCCAGGATCTCTTGATTATATCTATCAAAACACTGGCGGTACGTTTTTTCCCATGAGGCAAAGTCGGCATTGGGGAAGAGGCGGCCCCAAGTCATGCGCTGGATTTGAGCAGAGTCTTCCATCATCTCCCGGACCAGCTCTTTCTTTTCTTGCTCGGCCTTTTCCGAGAGCTCCTGAGTAAGAATCTTCTCCTGGGTCACCAGGCGTACCTTTAAGCTCGCCAAGGATTTCTCCAAGGTTTCGTGTGAGGACATCTTTTAACGAAGAGGTCCCAGCTCGGCCTTGTGGTTGTTGATGGTCGCCTCCAGCTCGCTATTCCTCTTCTAGGCCGCCTCTAACTGAGCCCGGATAGCGGCGGTAGCCTGCGCCTAATAATTAAGAATATCAATGGTCAGAACTTCATTTTGGGCAATTTGAAACATTGGCTTATCACAGTCAGAGGCGACCATAGCTTTTGCAGCCTTTACCTCTTTGTTCTTCCGGTCAAGCGGCTTGCGAAGGCCGTTCACTCAGAGTAGGGCCTAAGTAAAAAGGGGAACAGGCGTCAGTTTCCAAACAAAAAAGAAAACAGGCGTCCTGGAATTTAAATACTCAAAAATATGCTAAGTATACCTCAGCAAGGACCCCTGCAATCCCGTCTAGGTCAAGGGTGCCGACACCCCTGACCGCCTCCCTTTCAGCTGGAGGAACGACTTTGATCATAGACTTGGCCACTTCGACCAAGTCAGGCTCCTGAGGGCCGGCTGCATCAAGCATAAACAAACGGATTAGACCTAGTAAAGGAGGGAGCAAGTCTAAAATTTACAAGGACAATTTCATACTTCTAGGTGGCCCAGCTGGAGTTTTAGAAGAAGTGGCCGGCTGTTTCTCAGCCGCCACATGTTTCCTGGCAGAACCAAGAGAGCTCGCAACAGTCGTCTTCCGGCCTTGAGGTCCGGCTGTTGGGAAGAAGAAGCTCTTGGAGTGCCCGTCTAAAAAAGAAGAAAAGAGTTAGTATATGCATAAACACAACTCCAAAAAGAGGGTGAAAGGTTCGAAGCCCACCAAGGGTGCCCCCTTGTTGGGGAAGTCGGTTGAAGACTGTTGCATGATGGAGGCCCGCAACATGGCCGCCGCAGTCATTGAGGCGGTAATTTTACTCATGGCGTCCGCTGCAAAAACAAATAGCAAAGTTAATAAAAGTCATAACAAGAAATGCACGGAACAACAGAGTATTCGACAGGCCGGCTACCTCTTAAGCACCGACTGCTGAGGCCATAGGCGGCCCAAAAGTACTCGTCGTAGAGGCATTTGAAGCTCGGGACGCAGTGCAGGGGTACTTGCTCTCGTACCCCTGAAGTAGAGTTCACCTTCGACTCTACTTTGAAGAGTCCTTTATCTAGGATCTCTTTCTTCGCCTTGGGGGGAACAGGCGGCATGCTGCGGCCGCCTGCAAGAAGGGGCGGATTCCTGTTCCACCTGTTGAAGTGCTTGTTCAGCTCTGTGTCTGAACTCTCAATGATAAGGAAGGTGCTCCGCCAGTCCTTCCATTTGTTTGCTTTACCTCTCGTCATGAGGTAGCCCTTGTGGCTCGTCAATTGATACCAGCCGGTACCACCTGCCTTAGGGGTCCGGCAGAGGTAGTTCATGTGGGCGAAAGCCTCAAAGTTCGGCTCCACCCCGTGCAGTTTGCACCCGGCCACATAACCGAGTATGTTGACCCAGGAGTTTGGGGCTAACTGCCATAACCCCAACTCATACCCATCCAAGATCCGCTGAACAGCCGGATGTAGTGGGAAGCGCAGCCCAGCCTTGATGGCCGCCTCGTAGTAGCCAAAGCAGGCGCCATCATAAACTGGTACCAGCCGGCCAGACGACTGTGTCTTCTGGATCCGGCACGAACACTAAAAAGCCGGGGCCATTGTGTGGTTTGCGATAAATCTCTCCACTCTCTCTTGCATGGCTGTGATCCGGCCCCGAGGTACCGTGCAGTAGTAGGGGGTATTTTTCTCTCGGTGAGAGGCGGATGGCTCCGCCCAATCGTCCCCCTTCTCAACTGCGTGAGAAAGCCTCGCCTCTTGTAGGCGACTGTTTTTCTCTTCTGTGTCCAGAGAAGCATGGCCAGAAGAGCTAGACTCGAAATCGTCCTCTGACGAGTCCGAAGAGGATGACTCCTCCCCTCTCCCGGAGGGGACCGCCTCCTCTCCTTTAAAAGGAGCAGGAGAGAATGTAGAATTGTCAACTGTAAAATGGGAAGGGGTCACTTTTTGAAGCCGCTTTGTTTCACTTCCACATCTGGCGCCTGGTTTGATGTTTCACTAATCGGCACCCTGTGGGAAGGACCGTCTGAGTTTGAGATCCTGGCAGTCTTTTTTGTTCTGGCCATCATGCTCTGCATAGACACAGATAAAATCGGACTTTGTATCAAGGGCAAAGATGGGTCCAGAAAAGGGCAGGCGGCACTCCTAGTCCTAGATTCAGCCGTCCCCGGTGACCGGCTGATCACTAACCTAGGTCGTGTCGTGTGCTTCCGTGGTGCCATTTCAAAAAAGAAT